>NC_081148.1:22067816-22408824 GCF_958295425.1 Solea solea
TGACCAACAGAGAAAAAAAAAAGAATCCAATAGAGATGCTGGAGTGGGCAGCAGACCAATATCAACCAAGCAGGCTGACGAGCCCAAGCCTATTTAAATATTGACTGACCAAAGCAAAGAAACCAAAGCCGTTCACTGAGTCGAGATCCTTTGTTTAAAGTCACACATTTGAAATCTTTCAGCAAAGACATCACCAGGGTCCGAAAAACAGATCTGATTCAAGGCAAAGGAGCAATGACACTGAATTTCTATCATTTCTTTCTTTTACTGATTTAAGACAAATACTTGAGTCAGTGTATGTTCAAGGTCTTTCCTTGTGTAGAGCAGAGAGTAGTAGAGAGTAAGAGTTATATGTTGATATTCAAGTCAGATGGATATTAACCCTCTCCCACTCAGCAAAAACATGGTTTTTAGATAACCAGAGATGTATGCATCTGAGTTGTGCTCTTTTAGATCATATTAGTACGTATGCTGTAGGTTTGATGTCTAGATAATGTATTTGAATGGTGTATTAACTTGCACTATATATATCTTGCACTTTGACCCTTCCCCCTTAGGACTACAGATGGAAATTAGCTACTAAGCTACTGTCTGGTACAAGCATCTCTGCTGATAAATAAAAAATGAAATGAAATGAAATATGACCATCATGATAGAAGCCGACGTCGCAAACGTGTGACACTCTGGTGAATCTTGTCTGTGATTGGACGGGGGTCGTTCCGTGGAAGTCCAGAGGTTCTACCGTAATGACAAGTATATGGGCGCAAGACTCTATTTGTGTCATAGCACGTTCACACTAAAATGCAGCAAAGGGAGATAAAAGGCCCATGAGGGAGCATAGATAAACTCATGTATAATTAACAGCTGACGTGGGACTGAATCTTAGTTATCCATCAGAGGCACTGTTAGTTGTACAGGTAAAAAACCGTGTTGTGTTTGAGATAAATATGATTTGACTGGCTATGACTGTTGTTTTATTTGCATAGTGTGTTTTGATTGGCTGACACCGACGCAGACCTGCCACTCGAAAAGCTGGACATTTAGAGAGCGGCAATGTTACGTGGACGCCGTCTGCTGGTATGCTGGTACGAGGCCAAACCACAACTCAAAATATACTGAATAATCACCAAAAACCACTTTGTGTGAATGGAAGGCAATGAGAAAATAAACATTTCTCTTAATCTCTCAATCCCCAGGTCTTTCAATAGGACATATTCGCGAATCTGGAGGCTTCAGAAATTGGGAGTTCACACTCTTACGGGTGAGGTCACCACTGGTCGCCTCTCGTCTCCACCGACCTATGTGCGAATCGTCCGCCTCTTACACCCCACAGGCATTCGTGGTGAAATGCATACGTATACGGTCTGATAACACACTCAAATGACATTTTCCCCACGTTCAATCACTGACCATATGATTTCTTTCACGCCTGCTCGGCTCGTTGAAGAATATATATGGACCCCGAGGAGCATCAGTGACAGAAAGTAATAAAATGCACTGATAGTGAGTGACAGCGAGGTCACGTGATTTATCTCTCGTCAGGAGGTGAGTAATAATGCATTGTTTGAAATAAAAAGCAGCCATGTTGACAATGCTGGTGCACTGCACGGCATCTGGACCACGTTCCTCATCACTTGAGCTCACTTGACTGAAATCTGACTGTAATACTGTGTGTAGAATAAGTGCCACAGCATGTGATTCTACATTGATTGTGAGGCTATTGTTGGCTTTCATGTGAGGAATGTTTGCTCCTTCTGTTACAAAGCATCTCCAAAGGGTTCCATCGCAGATGTTAATCATTCCAGAAATTCTCCTTTTTGTCACCCATTGCATTTCATTTTTTTTTTTTTTTTTTTTTACAAGCGCAGCAAAGTCTTAATAGAATTTGTGCAAAAAGGTGCACGGCTGCAGGTGCAGAGCGAGGATTAAAAATGGCATGGTGTCAATCCCTGGAAACGTTTTATGGTTTTAATGAAAGTGCACGTCAGTTACGGTGTGAAACATTGCGATTTCTGTCGCCGGAATAATTTCCCTCAGTTGTGAAGTAAGTGGCGGCCAAGAGCACTGAGGTAAAAAAACGGAGCAGTTAAGAGAATGAGCCGCTTCATGGCTGTTGGCTTGAACGTCCGGAATATTCTAACTCAATTAAACGATCCTGACACTAAACATATTTTCCCTCAAAACTATACAAAGAACATGAAGTCATGTTCTTCCCCCTGCGCCCCTTTAAAGGGAATAGTCTGTCAAATCAGCGGGAGGGAAAAATGTGCTCACACAGAGCGCAGCGAGAGCGAGCGTGTGCATGAATAAGGACAAATTCTCCTACTTCACTAGAGTGAAGGGGAAAAGAGGAGCTCGCTTTGCGTTAGTGAAAGGATAAAAGGAGGATAAAAATTATCGTCTTTTCACAAGGGTCATTATTTGTTGTTCTGCTCCATTGTCTTTAAACCACTATTTGATTTTTAGTTTCTTGCTTGGTCTTATACATTTCTATCTTTCCTCTTTCATTGTCTAGCGCTTCATCCTCCACGTAAGGGTTTGCGGCATAGACTGAAAGACGGGGTACACACTGGACATGTCCCCAGTCCAATTGTGTCCAATTGACCTCTTGATTGTCGGGAGGGAAACAAAGAACCTGTGGAAAAACCCACTCACACACGGGGGGCAGATGAATACTCCACACAGAAAGCTGAACACGGCTGAACTGGGATTTGAACTGCCGACCTTACCAGGCCCCCAGTAAAGGTTTTTTTTAAGGTATTTTACAGGTGGTTAACCATACACACTTGATAAGTCTTGATAGGACAGTTTGAGTCAAAACAGTTTTTAACTTTAAAGATATTAAAGTTAAACACTTCCTTATTATTAAGGATTTAAACATGTTTCTACATCAAAGTTCCTTAACTCTCCATTAAGACTGTGTACATTAAGTACATTTTTGAATAGACTTCTCACCAAGTTAAAGGAATACTTCATCAATTTGCATTTAGCTTTGTATTAGTAGAATAGAGGTAGTATTTTTGAAAAAGTGTGCTTCCCAAACTCATTTTTTCCTTAGTTGAGAAATATCTTCCTTCTTTTCTTTGTTACGTGCCCACCAGGGACACCTGGTCCTGTTAGCGTAGCTGTTAGCAAAGATGGCGGACACTGTTTACATTCTGGGAATGAGGTACCGTCCCGTCCCCCTACGGGTGGGTCTAAAAAGTGCAGAATTGGCTCGGACCAAATGTGACTGGTGGACACGCAACAAAAAAAAGAATGAAGATATTTCACGACTCAGGGGAAAGTGAGGCTGGGAACCACACTTTTTCAAAAACACACTACCCCTAATTTAGTAATACAAAGCTAAATGCAAATCTGTGAAGTATTCCTTTAAGTCAGCTGCTATATAAGCACCGTTTTACACCAATTGAGTTCACTTCTCATTGACAAACACTGAGAATGGTGCCAAAATAATAATAAATCCTGTCCATCCGGTTTTTGGCACCCCTTTTTGTTAGGGTACCAAGCACCAGGCTCCTGCTAGACACGCTGCAAATCTGTTGATTTGTCAAACAGAGAGTCATCACTTATGTACGACGGTAGAGGGGAAAAAAAAGAGAAGAAAATGGTGGTGTTTTCCGTGCGCTCTTCAGCCGTCTATCAAACTTGTCTTGTTGTGATAAACGACCGCACGTCAAGAAGAAACAACACTTTATGTTGGATGTCCTCCATTTTCTGCACTCTACGTTTTACGGAGTCACATCCTTCTTCTTCTTCTTCTTCTTCTCTGTGGAATTTATGGGCCTGAGATACATCGTGTGAAAGATGTCACGCCAATTCAACCGACGCATATTATGTACGTAAATAGCTACGTAATTAACGTATGTGGCGCGCTTACCCCTACGGTCTGAACACAGGGCAGATCAGGGTTCATCATTCCAAACTGCACTGCACCGCTTAGTGGAAAACAAGGCTTCAGTTAATGAGCGGCCGGTGTTAGTATTCTCTTCACATATCGCTCCACTGAGGCTGTTTGTTGAAAGCGATGCTCTTAAACATTATTCCATAGCGTATGATTCTTTATTAACTTAACAAGGGAGAGGCAAAAAATAGTTTCTGGTCAGTGGATGATGCCGATGATGATGGTACTAACTCAAAATACCCGCAGGCAAAAAAATCACCATAACAAGCAGAGCGCCATGAAATCTTTATATGGCGTGTGAGGCGTTTGAAAAACGTGCTCTGAAGAGCAGAGAGCCGCCGTCGTGTCTCATCAATCTATTGAGTTTGACTGAAGTTTAAAACCTGGTGCTGATGATCTTCAATTACTGACCGACAGATTCCTCAAAACACCCAAAACAGAAAAATCAATCAATATCAGAATAATCATGTTAATGACTGAAGCAAAACATCTGCACTGAGAGATTTTTCTTCAAAGATTCAAAGTATTTTCTTAAATTTAGTTTTTTTCCCCCTCTTTAGAGCGGTTACAATTAACACTTACTCGATTAATCTATTATTAAATGAGTCGTCAACTATTTTGATCATCGATAATCTTTTTTTTGTCATTATTAAAACAAGTTTTATGATTTTTCAGCTTCTTAAATGTGAATATTTTACCGGTTTCTTTGCTCCATAAACCAATGAAACCATTAAAACTGAAAAACTTTGGTTTGAAAAACAACTGATCAACATGTTTCCACATTTTCTGACTAAACAATTACTCAAACAATCGATAGAATGAACAGATGAATCGATGTATCCCATATGTATCTTCACGAGACAATAGGTTGTCAGATAACATCACTATTATTAAGTAATACTTGAAAATAAAAGCTATTTTTGAAGCAACAAGTCACGGCAAAGGTAGTATTGCTTATACAAAAATATTAACCTCAATAAATCATCAGCTAATGATAATCAATCTGAACAAAAACACGTTTTTACAGTCAATGAAAAGTAATCGCAGTATCTGTAACATCAGTATTTACACTTTAAAAAATGCTGTGACGCCAACAAAAAGCCAGAATAATAATAATAAAACAAAAATACTAAAAAATTTAAAGCTGTAGTCCGAAGTTCATCCAAAGACACTTTTATGTTGTGTGTTGAAATCCTCTTCACGTCAAGATGTCCATTAATAAATAAAGTTGTGTTCCTGTGCACTGTAACGGACTCAAAGGTTGGTGGGTTTGTGGCGAGTGTGCGTAAAAAAACCCCCACAACATATGAAACACGTGGAAAACGAGTGCAAGTGCAATAGCTTTTACATCTTCATTAAAAGTTTGTGGGAAATAAGTATTCTAAACAACCTCTGGGAGGAGTTTTGGTATTCTCGTCCAGTGCAGAGATGAACTGCTGCTTCACTCCGGCTGTGCTGCTGTATTCCCATTCATAGCCAGCTACACACCGGAACTAATGAGTGACTGGGGATCTTCAAGGGAGGTGGTCTATTATTATTCATTGAAAAAGAGTAAACAAACGCATAAATGCTCATGTCAGAGGGTTCCTATCTGTCCAATTAATCTATGGTGTCTCCCCAGGGCAGCCTCACTGTTCAGCCATACTTTTTTTGTCTTGGGGGGGGGGATGTGATTAGGAGCTGAGCAGAACAAAAAAAATCTATTTTGTCTTTCTTCCTTTTTTTTGCAAGAATAAATCAGAAACTAAAAAGGGAACATGAGGTAGTTGAAGCATATCAATATGAATCATCCTCTCCCATAGTCAGAGCCATCGCAGCGAAGTGATTTGGTTTTTTTTGAAAGTCGACGGACAAAAACGGCTCAACTCGGCGAAACTTTAACTCGCGCCCCGCAAGAGACGACTGCCTCAGTGAGACACTTCATCTCTCCACTGACTGCACACACATCCCCAGCCATCAGCATTCTTCCCTCCTCGCCAACAGAAAAAGAAAGCAGTCTCACGTCATTAAACCCCCGCTCTTAACACTTTCATGGACGCTGCGCCGATTCTCCAATTGGATAATAGTGTATAATTTGTCATTCTCCACCCCATTACCTTGTGAACATGGTGAAGAAAACTTTCACTTTGGCACTGATGTATCATTCTAACATACTGATCAGGGTGAGCAGTCTGTCACCACTGCTGATGCTGCGCAACGCCAGGCTTCTGGGTATCGAGCGCCAGGCGTCGATTCCTGGCGCTAAAACAACAGAGGGCCTTTAAGTTAGAGACAGAGAGACAGAGAGAGATATACGTATATGTGTATATATATATATGTATATATATATATACATATATATATATATATATAGAGAGAGACAGAGAGAGATACATGTATATCTATATCTATCTATATATCTGTATATAGATAGATATTTTATATATATATATATATACATATATACATATACATATATATGTATATGTATATGTATATATATACATATACATATACATAAACATATATATATATAGAGAGAGAAAGACAGAGATAGAGATAGAGAGATATAGATAACTAGAGATATAGAGAGACAGAGGTATAAAGATATAGGAGATAGATATATATAGAGGTATACGTATATATAGAGAGATATATAGATAGATATTAATAGATATGTAGATAGATAAAAAGACAGATAGACATAGATAGAGGCAGATATATGGATAAAAAGACATATAGATATAGAGACAGATAGAAACACAGATATATATATATATATTCATATATATATATATAAGATAGATAGATAGATAGATAGATAGAAATATAGACAGACAGACAGAAGTATAAAGATATATATATATATATACTACATACATATATACATATATGTATGTATATATACACACATATATGTATACGAAGTGTATAGATAGATATATATAGATACAGTATATAGATAGAAATAGAGACAGATAGAGATGTTGATAGAGATATTGAGAGACAGAGAGGTATAACAATATAGGAGATAGCTATAGATGTAGAGATAGATATTGAGATATAGATACATAGAGATAGAGACATACAATGTGTATATATATATACACAAATATATGTAGAATTATATCTTGAGATAACTCTGCATTTGTTGGGTCATATTTCATATATTTGTATTTGTTGTATTGTCATTATAAGTGTATAGTTTATTAAGTGTATACTAATGCATCGATATAACTAAGGAATCTCACAGTTTTGGGATCAGTAAAGCTCATCCATCTGTCCATACATTCATATACAATCACATTCACTATTACGCGTGAATATATTATAACTCTGTTATATCCCACTTTTATATTTAATATAATAAATATGTGATTGATGCTGAACAAAAACAAACATTTACCTGCCTCTCTGCAGATTTGTTTTCAGAGCAAATCTGTCAAAAAAGACACTGCAACTGTTTTTATAATTCCACAAAAAAAAAGCGCCCCCCCATGGCTTCTGTGTTTACACTCGTAGCCCCCGGGTGAATAATTGTGCTGTCGTCGGCGTGTTTTCCACGTGGATGCGGAGCAGCAAAAACTTCCCCTTCAGTCAATGATGTCAACTGATGCATTTCCTCTCTGCCTCGTTTTCCCAGGGACCTGTGGCTTCATTGTGAACTTCCTTCTTATGTGTGTGTGTGTGTGTGAATGGAGCCATATAATGTCAATGTGTGCATTTCTGTCAGAGGATAGAGGTTTGGGGACACACTTGAGGACAAATTCAGGTGGGAAATAGGTAATTGGGCTGGTTTGACATATTTCTTTTACACATTATTTAAGTAAATGAGTAATAATTGGCAACCTAAGCCTTTAAAATGTTCATCTGGACTTTTTTATTGAATTGAATTGAATTGAATTGAATTGAATTGAATTGAATTGAATTTAAAAAGGACCAGAGAATGTCCAATAACTAAGTGCTTTTGTCCATTTTCCCAGAATAACTTCCAATATTTACCAGTTATTTACAATTTACTGCATGTTAAAATAGTGTATTAACAATTTAAAATGAAGAAGAAAAAGGTTTATTTAGGTTGTAAATGAACAGATTTTGCATTTTTCAGAGTCTTTGTCTCTAAATGTGCAAAAACATGCCACAAAAATGGAAACTACTGTATGCACAGGTGTTTTTCCAACTCTATCCTCTCTGGCGACAAAGACGCTGATTCTCCGGCTTCCTGAAACAGCACGAAATTACCGTAATGACCACACATTGGCTTCGACGTGCAACTCCGAACTACTGAAAATGCAGAGTTCTCTTGAGCCAACGCTCGGTGTTAAAGGGTCATGTTAAACTTAATCCAAATCTAACAGATTATTTTGATCCGACACGAGAGACAAAAAACAGAAATAAAATGCTGCACATTACATAAACAAATGCCAAATATAAAATGTTGTGGGTTAAAGCTGACACTTCCACCTCCATATTTATGGCATACCCTACTGTATTATTATTATTGACTAAAGTTCACTAATATTTAGTTTTATTGTATTTCTTACTTTTCATGAATTTAATATTTAGTTTATACATGAATTATATTTAAAATGTTTATCTATACAGTAAGTGCACTGCATTGCACAAACTGCAGATTGCAGAGACGGCCCATTTCGATAAATATTAAAGTGAAGCAGTGTATGCATCATTTCATAGTATTAAACTTTCATTCCTAGAGATCTACACTGGAAAGTCCTGCTCACAGACGTTTATAATTATGGTAAATAAATTCACTGCAAGTCCTCAGAGATAATCTATAGCAATGTGACATTTTAAACTAATGCATCGCATGCGCACAGCTCTCGTCACGTGACCTTGCAGAGCTCTGAGAGGTACGACAGTACATGCACGCTGATATTATGTGTTAATTATGCCCACTTGAAATGCATACATGGATCAATAGAGGCTGAACGGACGTGGAACGTACGTGAAAACGCGAATGTGAAATCCTGCCAGCAGGGAAATTCTGTTAAGCAATTTCTGTACCGGCGTCTAATCTGAATTTATATCACCTGTACGCGCTGACGGCACGGTGAGCGATATTGCTGGCAGTAACCTTATCAGATAAACTCCATTGAGAGGCTGGAACAGCTGCTGAGCTGTGCCGTCTCAGGTATAATCACCCTTATTTCTCATGGGTACGCAACAAAAGACCAACTCTCTGTGCCACGCTGAGACACAGGAGGAGGACGATGTGAACCACACACACACACACAAAGCAATTCCTCTTTTGACAGGGATTTCTCATTAAAGCTCTTATGGCAAAGGCTTTTGGAAACTCGCGCACAGACTGATTCTGGGAACTGTAATTTTGAGACAAACTGCACACTAATGGCTGCATCCTGTGGGAGACAACAGTACCCGGGCGGGTTATACAGCACGGTCCAAGCGTTGCATTTTGAGAAATCTATTTATGTGCAGCGGACTAACGTAATCACTCATGTAAGACACTCTACAGGATGTGTTTCCTGCTGATGCAGACAAATGGTGCCCGGGATTAATATGGATATTATGCATAATCAACATCTGTACGCCCATTACGCAATTTCACAAAGCTCCAACACAGATAATAAATTTCCTGCTCACCTACAACAAGATAATAGCTCATTCCATCTGACACAATAGAGCACATGACAGAGTGTAATTTATAATAAAAAGTGCTTTGTGAACAGAGATGTAGGCCCCTCCCCCTCTGTGCGTTCAGAGGCTCTTTCTCTCAGTGATTTGCTCAGAAAACTAAAACAGAAGAAAAATCGTTTATGCTTACATGTTACTTATTGTTCGTCCTGTGAGCAGATGGCCCACTCCCTCTCTCTCCCTCTCTACTGTAAACTGAATGTTAGTTTAAAAGCACTTGAACATTGGTGATGTTCTCTGGCATCAATGAAAAATAATAAAACACAACACGACTGTATCAGTGAAGTGACGCAAAAAAAGCCTTTAAATTTCCTGATGATGTCATAAGCGCTTTAGTGCTGCTTTTTTTCTTAATATAAATTGTTATAAGAGCAAATTTGTACATAATATAACATTTCTGCCGTTTTTGTTAATGCCATTTCTGTAAAACGCTCGATATTGAATCTGAATCACATTTGATCAGTGAATCACGCATGTTATTTCCTAAATTAAAGGCTGAATAAAATGCTTATTTATTTATTAAACAACTCTCTCAGGATGCATCAGTAGGTTTCTACCCAGTCGCCGGGAATGACTTACGTGTTATTGTGAATAACATTATCATCGTTACTGGTCAGAAGCATGTTATTTCTCAACTTAAATCATTGCTTGGTTGAGCTATAGTTACCACAAATTACAGTCATACATTTTTTTTCTAAACGCATTTTGTCATGTGGTTATTACGGTAATTTCACTCGTGATGTTGCAGGAAGCCGGCAAATCAGCGTCTTTGTCACCAAAGAGGAAAGAGTTGGTAAACACCTGTACATACGTGTAGTTTCCATTTTTTGGCCGTTTTTTTTTTTTAGCAAACATTATTTTAAATATGTTTTATATGGTTACTATACTATATACATTTCAAATTTAACACGCAAAATCTGGTGTTCGTGTTTTTCCGAAATAACACTTTTAGTTTTTCTTCATTTGAAATTGTTAAAACACTATTTTATCATGCAGTAAATTGTAAATAACTGGCAGATATTTAAAGTTTTTCTGGCCCTTTTCATAGTTAAAATAAGCAAAAAAACTAAACTCCCAGATGGACATTTTGAGGGTAATCTTGATAGTTGATCTGTGAGTGTTTTTTTGGAATATTGTGTTCTCCAGATGGAAAAAAATGTTTCTGAGATCACAGCAACACCAACATCTATTCAGCTCCTGACGATGTTCTTCAAACATTACATTCACTATAGAACAGATGGATAGAACCTGAAAGGCATCCAACCAAGGCTTTGCCGGTGTGGTAAGAGAATATAAACTGACGTTGACCAGAAATCTGTATATGTAGAGAAAGAAAGCGTCAAAGTGAATTAAAGGGATGGAAAAATAAAGAGTATGAGATAGACCTAGAGCAAAGCTTGGCTCTGATGGTTGGCTCCGTTCCCACGACTCCAAAAAACTACCACTCAAATCTTTTTCCCCAAACAACACACCAGACTCCTCACTCCGTTTCTCTCCCCACTTTTTTTTTTTCTTTTTCCCTTAGTGTCCTTCAAGATCAGGCCAACTTTTCCCAAGGACACTTTGCATTATCCACAAAGTCTTCAGCCAACTAATTAAAGATGGCAGGAGGCAAAATGTGATTACTGTGTGCTGTACGCTTAAGAAAGATATCACTTCAATGTCAAAAAAAGAGGGGAAATTTTCCAGTCAGATCAATACTCAAACAGGAGGAAAAAAAAGAAGAAGTGTGTTTTGGATGAGTCGACGCCGCCCATGCACACACTGCAAAAACGCGAGCTGGAGCAGATCTGGCTGCAAAAGCATTTTGTTCCTGGAGCCGAGATGGCAGCGAGCCAGAGCAGCAGGTAAAGGACTTACAGCCGCCGCAGTTAACCTCTATGAAAAACTTGGATTATGATCCAGGGGGAGATTTATTTCAGGTACCACTGAGACAGTAAAATATGATACAATGGACTGTTCCAGTGATAAATCAATGAGTCTGAAGGATTATCAGGCACAGGAACTCTGCACACAAGGTTTGAGGAAAAATGACGAGGAACAAAATTGGAACGCCAACACAGCTTTTATTCGGTCTCTGTGAGAATGAAAATGGAAACAATGTTTGTTACAAATTAATCTGCCGCCATATATGTGAACATGTACTGCAACATTATTACTAATGACAAGCTAGCATCGGCGCTTTGGTTGTCACCATAGACCATATCTGAAAAAGAACATCCACTTCTCCCAAGGACACCAATGTGCAAGTAACAATATAATGAATAGCCACCAGGGGGCAACCCATATGTTTACAAATATAATTCAATTTGAACAGAAGATTATGGGAAAATAAGCTTCTAATTCTCACTTGATTTAATACAATCACTAGTTTGAGGTCTTGTCAGGTTTGTAAATTATATGCCCATTTAGAGGAAAGTAGGCACCAGATTATGACATGAATGGACAGTGATTGACAGCTGATAATGACAAATGGCAGCCTATGAATTTTGGTTTGCAAAACCTCAAAACGGTGCCACCGAAATTTACAATTCTGGCAGCTTCAGAATGGGAATTCAGATTTTTATAGACAACGTCACGACTGGTTGCCACTTGGTTGTTGCCATCTCCATGTTTTTGTAAAAAAAAAGGATTATTTAGTCGGATAAGAGGGGTGGATATAAAAAGTTATTTTGTCTGCATGTTTTTGGTCCATTGAAAATGAACACAAACAAGTATTCAATCTAAAATATACAATTTTTTGGGGGTTGGGCGCCAAACTGTTTGCAGTTTAAACCAATTTATTTTTGGAGGAACTGTGTGCCAATTCGCTTCCAACCTATCTGTGCCAAATATTGCTACCTGTGTGCGCATCCAAGTGAAGAGAACAACATAAATTAAAGTGAGAGGGGAAGATGCAGCTGCTCTGGCTCCAAAAGCTCAGCTCAGAAGTCCAGAAGAGTACAAAGTCTAACCTGAAGCAGACAGGCAATCCCTTTTTTTTTTAGAAGCTGCACTGTGCACTGTCCCTGATGCACGACATGGTCACTGACAACAGGCATGTGCACAGTCAATGACCATGAATACACACAGGGATATAAAATAAAAAGCCCAGCCAATGGGAAAGAACTCGACCCAAAACTGATTTTGGCTAAATAGAAAAAGCCAAGCCATTTGTCCTGCTACTGTGAACACTGTGTTCTGGTCTGGCTGCCTCACAGTCCAGGGCGGGGCTAGAGGAATAGGGCTCAGATGTGCCAGCCTGTTCATTTTGGAAGGTATAAAATGTTTAGACTTATTTTTGTTAGTACAGTGAGAATAATGCACCGGAAACAAGGCAGCGTTGGGTACCAGTACAACACTCAGGGTTTAAATGTAAATGGTACATGGTTTTCATGCATTGTTTTTATTTATTCAGTAAAATACAGTTTAGTTTAAAGACTAAACACATGGAAAAATTATTATTCAATATGATTATTCAATAACCTCAAGAACGTAATCAAACAACTCTTGAGATACTGTAGTGTCACGATCTTCCATTTGGGCAATAATATAAAGTCCAGTGGACATCATTGCTCTGTAGCCTGACCGTGCAATAACAGGAGAATCATTTGCGTCATCTGTGTCATCTGTGTCATCTGTGCTACTCCTGCTTATAGGCGAGCCGAATTTAACCTCGTATTGATAAATTAATTTACTGTGACAGGACGTGTGAAGGGCGTGGAAGGACGGGACAGGAGGAGGAGGAGGATGATATGAAGGGGTTAGGAAAAAAACATGGACGTGGACAGGAAAAGAGGAAGAGGAAGTGAACGGGCAACTGACGACATCACGGCACATGTGCAGATCACGACCTTGCGGAGTTTGTTACAGGTCGGCAGAGATTTTCCTCAGACAGCAGAGAAGTTTGTTTCACAGCCGTGATTTGGCATCCGAGTTGACAGCCAAACAAGCAAGAGGAGATCATTCTTTCCCACATGAAAGAGCGGCGACAAAAGACAGAGCAACGTAGAGTTCAGCTTATCTCACGCGCTTGACAGATCTAATTAGTCTGGAGGAAAAGTGGGATTTTTTTTCTCTGTGGTACCACATGTGCATTGTCATCGACGTTATTACACTAATGTGCATCTTTCCTATAGAAATCAGATCATGTTGCTATGGGGATGTTTTTTTCTTTCCCTCCCTTGTCAAGAGCATAATGACTTTGTTTAGATGTGGCGTGCGTTTCAAAAGGGCTCCTTTTCCTCTTTTCTTTCCTGTCACAGAAGAATGAAAGGAAATGTTCTCACAGGGAAACGCATGGTCTCTTTTCACGGAGCTTGTTATACGTACACATGCAGCTCATTGTGTTTCAAGGAGAAAAGCTGACGGAGAGAAAAAAACTAAAACAGAACGCATTTGAATGAAAACTGCACACTTGAATAGGACTTGAAGTGGCACACGATGACTATAGATTTGAAGAAAACTATATTTAGGGTTGTTAGCATGTGTCACCAGGGGAACACTGACTTCCTTTAGTGGCAATCTGTCATTTGACATTTAGATCTGACGATAAAAATGTGCTTTGGGTGATCGGACAGTAATAAACTGAGGGCAGATTATTGATCCGACTGACCAAAACATTTCCAGAGGTTGTCAAGGATACAATATGACGACAGTGAACACACGTTTACTTTATTATTACAATATTTTCAGCAGCAGTTTGCACCGAAAACACCAAAAACAGCCACCTCATCTTATTCAAAACATGTGCATGAAAGTTGAAACCAATTAAAAAAAAGTTAACTCCTACAAAACTGCTTCAAGGATGCAGAATGGCATACACTTGCCCGGGGCCCCAAGATGAAAGATGGAGTGGGGCCCCCTTGGGGAGCTGCAAAACACCATAAAGGGCATTTTAATTTCATCATTTATTAATGAATCCATTAACGTACTTTTAAATCATGTACTTGTAGAATATTTTTATGCCATTTTTGTACATCCAATTTTAAATTGAACATGTATGTTTCATCTGTAGGGTTCCGTCCTTTATTGTCCATTAAAATATCCAATTTATTATATGGTAATGTATTTTTAGACTGACGGAATACATAAAATGTTATAAATAATTATGTATTATCATTTCTGTGAAAAGGTGTTATGTTGGGCCTCCATGTCCCAGTTGCCCCTAACATGCTTGGAAACGCCCCTGCCATCATTTTCTGTTCTTTTTTCCCCTTTCATTCTTGATTTCTCATAGATGATGTAAAGCACATTGTCAGAGTGATAAAATCTCCCTGGAAACACATCAACAACAAGTATAAACTTAACCAGATTAAAATCATATTTGGACACAAGAGCAAGGTGTTGGAAACCAAGCGTCTCTTATCTACTTGTACAAACTTTCCCTTTGCGTCAGGATGTGTTTCTATTTCATATATAAAGCTTCTTGAAGCCAATGCCGTTTTATCTGCTTGGAATCAGTTGCAAGAAACACCTGAATCTGAGAGAACCTGTCTCACTGGTTGCCTTTAAAATAATTCTGAATAACTTGGGATGGCAGGTGAAGCTGAGGCTTTGACTCATGCACTCTTGAATGTGTCCGGTTTTATCCGCTGTTGTCAGGAATCTGTGATTTTTAAACACAATGAAACTTTTCTGCAGCTCTTTGTCTATTCTTCTCTCGCTCTCACACACTCACATGTACAGTATGAGCACCGTGGTCCCCCAGACAGTGCTATTGAAGTCTTTAATCAAGACTAATGTGGAATGTCTTACGCGACCACCATTAATCATTTCAAATTGCCCTGCTGGGCCATTGATCAATGCTATAGATCACAGCATTTGCTGCTAGCACAGGTCTGCACGTCTGACCAGCCCCTGCTTCCACTGCACAACCAGTCGAACTGTAAATATTACATGTAACCGTGTCATTTCCATCGCTCTGATATGGAAAGAAAACATAACAACACATCCTTCATGAAGCACATCATCCACATGGAAAACCTTTTCTATTTCATTCATTCTAAAAAAAAGTGTTCCCCTTAAAATGACGCCAACTGCTGTAGTAGATTAGAATGAGTCTTTTTTGTGATCGTGAATTTGACCTCTGTATTTAACCCATCCTTGTTACACACAGTAACAAACACACACACACACACACAAGCCTGGTGCAGGAGCTTATCTCAAAACAAGGCTGCTTGGGTATAAAGCTGACATGACAATGTAAACACCTGTGGTGGCACCTTGTAAAAGTGACAGAGTCTTAAAAAATACAGAAGCTGTTACTCACAGCTTATTTTATATTATGTTGAGACAGTTTGATCCAAGTGGCCTCCACCGCCTCGTAAAAAAACAAAAAACCCAACAAATTCAGCCCAAGCTTTGTGGAATAAATCCAGAATTTACAAGGTTTACAGTCAAACACACTGATGTGTAACATACACATTATTGGAAACTACTTGTTTGTATTTTTGTAACTATACTTTTTCTCCTCACACACAAACATAACAAAGTTGGAGCCCACTGATTTCTGTCCGCTCGGTAGATTTGTACTTGTTGTGATTTGTCTTCCTGCAGACTGTTTTTCCTGGGACGGGGCCAAGTGGTTAACAAACAGCAGTTTATTAATTGGATGTGGACGCGTGTTTGTATAAGGGAGGACCGGGATCGTTTCACACTGGCCTTGGAGCAGGTGTTCTGGGGAGCGGTGCCAAAAAAGCAAAGTGCACAGGGTCAGCAGATTCAAGCAAAAACAAAAAAAAACAAACAAACAGAAACCCTGCCGTAACTCAGCACAGAGAGGCCCCACATCCTAATCTCTTGAGTTTATTTGCTTTATACTCTGTACAAGTATATAATGAATGTTCCTCAAAAATAAGTTTGTTCGCTCTCTTTTATTTGCCTGATTCAGCATTTTGTTCTTAAGTAGCATCACAGTTGAATAACTTCTGTACTGTTCACTTTCAAGCAATACTTTAATTGGATCCAGATCCCTGTCTGCCAAGGACCGGGTGGTGGCTGCAGGTGCATCAGTCTCCCCGCGCTAAAAGATGGAACGCACCCCAGTCACACCCTGGATACAAAGTCCTGTGGCGATTGGGGAGAGGTGACGGGGGCAGGATCATGAAGTCTGGAAGCCCCTATCCACAACCCGGCACACAGGTGGTGGGTGTTTGATGATGGTTTAAGCCCTTGGATGAGGCAGAAAGAGCTTTTCCGTGGCTGCACCCATGACTGAGCAGCAAGGATCCACACTGCTCACCCCAGTAGGGGAGAAGTGTTAGAAAAGGTACCCTAAACATAGCCTGCCTCACCTACCCTGTCTGGATTACCACATACAGAGGGGTCAGAAACCTCCTGGCATCTCCACCTCCTGAGCTGAAAAGGTGACTAAGTTTTAAACAAATCACATAGTCATAAGTAGCCATTTAAAATGAAAATACAATGCTGTAACTGTGAAACAAATATTCTAATCACATAAAAGGAGAAATAAACAAACCACAACATAACTAAATTACTAAGCTGTTGCTGTATTAAATGTATTTACTGTTAAAATTTTTACAGTCTGTAGCTTAGTGAAGACTTTATGCCATATTTAGGGTCAGATTAACAGGTTTATCTATTTTCAGATATCCGATCAAGTTATCTTTCATTCATTCATATCATTCCTATTGAAAACACATGAATAGAGCCGTGGATATGAACAGTACTGAGTACCACAAACACACAGCCTTGGGGCATTAAACATGGAGAGGGGTTGCCTTGAGGAAAATTCAGTCATGTAGATTTATTGCCACGAATCTAACGTCATCGGTTTGTTTCGTTCACCTTTTACTCGTCTTATCAAACTGCAGCCGTGACGAAGCAGAAACACACAGAGGTCAGAGACCACCTGTTCTCAGCTGATTCAACTGGTGAAGTCATATCAGAGGACACATCTGGTCTGACGGGGAGGAAGAGGAGGGATGACAATGACAGCTCGCTCGCTGCTGCTGCTGCTGCTGCTGCTGCTGCTGCTGAGCCTCAGGCTGGTGACAGATGACTCACAGCTGAGGCTGAGGTCACTGGAGCTCACACGGAGAACAGAGAACCGAGGGGTCAGTCTGGACACCCACTTTATTTTCCCTCATTCTGTGCAGTGACATTTTAGTTATAAGAAGTTTTTGTTTTGTTTGGCAAGACTTTAAGATTGTGTTGTGTGAGGGTTGTGCGTAGAGGTCAGGTTTTATATGCTTTTACGATGCTGATTTTTTAGAAATCCATGCTGCTAATGGCCGAGAAGAGATGTATTCATCCGATTTCCTCCATCTGATAAAATATGACGATAACAAATGCTAATGGACTCACTGGGAGAGGAGGAATAAGACAAGGGGACAGGTTGAAAACAAATTAATCTCTTTGTCTACTATGACTTGTGTATTTTTATTTATTTATTTTTTAATTATATCATTCATAGATAATTTGCTTGGCCCAAAAAGGCTGACAAGATATGATTTGGAGACACAGACTAGCAAATCAAATCAGGACATACTGTAAATTATACAACTTATTGACATTAAAGTCAAAACAGTGTTTGCATGAAGTAATAATGAGTGCACCAGAACATTTCCAGACTTTGATAAGACGTCTATTTCAGTTAAACCATCATAATAAGGAACAAGCGGGACTGCAGATTACTCTCATTTTCATACTATATAGTGATAATTATGGTCGTCTCAGATTAACAGAACATCAGAGATGATCAAATGTTTCATTTTCAAATGTGGGCAGCAGTAGTTGCCTCTCAGCGTGTGATCCAGAGTCACGGTGATGGATGTGTCGCCAGATGTCGATAATTGCCGAGTCAGTATTTGTGTTGTAAAAAGCAGCAGGTGAAAAAAAAAAAAAATAAATATAGCATCTCCATTCTCTCTGAATAAGAAACACGGGCAAACAGGACCTGAGTCAGCGGCAGGGATGCGACGATGTGGACATTTTCCCACCAGGTAATGAAGTCGTGAAAAAAGTGGTGACACAGAATACACTATAGTGCTGCGATAAACATTAGCTGAAAACAGAGATCTCGTTTTTAATTTCAGAATGATTCATCCGTTCTTGGAAGAGTAAAATGAGTTATCGATAAAGTTTTGCATCATCTCTGTTTTTGAACACAAGTAACATTGATTACAACGACTACCGCGCGATTCCTCGTCAGCTGCAGATTTTCCAATCAATTTCAAATAAGATTCACAGTTTGCCTCAGTGTTCTTTACAATCTGGACACGCAGCGTCATCCTTTGGCCTCAGACACAGAACAACTCCCAAAAATAACCTTTTACCACAAGATAGCACAAGTCTGACATGATTCAACTCTCCTTCGGTTTATTTACGGCAAACACTTTGTGCGTGGGCACGGAACATAGATCCACACGTTTATGAACTCTGCATGACATTCACCACTTGTTTCACAGTTCACTGTTATTTTCCCGCAGGTCTAAAAGGGGAATGGAGTGATGAAAGGAGCGAGAGAGAGAGAGAGAGCAGAGCAGAGGAGGGGAGGACAAGTGTGTCCTCAGAACCCTCTTCTGCCTTATTCTTTATCAGCTTTCATCTCTTGGCCCTTTCGAGAGAGAGAGCGCGAGAGAGAGAGAGAGCGCGAGAGAGAGAGAGAGAGAGAGAGAGAGAGAAAGAGAGAGAGAGAGAGGGAGGGAGAGAGAGAGAGAGAGAGAGAGAGGGGAACCATAAGAGTCCAATCACTTGGAACGATATTTTCTCCCTCCTCGAATGCACTACATCACAGCTGAGACACACACAACTCCTTCTCATTTTCGCATATATAATATCAACAGACTCATGCTGCGTTCACACGATACTCCATTACTGTTTGAGAACACAAATTCTGCTCTGGATACACCAGCGTTTTAGAGCCCAGGCTCCGCTAGACTCGGTCCGATTGGGGGTTGCAACATTCAGCCGGTCCGAGTTTGCTTTCACACTTTCGCACTTTAGTGAAACAAACCGAACCTTTTGAATAACGTAATTCCCCTCCTCGCCTAAGGCGGCGCTGCGTCAAGAATTACTGAAGGAGAAGACAAAGGACAAAGAATGAACGAGAAAACTGGCTCATCTGTTGGTTAATGCAGGACAACTTCTGTTTCCTCCACATAAGGCAGCCCGTGGCCAAGTGGAAAGGGAACTTGGCTTGTAAGCGGAGGGTCGCCAGTTCAAATCCCCACCTGGCCAAAAAAGGGCTAGGGTACCCAACCCCCAATGCTCCCCGGGTGCTACTCAGTGTGGCAGCCCACTGCTCCTAATTCTAGGATGGGTCAAATGCAGAGGAATACTTAACCTAAGGGGATTAATGAAAAATTAATCTTAAGAGCTGCAACAATGGGCTCAGCCATTTCTATCATGCATATGTTTTGGTTGTGTTTACCCACAATGCCCTGCGCTGAAGTCCACGTCCTGCATTTGAAGCGAACCAAACCCTATTACACAAAACACATTTTCATGTGCTTTGTTTACTTAGTGTTCCAGTGTAATGTTAAGGAGTAAATCAACTTCATTATCAGTTCTCTTTTGTGAGCTAGATATATTGTTTGTCTACCTGAGCGACACGGTGCCTTGAGATAATGCATGTTGTGATTTGGCGCCAATACTGTACAAATAAAATGTAATTGACAGTTTGTTTTGTCTTCCGACTGGATAATAAAGGGTTTAACGGTTTAGTTAGTTAGTTATATTACCGCCTGCTGACTTTGCATGACAAAGATGTTTTTGAGAAGTTTGTTTGTTTTAAAAATAATCCTGTTCACACACGTGAGGAGGGAAAGCTGATGTGTTACAGTCGTGCCTCAACTCGGAAAGTTGGAGCATCCTCACAAAAGCCAGGATGGCTGCCACATGCGTCAGTAGCAAAAACCCTCTCCCACTGTAACTGTTAATTGCACACCTGTCTTATTTGTTTCACATCAAGTCATTTGTACACATAGTGCTGTTTTTATCGTGGACGCTGTTTGTGTGCTCAAGATACTGTGTAGAGCGGGGGTGTCCAAAGGGCCAGATTTGATAAAATGAAGATTTACGGGGGGTCAATGGTCCCTTCAGACCTTTTTTTAACTGTAAAAGTTAAATACAAATGTAATGTTTACTTAGTAATTTACTTTTCATTGTCACAAATATGTTTTTTTAAATGGTAATGCAACCAAATCTAAGCCACAAAGGACCGAAAAAATAAAAGTTTACCTTTCTTAACAAATTACCATTAAAAGTGGACTAGGCCTTTAGCAGGGAGTGTGGGTTCATCTATTGGCACGAGTATGGAAAGACAATCAAAATGAATCAGAGCGAGACTCACTCGTTTTTCTCCAGCAACAAGATCAGCTGTTCACCTTCTGCACGTACCAGCAGCTGGAGTGACGCAGGATAACTCTGAAACACACACACACACAAAACAAGAACATGACTTTTCGAGAGGTGGTGCCCAAATTTCACACATCCCGTGTGTGGTTCAACATTTGGAGTCCCACGTCACCTCGCTCTGACACACAAGGCAGGATGTGGCAACGAGGCACAATAGAGGAGGAGGAACAGGATGAAAACTTCCACATCCCACACTTCCCAAGTCTGTGCAGGACAAAAAAGTTTTCACAACTTCAGCCAAACGTCTAGAGATTTTCTTCATTTCCATCTCATTTTCAATCCTATATTCAGCACTTTTGCAAAAAGTTTTGAAAAGGTACTTAATATTTAGATTCTTATCCGCCTTGCAGTTGCATATGAAAAAGATCCTATCTGCCCCTCTGTTCCACATTTACTCCGCAGCGGCACAGGGACTTCAAACACACAGCCGGCACAATTAGGATCTACAGTAGAGTCAAAGACATGGACATCAGAGTCCTGAATCACATGGTGTGGCCCCTTATCTCCGGATAGGATCGTGACGGCAGACGGAAGAAATGACTAATTCTAAAATGACACTAAGGTTGATTTTTCAAAGCGTCTTAGTAAGTTAGCTTCTTCCATCTTAAGCAATTACTTCACTCTTTATGTCTGAACCTGACGGTAAAAGCCTTCCCACTACCCTTTGCTTTCCATTGGGATCACATTTATCAGATTTCGGTTTTTTCTATTCAATAATGTTTAGGGTCTTTTGAAAGTCAGCCATTTGTGACTTCATGAAATCAAATTATAGTCGCTGATGACAGTTTTTTTTTTGTTGGTTTTGCTTGTTTGGTTTTTTTCTGTGTTATTAAACCAACAGAAACCATGGGATGTTTTGGGGATTTTAAATCATACTATGAAAGATTAGTAGGTTAGTCAACCTACTAATCCTTCCATCTTCTACTGCTTTATCCTCCACAGGACGGTCACAAGGGGCGCTGGTGCCAACCTCAGCCTGACATAGGGCGATAGGCGGGGTCACACCCTGGACAGATCACCAGTCAATCACAGGGCCACATACTGTACTGTAGAGGCAAACAACCATCCACTCTCACACTCACGTTCAATTTAGAGTGTCCAATTTACCTAATCCCCATATTGCATGTTTTTGGACTGTGGGAGAAAACCCGAGCACACACGGGGAGAACATGCAAACTCCATGCAGAAAGGCCCTTGTTGCGACCAGGGCTCGAACCCGGGTCTTCTTATTGCAAAGGCAAGAGTGCTAACTAGAGCTGCAACTAACGATTATTTTCTCAATGAATCCATTAATCGTTTGGTCCATAAAATAGAAAACCTTAAAAATGTTGATCGGCGTTCATCAAACCTGGAAATGATGATGTTCTCAAATGTCTTGTTTTATCCATAAACCAAAATGATTCACTTTTAATGATTTCTTTATTACCCAGAGCAAAGTAATGAAGAAAATATTCACATTTAAGAAGCTTAAACAATCAGATACCGATTAATCGATTATCAAAATAGTTGTCGATTAATTTAGTAATCGATTAATAATCGATTCATTGATTAATTGTTTCAGCTCTAGTGCTACTAAACAACTACTAAATTGTGTTCAGTATTTTTAGAAAATTCAAAAGTCCAGATACATGAAAGCACTTAAACTAAAAGGTCAAGGTTCAGTGCAGAAACCACAAAGCCACAGTGATGCAGGAGATTTTAATGGTAACATTTTGAATGCCTGGGATACGCTAACGATTGAATCCTGTGTGACGTCCCCCCACGAAGAAAGAAAGCTAGAAACAGACATTTGTGAAAAGAGTTATCCGTGTGAAACCTTGCCCTTACAGCTGATCCTGTAACACGACAGCCCGAGACATGCACAGTGAGGAATTGTGCATGTGTGAACTGTGTTCTTTCTGCAGTGACATTTCTTACGTCTGCTAACAGCCGCCCTCAGGCGAACACTTTTTCTCTCAGAAAGTGGCCTTCAGCTTTATCTGAGAGCTTGTGTGCTTTTCTTGTGTGGAATTGCAGCTGCAAGTTAAGTGTGTGTGTGTGTGTGTGTGTGTGTGTGTGTGTGTGTGTGTGGAGAGTTTATATCATATCAGCGGTCCGGCAAAGACTGTAAGCAATGACTCTGCGGTGCTTTACGGCTGCTTGATAACCTTCTATTGACACATGGGGGCAGCTATATAAATCCGTTATCCGGGGAGGTTGGGTCTCTCGATAAGACAATCACCAGCTGCCCTAGCGGTCACTTTAATTTAGCGAGGGTCAGCTTATAGACAGCCTACTGTAAGAAGCCTCTCTATCTCCTCCGCAAGAATGGTCTGTGTCAGCAGCAGCTAAAAAGCACACGCATATCTGATGGAGATATAATAATAGGGTCCATAATTAATTCCATAAAAGCACCAGTTTAATTTTCCTCACTCCTATGTGACATGTTTGCCGTAAACAGTCATCTTGTAATTAACATCCCTGTCCTTCCTCTATACTGACCGACCTTGAGAAAGGAGCAAAAAAAAAAGAAAAGAACTCTGATGGTGTGAGAGGAAAAAACATTAGATTTCTCAGGAGGTTTTTAACACCTACACATTTCCCGTCTCTAGAGATTCTTCTTTGCTTGTTTTCCCAGCCTAGAGAGTCTGACATGATTGTTAATGCTGTGCCGTATCCATGCAAAGGCAAGTGGGTAGTTTTTCTGCATCGGTTTTACAAAATTAATCCTGTCACACACACACACACACACACACCAAGTTCTCAGAAACAAGTTGTCCATATTAAAAACACAAAAAACCTCATGTTGAGTGCTGTCACAAGCATGCCAAGTCAACAGGTGGCGATATAACCATCACTGTAAAGTCCTTTTGGGCCAATCAGAAGCGAGACAGACAAAAAAGACACAGCCTGAATCCCCACGAGAGGATTTTCAAATCGGACTTGATTTTAAAAAACGTGGGAGACCACAGACGCGACAAACTTTGTCACCGATTTTCAACGTTTTAATCCTGAGGACCTGCGATCCGTTCATGCAGGAAGTCTTTTTACAGTTACACTGAAAACAACTGCTTTACAAGTCACTAGTCTGTGTGTGTCAGGTGTAAAACCAAGTCACGGCAGTTTCATGCAGCCGTGCTGTGATGACTCCGCCCACGATGACGAGGTATTATATTGTAATGGAAACAATTCCTGGGAGGAGATTCCGGGGATTTGAGATCTCACTGAATTTTTCATGATTTAACGTGACTTCAGAATATAAACAGACATGGAGGTGGATTGTTGGTGTCGTCAGTTAATCGCTTTTTTGTGTGCTGAGAAACGCAAAAGAAACTGTGGTTGAAGTCATGGCTGAGAAGACGGAATCAACGTTACGGTTCTAAACAAAAGTTTAGAATCTGGCCAATTATCCTCTTGTATGGGGCGGGCTTTAAGCAAACAAGAACAAAACAAGAACTGTATGTGTACGCATGTTCAAAGTCCAGACACTGACACAAAGAGTGGAGACACTGATGCACAGCGTGACGTTAAAAGCGAAAGACTCCGTCTACACAATGATCAGAGATTGTGAAAGTCTTCGACCTCACAGGAGTTCTCAAAAACAATGTGCATTCACACCTGCAGGAAGAAGCTACCTGCCTACATGAGGCCTGGGCCTCGTATAGACCAGGAAAGACACGACACAATCGGCGAGGCAGCTGCAGCATCTTTCTCGCGCTCCTCATTGTACCCTCCGCTCGTATAGAGCTGTTGAAAGGCAGAAGAGTAGCAGGGACAATTTTGCAGCATGTACCGCCTGCGGGACGGGCTCTTATTCAACAAACAACACTGAGGACTTACTCCAAACAAAGGAGGGGGGAGCAAGTGAGGACAGACGCCACAACAGAGAGGATGAACAGAGCTGAGGGAGGCAGAGAACCGAGCGACGTGCGAGGAATTTGAATACGGTGGATATGGCAAAGAAAAAGATGTGTGCTTTTGTAATCTCCCTGGCATCAGCTATACTCTGCTGTCTGAACCACGTTATTGGCAATTAACCCGGTGTGGTGCAGCGACCTTGTGAGTATTTACCCCGGCTTTGAGCTGGTTGAGAGGTCTTCGCTCCTTGCCCTTCAGCAGCAGAGGAACAGTGGTCTCATGGCGTTGTGGTTGGTTGGTTCCCGCCTGCTGTTTGGCCTCCTCTGGTCCAACTGTGAAAAGATAGACAGCACAGATTCAATCGACTTGAACGGTTTAAGGTTCATTCTGTGAGAAACTGTATTAAATGTTGGGCTCGACAATGGCAGAAACATCCACAGTAGATTTCGTCAACAGGTAGACAAAGACGTCGGCGACGGGGGTCAAAACTGCTCCGTCATGTCCTCAATAATTCAAGCACAGCCATAATGTTTGAAGGAAAGAAAGAAAAAGTGCAACAAAAGGCAGCAGGGAGGGTTTATACATAGCACAGCGCCATTACGTTTGTGCACTGCGAGAAACAGTAAAAGCTTGCTCTTGTTCCTGTGAGGAGACGTGCTGTCCCCAAAGACCCTCCGCGATAGGACCTCAGCCTCTGACAGAGCAATAATTGATGCCCTCGCAAAGTTCAGAAGGAACTTTATGACATGTTCAGACAGGAATGGAGTTTTAAAAAGAAACAAAACAACTGGCGTTAAAAAAAAATATATTCTACTTTCCACATCTCTTTTCTATTTATTGTACATACTCCGTCTTGAAGCTGCTGCTGCTGTTTTCTCCCACACTTCATTTTCTCTCTTAAACATTGATCGTTCTACTCTTCCTTTACTACGAGTCTATTTATTATTTTCACTTCATCGGCTAGTTGTTTCTTCCATAAAATGATAAATGACGAGTGTCTTTTTATCTTTAATGTCTAATTTGGTCAACATTTATCCTAGAAGAGAACAAGAAAGCATGTTCACACTGAAGAAGCTAAAATTAGAAAGCCTGCGTTTGATTTACAAAAGAAGCCACTCAAACCAAAGACAAATTATACTTTGTTGGCAAACTTAAACACAAAGGCAATTCTTCATAACTTGAGCAGTTGCTGTCGCCAGCTCAACTGTTTAATTGGGACTATCTGGCACTTTATTATTATATGAGTATTTCTCGCATGTCACTGTTCTGCAGTGTAAGCGGTGGTTACGAGGCTGGATCATGACAGACACTAAATAATTACCAAAATGGAGTGTCTTCGTTCTGAGAATCAAAAGCTCATATAGCAAATACTTCAGCCAACAATTAAAAATGCCCCATTTTTGCAAGAAACTTCAGTGCAGTAGTTGCTTTGTGTAACGCAGCAAACTGGGCATTAACATTTGAAAATAGCCAGGAGCTAAATCTAGTACAAAGGATCTTTTCATGAATTCATTGTCTACCGTTTTATCCTCCATATGATCCATCCAGAAGTCCATCGTAGGGCAAACATACAAACAACCATTCACTCTCACACAAGTGCCCCAAGAACACCCACAAAATGCAAAATCCACATAGAAAGGCCTTTGTGGAAAGACCAGGTGGCAAACCTAGGTCTTTTTGCTGTAAGGCAACACTGCTGGCCACTTCTCCGCCATGTGTCATCTCATTTTCACATTTTAAATGAATGAATTCCAAGGGTATTTGGCTTGAGACCATAGGGTTGCTGGTTCGAGAAGGTACCCAATCCCCACTGCTCAGTGATAACTGGACACTCTAAAAGTAGCCTATTTTTTTGACCTTCTCCAAATGACTTTTTCACAACTTTTTCTGCTCTATGTTCTGTACAAAAGTAAGTTTTTATATCTGTACATATCAGATAACACGTATACCAATCCATACAAGTATGTAATGTATGGATTCTGACTTCTAGCTTCAAGCAGATTGTGGGAATCACAGCCACAATTCCCTCGGAGCCTTCAGCGTCCCTTCTAGTTCCTCTCCACCACACAACTAAGGCTGTCCCCGACACTCCCACGGTCTCTTACGGAGTACGTCTATAATGTAAGCAGAGCCAGCCGGCGTCCGGTTGAAGCCCAGCAAACGCAACAAACCCAGAGACGAGCTGTGGAGATGAAGCCGAGCGGGAGCGCGGAGAGGCTGTTTGAGGCTTCACACACTTGCCATCGACAAAGCACAACAAAGGCCCACATGTCTCTTCTACTGTGAATCAGGCCTGTTTACTGATCCCCCCCGAGACCTGCACATAAAGCATCCGCGTTTGCATATGCAAGCGTGTCATCGTACTGTAAGAGTTCAGCGGGGCAGCAGAAAAAACTAAAAAACACAGTTATGTACGACATATTTACTCTTGCTCCTGACCGCTTTTCAAGTGAGCGAGAAGTTTGTTTCCTTTGAAGATGAAATTATGTTACGACTCCCGCACCATCACAACGACATTTCTTCTTGAACTTCAAACGGCCCGTGAAGGCGGTGGCCCAGAGTCCCCCCCCGGCCCCCCCGGGCCCCCCTGTTTTTTCCACAGTGCATAATAACCTAACAGGGGCATAAAAAGGAACCTCCTACTTTTAATGGGTTATTTGAACATGTACCCACGGTGGTTTGTTGGTTTTAGTGGTGCATAAAAGCTACGTGAGATAGACTGAGCAGCATGACAGAGACCACAGGCTGTGGCTAAAGTGCCATTAAAAAGCAGCTATAAAAAGGAAAGTAGTAGGCAGACATCTTGTTAATAAAAGACTTTGACACTTCCAGTGGTGTTCCTCGCAATCCATTTAGACCTCACAGACCGGGAATGAGCACGTGTTAATTCAACAATGTCAATTTCAGCAAGAGAAAGGAACGTCATCCAACCACAAACCTTAGAATTCAAATATATAATTGCACCAAAACAAATGTGCACAGTGTTTGTTTTTACATGTGTAGGAACAAGAGAAAGCAAAACACCTCCACCACATTTTAAAGATGATTAATATCACCTTATTCCACCACAATCTAATCACTTATTCACCACCACCACCCCAGAAAATGTAATCAGAATCCACTCTTTCCTTTATGAGTCGCACTGCTCATTAACAGCATAACAAAATGCCAGCAAAAACATCAATTATCATGTCATGTAATTTTCTTAAAACAGGAATGTTTATGCTTTGTGCAGACAAAGAATATGATTGCTCCCCCCCCTCCTCAGATGTGTAAAAGCATTTGTAGTTTTTTGTTCTCCAACTTTCACTCAGGGTAAAAATAAATCTTTTCTCTGGCATTTATTATGATTTTCTTTTTATTACAATGATCTTTTCGGCCTTACTGTACATCCCTAACATTTACTAGTGACGTTACAAACCAATGTAGCCTTCAGTTAGCATCAGAACTCAAAAAAGACGGTTAGTTTGTCCATTGAGGGCTACTGTAAAAACATGGTGGTCCAAAATGGTGGCCTCTATAGAGCTGACCCGGCCCCTGATATAAATATGAAAGGCTCATTCTGACACAAGATAAGATAATCCTTTATTTGTCCCGCAGAAACATGCATTACCAAAAAAGTACAAATATAAAGAGATATTAGCACTAAGACATGGGATATTATATATATATGTATATTGCACTTGTGTAAATTTACAGTTTATAATAATAATTAGTAGTATGCCTATAAATAAGTGTTTTTATCTTCAGTTCCTGCCAAATGAAAAATAATTTCGCTTACATATAAGAATACAGGACATATAACTGGATTAGAAATTGACATCGGTGACAAACATCTCTCATTGATGCTCTAAATATCTGAAAACAGAAGCCAGCAAACAGCTATGAAACCCATCCATCCATCCATCCATCCATCTTCTACCACTTAATCCTCCACATGAGGGTCGTGGGGGGGACATACAGCGATGGGTGGGGTAAACACTGGACAGTTCACCAGTCCCTCACAGGAACATATATAGAGACAAACAACTATTGACTCTCACACTGCATGTTTTTGGACGGTGGAAGGAAACCAGAGAACCCGAGGAAAATCCACACGCACACACACACACACACACACACGGGGAGAACATGCACACTCCATGCAGAAAGGCCAGCTATGAAACTGCTATACACATAAATATGATATTCATGATCAAACTCGCGGTTTCAAACGTAGAAATTCAAACCACAACTGGGTTAATCCTATCTTGATCACCATGGCAGCAACATTATGTTCCCATATTGAAAACAAGTGAGAATCAGCTGAGGGTCATATATTTTAAAACCAGGAAAAAAACCCCATTAAGTATCCAAAAACAACTCTTTCTTTAAATAGCCTCACAACCCAAATCTCTTTTAAAGCCTCTAATGTAACAGAAGGTGATTTTTTCTCCCCCTCCTGTAACATTTTAGCATTCCAGCCTGAGCATGAGCTGTATTACTAATTAACCAGTTAATGGAAAATCAAAACACGTTACAGCAGCAGGAAAATTACAGAATATAAACAAAACTAATTGAGCCACAATTACTGTTGAAGTCAGGACAGCGTAATCGACCTCATTATGTTTACCTGCTGCAGCAGGGACACTTCCTGGTGACTTTCAAATGTATTTCTCTTTCTTTTTAAAAGGAGGAGAAGCTCACACACATGTACATGTTTGGATTAAAGCGAGGACACGGTCGTGTGTGCATAAATTCTACGTGGAAGCGGCATTATCTGCATTCCTTTTCGCCTGTAGAAGAAATGAGAACGTGCTGCTTTGCATTCACGGCTAATACTGCTCAATCAGCGCCGTTACCGACGAGTCCCTCTCTTAAGACACACGCGAGATCGTGGAATGTAAGCAAGGTCAAAGGAAGGCGGATGAAGGACGTCGCAGTCTATAGGCGACAAGTTCACAGGCAACAGGATTGTAAACATTCAAACTGTAGGTCAGTCATGATCATATTAAATAACATTTGCATATAAAAACTATGTGCAATCATATAAGTGTTTCACAATAACATTTAAAAAGCAAATACAAAAAAATACACAACACAGGGAGGAATGAAAGGTAAAAGGCTGGAGTCTAGAGGTTAAAACCCTGTTTTAAATTTGAAATAAAACTAAAGGCTGTTGAAGGCTACAGTAAAAAGACAAGATTTACGTCTTCTTTTAAGTCAACCTAAAGAGATTTATTTAAATATTATGAAAATATTGTTTCATTCTGACTCAAAATCAACTAATCATATTAGGAATGTGGTGTTATGTAAAGAAAGGTGTCATTTCTATCACCGTGAATTCAAAACAAAAACTACTTTGAGAAACAAGTTTGTTACTTCTTTTGACAACATTGATTGGGTGACTGCAGATTTATTTATTCATTTATGAATTACTTCATTCTACAGTACTGTAATACATCTTTTATCATCATTATTTAATCTGAGCCCATGACACTTTCGAAGATTAAGTGGGAAGTAGTAAAATACGGGAAATGAATTGCTATTTTCTTGATGTTTTCACGAGTATTATACATTATGAAAACACTTTAATTTACCACTAACATTAACATTCACCCTCAGTCTCTGCAGCTTCTATTCACACGGGCCAGTTTAACTGGGGTGTGAGGACATTTCTTACATGACATTTCTTAACAAGGAGAACATCGCCTTAGGTCAGAGGATAAGAATTCAGATTATGGACTTGATCATAGCAAATATTCAACATTCAAATTTTGCACAGCAGCTGCGTAAGTAGCCCCCTGCAGCCTCTAATTAAATCCTGAAGCTGCATCTGCGAATGCGCTCAGAGGGTAAATCTCTGCTTTCAGGGTCTTTTTCAGTGAGTCACAATTGGCAAATAAAAGTGGAAAGAAAAGTACAATGGTTGTCCAAAAAAGACAAATGTCCTGACAGATATGCTGACATGCATCACATGGCGGAGCTACTTCAACCTGCAAATAAATTTGATGGTTATCTGGATGTGACCCAGATCCATCTGTGAGAGTGCCTACTATATAGATCATAATGATAAAGTATTGAGTCAAGCTGACATCGGTGCATATAGATCTGAGGTATGGCTTATTATCACTGGACAGGTTTGCTCTTTCATTTATGCATTTATGCATTTACTGTAAGAGAAAATTAAAAACCTGAGATGACAATGGAGGATTGATGATCTTTTTCCAACTTCTTTAAAGCTTATGATTAAACGATTGGGGATTCAAATCAATTACGCCTCCAACTAACTATTATTTTCATGATGAATTAATCTGTCAATTATGTTTTTCATTAATTGAAGTGGTTTGTTGAACACTTTGAGAAATGATGATATTCTCAAATGTCTTGTTTGACCACAAAATCAAAATGATTCAGTTTTTAGTGATTTTTGTTATCGGCGTCAAAGAAACCAGAAAATATTCACATTTTACAAGCTGCAGAAAAATCAGACAGCTGCTTTTAATTATGAAAACAAAACATACTCTAATTGATGATCAAAATAGTTGGCAATTCATTTCATAATATCTTAATAAATTAATCACCGCAGCCATAAAATCAATTGTTCACAAAAGTGTTGATAAGTTAATATAGCACTGTTTTACACAAAAAAGAAAAAATACTTTCTTGCTTGGACTTAAAGGAGAAGCTAGCTAGCAAGCTATGCTAGCTTAGCATAAACTGAGGCTAACAGCTAGCCAGGCTCTGCTTAAAGATCACAAAATGTGCCAATAACAACCTCTGAACACACAAATTGTGTATTTTAAACGCAGGAAAGGTGCAGATTTTATACTGTAACGACTCACAAGAAGCTTCAACTGGTAGAAGGTAAGGCAGGTAAATATAAGTCCAAAGTGAAGGGGGGGGGGGATTAACAGGATAAAAGCCAACTGAACAGATGATCCAACAAAGGAGACTGGGGAGCACAGGGACTATAAATGCATGAGGGAGTCAGGGATAATTGAACACAGGTGAAAAGCATCAGGGCGGGAAGACAATCACGAGGAGGGAAACTAGACAAAGACAGGGTGGGGAAAGAAAGAAGTGACACACAAGGAAAGCAAATCGAGAAAAGGTGGCCAGGGCAAGAACTACAAAGCACAACAGCTGAAAATCCCGTGTCCATAAATTCCAAAACAACAGAAAACTAAATCTAATACAGAGGAAACCAGAACGTCTGTGTCCAATCGTACAAGGAGAAGATCGTGACATTTACTTTTTGTAAGGCAACGAAACAAACAGAAAAAGATTCAAAAGAGGCCACACTGGTCGCTGCTGGATATGACGCACATAAAAGACGATTCGCCAAAACACACGTATTCTCAGGCAATGCCGGGAACTTAATAATGTACTAAACCTCTTTTTTATGCAGTACATGTGTTATACAGTTCTAGCACTATTAGGCAAGACTTTACTGAATCTTTTCATGAATTCCACAAAAGAATGATACCGAACTGGAGATCAGTTAAAAAGACTTAAAAATCCAGAAAACGTCCGTTAATTATCTCCAACATTGAGCAAGGAAATTTCCAAAATCTCAATATTTAACTGAGGAATCTGGTGTAAAAGGAAAAATGGCTTTTTACCCCAAACATCCTTCTAAATTAAAGTGTATCTCCAATAATGCTGAAGTCTTTCTTAAATTCATCACTTTGACATTTATTCATTCATTTATGAAGGTTTAAGCTTCAAAGCATCAAAGATGGCAAACTATACCCACATTTGTGCATAATGTAGCCACCAATTTACAGCCATATAACCCCGAAACAAATCAATTCCAATTGGTAAACTGATTTGTAAATGAATAAAAACTTCCAAATTCGTTTGGGGACCACAAAGATATCTCCTGCGACCCATTGGTGGGTGCCGACCCAGCCTTTGGTTATCGCCGTTTTCTCCACATTCACAGTCACAGCGGTTGCACATGGATTAACCGTCTGAGAGGGAGAAGAAAAAACGAAGAAAGGAAGTGGTTGTGTTGACATTTATTTCATCAGCGGGGAGCGTGAGTTGCCCAGAGAAACAGAAAGGAGGAGGACCACATACAGTTTATTACACAGAGTCTTGTCACAGTGTTTATGAAAATAAAGACTGAGAGTTCCAGCACATTCAATACATCATTTAAGAATGACTCACATTAAAAGGCTCCTGATGTGTGTTTTTTTCTTTATATAAATCCCTGCTGCACGTCTTGAATATGGCCTTCTTAGGCAAATATAGACATGGGACGTGTAAGATGTGAACAGCAACTTAAAAGACTGCCAGAGATGTCATTTTTCATGTACTCCAACGTTCAAAGGCATATGGAGAGAGCCCTATTCACAAATGGCATTATATTTGTACAAGATTGATTTGGCGATGGCAGTATTAGGGATGAATGTTGAAACGTACACGACCAGAGTGACTGGATTTGAGTGATAAATGTAGAGTTTAATACACAGGCAATAGAAACTTGACACAAAAAAGCCTTTAAAAGGTCCAGTGTGTAAAATTTTCCCGATGTATTATAATTGTAAAAATAACTGATTGTATGAATTGTTGTTTTTATTACCCACAAATGAGACTTTTATATTTATTTCTGGAGCAATAAAAGAGAGCCACCATTTTAGACCACCATAGTCTTTCAATAGCCTGCAATGGACATATTAAATACACTTTGAGTGTTGGTGCTAACTGAATTTGGAAGCGTGAGGTGGGGGATCTTCACTTTTACACACTTTACAGTCATTTAGGCTGCAAGTCCACAGCCATGCTAGAGGTTCCATGGCATATTTAAGAAGAATCAATCTAGTAGTTGCTTAAAGGGATGTTCAAGACTTTTTGAAGAACCTTCCTGAGACAGGAACAGAAGATGTTTACTAGAAGCTAACATCTCAGAATATATGCCTGGATTAAGATGACTTTATGTTGTCATTAAACAGCCTTTTCTAACAGGAAACTGAGGTTTTAACCACTAACTCTCCCAAACCAAAGTCCATTTAGAAAATCAGCATTTTAAGCTCATGGGAACAAAAGAGCTGCTGGTCTACTGCGGCCTCATTTGGTAGATTTGTGTCATTTATTTCACATAGCTCATATTTTAAACCACCAAAGTCATGAAATAAAACTTTGGAAATTACAAATGGAGGCAGAAGTGGATTAATACCTCCTGCGCGCCATGATATGAAATCACTGATTTCCTCTATGGACTTCTGTGCAGTCTACAAAGTGACAAAGACTTTAATTTTCCAATGGCAGCATAGAAATTATTCTGTGAAATCTGTTTTTCCTTGTGTCCCTGCTGGAGGTCATTTTTCTTTTGTGTCTCAGAGGGGGACTTTTCAAATATCTCACATTTATTCCAATCAGGGGACAGAACACTGGTCCTCTGAGCTTGTGCGGTTATAATTTTTGTCACCAAACGTGACAAAAGTGGAGGGTAGGCGAATGCTATTGGCAGCAAAGGACAGGAATTATGCCTAATTCACTATATACTCAACTCAATCCTCACAAAAAACACACAAAAAGCAACACACTTAGATTTGTATGTCAGAAATGTGCACGACAAGTAAGGCAGCACACACACACATGGATCAAGCTGTCCCAAATTGCTGCAGGTAGCACAGCCAACCTCTGCCTCACAGGTCTTTCTTCACAAAAGCTGCTCAGCAGATATAATATTCTTTCAAAACAGCTTCTATTCCCTCCATCAAAAGCTTTCATGAACCATAGAGGCTGACAGGTGAAGAGCATGGTTGGACTCCAATCAACAATGTCTCACAGTAAATACTGTGACACAGGTGTGATGGCCTCTCTGTTGTGAAATCACTGATGCGGGGCAGGACCTGGTGCCTCAGCCGTCTGTGACCCTGCTGTGCGTGTGTGTGTGTGTGTGTGTGTCACAAACCCTAATCATTTTCAGTTGAATAAGACCTCTTTCTTCTTCTGCCCTCGCTCTTATCAAAGCGGGATCCTAATATTACTCGTGAAGAGTCAAAGAAAAGTGAAAAAAATAAATAAAAAATAACAAGCAAGCAACCGCCAATCAAAAGAATTCCGGTTTCTCTGCTCTCTTGAGTCAAAAGTCAGAAACACTCGCTGAGCTTTTCGTTCATTTTAAATGGGAAAACTGACGAAATGCATGCGCCTGTGCGCTTGGTCAAAGTCAGTCTTTGTAATTTTCCTTTGGTGAGACAGAGTTCTTGGGTTTTTCATTTCCCGGGCATCACGTCACTCGCTCATTGTTCTGCGTGGAATCACACGTCAACGGCAGAGACAGAGACAGAGACAGTGGACAGCGTCCACAACTCTGCTAGTTATTCTGAGCAGGCCTAGTCTATGCACATCAAACAGGAGGTGGCATCATAACAAACTAGGGAGACATTCACCTAAATATCAAAACTCGAGCACTTTCAATGACCTACGTCTATTTCAACTTGTTTTTCAAATTCACAAATTTTCAACAAAAGGACCCGACTCACGATCATCTGCAGTAAACAGGTTTGTGCAGTCTCGTCTCGGTGACCACACGAGCCGGGAACCGAACCCACAACCTTCGACTTGAAAGCCACCTCGCTCTACTACTGAGCTACCGGCTACGTGGTAGCTTAGCTTCTACAGCTGCATCCACACTAAACCTGTTTCTGTTACACGATGCATATAATCTGCGAAACAAACTCATGCCGTCCACACTACGCAGATGGGTTTGAGCCCCAAAAACTTTCAAGTTTGAAGACGCTCCATGATCCGTTATCATTAGAAAACTCAAAAGCTAAATTAGAGTCTAGATAGGCGGAAAATAACGATGGATAATCGTTATTTCAGTTAACTGTTCAGTTTTACTCTAACTGAGTCTGGTCTGAGTCTGGCTTGGACAGAACAGGACAGAATGCACATCAAGTTTTGGCAGTATTTTCTCAGGTACCGCACAACTGTACCGCACAAACACAATGAATGCATTTTCAGATGTGTTAGCTGGAACGTAGATTACGAAAAGCTTGTCTGTATGCAGATTGTTTTTGTTCGAAAATGCCATTTTCACCTGAAAATCGTGTTGTTTCACATTCATGACATGGGTTTATCCGTTAGCTCTGTGACGCTGTTGTTCTCAGGCAGACGTGCACAGTGTGAGCGCGGCGGGGGCTAAATCACACCGATGCTTATAATGACCAACGGTGCTTAACAGAGGGAGACCTTTCTAACAGTGTTTGTTGTTCCCTTGCTGCCAACAAATCAATGCCAGCCTGTCCTCAAAATGTCAAACGACTATCACCCGAGGGCTTTGAAAGACAGGGGTCTCTTTGAGGTTATTTCCTAAACGGCTTTATCAGAAAAGGGGGCCGTTATCACCGAGACGTACAACCGACTGGAGGAAGTGTAAGAGTTACGACGCAGGAAAGTGGCCTGGACAGTGTGTGATGATGCTGAAAGAGCAAAAGAGTTGGAGGAATTTGCTCTTCACCACTTTGTTTACAAAACAGACGTTCTAATCTTTCTAATTAATTCTGTCTGATACTGCGCTCCGACAAGATGATATCCTCAAATCAAATCCGGGTCATTTACTTCTTTTTCTAATTATTTATCGAGTTTCTCTCCCTCTCTCTGTGGAGATAAAAACTGATCCGCTGGAAAAGCCGTTGATATGCAACAAACAGAGACAGAGAGCGAGAGAGTGATTGATCAGAGATTGAATTCTTGCGCCGACAAGACTTTTGTCTATTTATTTGTGTTTTGCTGTAACGGCTCTGAGCCCCGAGGAGCAAATAAACATCTTTTACTTTGTCTGCAGCACTCAGTAGTGCAGTCTACGGTCGCTCTATCAGGTTACACGGTGTATTGAGAAAAAACATGACACACAATGAAGCCATGTGTTATAAACTCTCTCACGCTCTCTTTCTCCGTGTCTCGATTGTGTGGACAATCGATTTGCCTGGAATTTATCCTGAAAGTCGGGTTGCAGCTAATGGTCATTTTCATCATCAACTTATCCCTCAATATTTGTGTCTGTCATTAATCAATAAGCTGTGAGGTCCATAAAATGTCAGAAAACAAGGATTATGTTTATGTTCCCAGACATAAAACATTTAAATGTTGTGTTTCAGTGTCTCTACAAATAAAGTAAAACAATATTCTTATTTAAAGAAGCTCAAATAACAGAGAATCTCAGAGTCAGTGTTGTAATGTGTGAGTCACTTGTATCAGCAGCAAATTCAATTAATAACAGTAATAATTAACAGGGGGAAAACAAGGAAAAACACGACCTTGATAATAATATCAAGGTCGGGATATTATTTCTCAATCAAAACAACCTGGGAAACTCACCGTGCCTCACCTGTTGATTTTTTAATTTATTTTTTTTAATCAAAACACACAGTATGCTCTTGAAAACGTATACACCTCATGTAACTTTCAAACCCCTCCCCTCCAGAGAGAGTCTTCATTACCTGATGCATCACTGACTTCAGAAACTGCTAACACAACAAAATGTTTGAACTCTATCCAGGTAACCAATTGCAGCCGAGTGCTGGCACTCGCAGCCGAGTGCTGGCACCGGGCGACTGAACGCCGCTTGGCACGCGTTCACACACACACAGCTGCCAGACTCCAAGTTTTTCAGTGAGTAATCTTCAAGTGCGCTGGCGATGGGCAAGCGTCATCTCGTGTCATCAGCCCCGAGTTTGGTCATTTCTGGAAGGACATGCAGCCCAAATCTGGAGCTAAGACCCAGCAACACACACCGTGGACTGCTACTTACTCCCAGTCCATACATAATATTCTGCACATGTAAAATCATCTGAATTCATTACTTTATTACTTACAAATGTTTTCTCATCTCATCTCAACAAAGCAAATAAAATAAAATACAAAATAAAATAGCGATTTAATCATTCAAAAATATTGTATTTTATTGTTTGAAAATACACTTGTTCTTTGCGCTTCCTGATTTGTTTTCGTGCCATGGTTTTTCGTTTGTGGGCGGGCCTTAGAAAGCTGCCTGCTGATTGGCTACTGAGTTTTAGAGCGACAGCTCGATGGAGTCGCTGTCGAACTCAATATTTTTGAATGATTAAATCGATATTTCATTTGCTTCCTAAAAAGTGTTGTTTCAAAAATATTGACACAAATCTAATTTCACTGTGAATATAAGGAATAATCAGTTTTGATGAGGAGAAATTAACGTGATTGTAGCAAATAATGGGTAAGTAATTCCTCCACAAGTGTCTGCTGGAAAAGTTAATATGTCGCAATGTTCGTCTAAGAAAAGCTTTTATTTTTTCTTACAGACTTCACTTCATATCTGAAATGTCAAAATTGTTTGTTTTTCTATTTGATTCAAGTTTCTTTTTGTCTATCGGTGCTCAAGTAAACAGGAAAGTAGCTCTAAAACCTCTGTTTTTAATGCAATGTATCCTAGGCATGGGATCTTTCTCGAAGATAAATTAAATTTAACACGTGACGCTAACAGGCACGGCTCGTTTAATACTGTTTTCATTGATACCGATCCACCATGTGAAACCGAGACGATAACAGTTCTCTGTCTACAGCTCTCACATACCATTGTTAAACAAAAATAAAAGAGTTATTTTCCCCCCCTTCAAAGGTCTGAGGTAGATGTAGGCTACATACAAACATCTCAGAGAGAGGCTGAAGGCAATATCCTGCTGATATTAAAGAGCCGGTTCATACGGCCCTATTTCAATAAGCCATAAAACTTTTTTTTCTATTTTACTCCCTGCATTCATATATCAGTTCACCCTGTGACTGAGAGCTTTAATGACCTCACAGAGAGAAGATTTGTGCGATAAACATCTTTCTGATCTGCATATCTGTCTGCGCGTTGCCACGTTTCAGGGGAGCTGTTAACGAAGCGCCGTCAAGGTTTCGTGTTTGTCAGGAGCAAACGTGTGAACATGTGCGCTTTATAAGAAAATGTGTGGGTCTGCCCTATATTTGACCTTTGCTTTGTCTTCAATGCTCAAGGCTTTTGAGAGTTGTGCACATGATGTGCCTACATGCTGTGAGACACTGTAAGTACTTGGTTAAGCTTACATTAGGTTGATAGTTTCCGGTTCTGAGACATTGTGAACACTGACTTTGCCAAAGAGAAACTCCCTGAGACTGCGTTTTCCAAATGTCACTCCGTACACCAAATCCCATACAGAAAATCAGCTATTTACATAAAGGCACAGAGGTGTTGCTGATCCACTGCTGCCTCCATAAGTAATTTTAAATGTTGGTATTTTGTGACTTCCGTGTTTGGAAACCTTCATTTGGATTTGGATTTGCACTCATTTTCCCTTTGGGCTTTGGTGCTGCGGAGTGAATAGTACAGAAATTTAAGTTTTCAGCCTGAAAAGGCGACAAAGTAAAGCCAATAACATCATGGTGGCGATATTTACACTGAGAGAGAGCATTTTTAATATTGAAAATCCTTCTGATATTTGAAATTTGCTGACTTGCATTAATCTGTAAAGATGCATTCCTGTTTATTGTATTAATCTGTGATGTTTTGCATTGTTTTCCATTTATTTGGACAACCTAAACAAACTATTATCCTTAACCTTATCCATACCCAGTTAATACATAACCCTAACCCTAACCATAACCTAACCACATCTTCAAATCTTATCTCTAAACATCCTCAGAATTGAGGTTCTGAAGCACCATGTTTTGGTCTCCATGAGGACTGCTGGTCCTCACAAGGTCAGTGTTTTTAGGTCCTAAAGAGGTAACAAATACAAGTACGACACACACTGGTGTGTCCTGACAGACGCACAATAGCCTGTTTTCTCCAGTTTACTCATTCAGCAGCCGAATGAGAGAAAAACATCCTGTTGGTTTTATTGTTTTCAACCTAAAGATAGCACCGTATCCTCCTGCATGATGAACTTATCTGTCCATCCCAACAACAGACCAACTTCCCTTTATTGTTGAATCCGAGGAGATGAATGTCTGCTTCAAGCGTGAAACGCACAGCATGACGTGTCGTTTCAGCACAGGAGATCAGAGAGGCAGATGCTGCCGGGGTGTCGTGGTGTGGCATAGATTGCCACCTCAGTCTTAGATTTAGTTCTTATTAAAAACATATGAATGAAAATCGATCGTGTTGCTTCACACATTTTTCCTTGTGAGGACAAAAGGAGAGATAGAGAGATAGTGAGATAGACGGGGTTGAAAAAACATGTCTTCTCCCAACAACAACAGCCTTGATGCCAGGGGCTGTGTGAGGGCACAAGGTTGGCGACAGATTAGTTTCATACAGCTGCAGCTACAGCTTCTCCAGACCCTGAGAGCTTTTTGTGCAGCTTCTCCCAATTCAAACGTCACACAGTGACATAAATAAATAAATATATGGAGCAAGTTGCCAACTAGTAAACATGCGAGAAAGGTCGTAGATGAATAGTGGAAGGGTTGTTCTTTTGAAGTTGAGTAATGGTCATTGGTATTTGATTGGGTAAAAGGGGGCAGATTATAGCACTCGCAGATGCACACAGCGACCGATATCTGTGAAACAGCTCGTTCTGCACGTCCAAAAGCAGCAGCATTCAAGCACAAAGACTAAAAAGCACTCCAAAAAAAATCACTCACCGCAAAACAACAAACAAAAAAGTCAGATAAAGTGCTTCATGGCGGAGAGTCTGTGCTTTTACAAGAGTTTCAAACTGAAGCTGAGATTTCTCTGCTACATAAAGGTTACGAGTCAAATTATAATAATGCATTTTCAATTTCAGACAATAGAAAAACTTGAAATTCAAATATCAGGACCAACATGAGTATGATTTATGACATTCGTGCAATTATTGCAAGAATATGTTTAGTTATTTCGTATTTTCTTATTCTTAGCTGCTTGTACTTGTATCATTAAATGTGCACTAACACGTATGCATGTCTGTGTTTATGCACATTATCTGAACACTTGGATACAACATAAGTAAACAGATGATACAAACACATGAGACTACAGGTCATTTTTAAAGTAAAGGAAAGAAAGAAAGAAGAATTTGAAATCATATTAAAGCATGAGGTTCTGGAATAGCTTGAAAGATGCAGGCTCCCCCTTGTGGCAGTTCAAAATCCCCTTAATCACTAAGACTGTATGTTGGTGAGCTAGACAGCTCTCCCCCCCCCCCATCCATGACGATGCACATCCACGAAACGGTGCACATTATTATCGCATCCTTACCTTCTCGTATGCTGGAAACCGTGTTGTCGGCGTTTTCCGTGGCCGTGGACAGGCACCAGAAGGAGACAGCGAGGAGGAAGAAGGCAAAGTTCCTCCGCCGCCTCCAGCAGCCTCTCATGGTGGTGATGATGATGATGGTGGTGGTGGTGTTGGATCTCAGCTCCGGTCACGGTGCGATTATTAAAGCCGTAAGACCAAACACTGCATGCGCACGTGGGGGATGGAGACACGGGTCGGGGAAGATCAGCGTGGAGGAGTGATTTAAAAAACAACAACAACAACAACAAAAAAAAAGTCTCCACACACAGAGTCCAGGCAGGCTGTCACTCCAACGAGGCAGCTGTCACAAACTTTTCCCGGCGGCAGCAGCAGCAGCAGCAGCAGCACACGCGCTGTGACCGGCGACGGTCTGTGGGAAAAGCGCACGGACGCATGAGTTGGAGCAGCGCGGAGGTTCAGAAGCTCCTGTGATGATAACACGAGTGGAGAAGAGAGAAACTACCGGAGCTCTCACACACACACACACACACACACACATACAGAGAGAGTGAGAGGATGTTAGGGCAGAGAACGTGAGATCCATTGGCGGATCTAGAGGCGGGGCCAGTGGGCCCCCCCTCTTGGCCAGTTAAAATCTGATTGGCCCCTGATATGCCACTGTCCTGTTAGTCTGTCACAAATCACAGTCAAATTGTAGATTACGCTGTGTAATTCAATTGATGTCCTAATCCCAAGTAAGCACTGTAGTAGGCATTGAAATGATTAAAGATCCGCCCCACATTAGAGGATTATTGGCCAGATTTCAGTCGCGATCTGGCCCTTCCGACAACCGTGGGTGTCTTCCGATTTTAGGCTGGTTTGAACAGATTATCTGGTCAAATTTATCCTGTAGTGTGAGGGATTAACAGAAGCAGTTTTAAGTATTAAACATGTTCGATATTTACAACATTTAGATTTAGAACGGTAACTTTGTACAAACCAAGTTGATTCCGTCTTCTCAGCCATGACTTCAATTCTTAGGACTGAAACATTGAAAATGGGTTACAAAGTTCGTTGTGTCTGCCACGCTTTTAAAATCAAGTCAGATTTGAAAATCCTCAAGTGTGGGACAGGCTTCAGGGTGTCCACCTCTGCTTTGCTACAAGGCACACACATTCAGCTTATTAGAATTAGGCTGCTTTTGTGTGGAAGTATGAGTAACTGCAGCCACAGCCACATTTAGTGCATTCCATTTGTAATTGGAAGCCTTAATTTCCGAGCTCCTAGTTGGAGCTTTCAAATGGAACACCCCTTCAGGTCGGATTTCCAACTCAGAAACCTCACAAAGAATTTTGAAGAATTCTTAACTGGAGAATTGTCAACTTGGAGATGACATCATACCCATTTCTGACGTCCGACTTCCAATATTAAAAATTAGGATAACACTCTTATGGAAATAAAACCCCTCGGGGGGACACGACCCCTTGATGCTGTTTGCGTCTCAGGAAAAGACAATAATGTCACAGGTGTTTTTTTTTCCAGGGGCGTGTTTTCCTTAGTGGAAAACTTTCCCGAGTGGCTGCAGCTGCAGTTGGATCCTTCATCTTAGCATGCAGCTAGTTATTTGCACGCCAAGCCCTATTCAGAGTTGTCCTACCATCCGTTAACTTAAAAATATCCAATTCTTTAAACTGATAGAGCATAAAATCCAAAAAATTGCTCTTTTGCACCTGAATGCACACGAGGTTTGCCATTATTTTGTCGGCGGTTGTCGTTTTCCACTGTGTACTGACTCGCTCTATTATTTACAGGTGTTAGCTGGGGGGGAACTGTGGCACATGCACAGAGAACCCAGACTCTGGTCCAACTGAGCATGTATACATACACTGTGTTAATCTGACTTTAAGAAATTAGATTAAGCACAATTTCAGCTGGACTAACATGTTTACATGTCTTTTAAAAATCTGGTTGTAGTCAAAGTATCACAATAATATATAGATTTTTTTTTATGAATGTCATATAAACACACTTATGTGTACACTGCCTGATGGTTTTTATTTTCTCTCTCAAGAGGTTTGTTGTTGAATTGTTTTTGACTCAGCCTCGTTTGCCTGTTGCTCAACCAAACAAAGAAAAGTACTCTCTGAAGCCACCTCTATTGTGGATTCATCAGGAATATTATGTTTTGTAATCATGAATAATGGTGGAGCTCAGTCCTACAGAGGTCCAAAAATAGGTATACGCCAACGACTAAACACTTCAGATCACTGGCTCTGCTTGAGTTTGCATGGGCAGACCTGAGCTTAGTCGCTGTTCTCCTCTCTGTATATATATATATATATATATATATATATATATATATATATATATATAAGTATATATATATAAGTATATATATAAGCCTCACCCTCAGGGTAATCAAGTCAGTTGAGGCCACCGGGAAGCAAGGACATGGGTCTTAGAGGACATGGTTCACATTATACAGAGATAGTAATGTGACAGACACATGATACCTCAGAGTAAGGAACAGACAGACAGACAGACAGACAGACAGACAGAGGTCCTTCTCTGACTGCCTGTCACTCCTGTTCATCGTTTGGAACTGGACTACATGGCACTTGGGAGTAATTGTCTCATGTGGGTCACTCTTTTAAAGGTCAAGTGTGTAAAGATGATGGTGCTTTTCCACTGTACAGTTCTAGCACGACTTGGCTCGACTCTTTTTTCGGTTCATTTTGCTTTTCCATTAGTGATGGTAGCTGGTACTATCTGGTACTTTTCTGGTACCTGCTCAGGTGAAGTTCCAAGCGAGTTGAGCCAATACTAAAACATGACGTCAACAGTGTCATATTTTACAGATGGGTCAGAGAGTGTCGTCACTGGTAGAGTCAGGAGCACGACGAACGCTGCCGGAAAAAAGGACTTAAAAATCATTGAAAAACCAACATTGAGCAAAGGAAATGTCTGAAATATCAGTATTTAACCAAGGAGTCTGGTGTATTTAGCGACAGCACTGCCGAAAGCCGACGATCGCAAGGCGTATTTCGGGTCAGTGACTGCGCGTCGGTCATGTAGGGAGTACTGAACGATTCGGTGAACGAATCTTTTTAATGAACTAATTCTAATGATTCAGTTAAACCATAAACAACTGCTTTGCTGGTCGCTATAGTTTTTGTGTCGCATATAAAAAACAATGCCACGGCACTTTTGTGCAGCTTCTAATTGTGAGACTGCAGACGGCAGCCAAAATGGACCCCAGTAAACCACAGTGGCCTTTGCATAGTAGAAGACATGTTCGTTTCTGTAATAACCTTTCACTTGATGATGCAAAAACACTTGCTCTGGCTGGTCAAACAATCCTTTTATTTCAAAGCAAATGTACATTTATACAAACTCTACAATATTCAATTTCTTCCAACAAACTCCCACTGGACATTTAAATGGAATCCTTGTTTTGCGAGCTTGATAAGTTCACACTGTAGAACAATATTTGTATATTTTCTACAGTATTTTGTGCACAACAACTCAAAATCTGTTGATGTCAATCGTTCACACCGCACATATACACTGGCTATAGGCCGTGATTAATCATGCTAGAAAGGTACAACCTTGACTTTCACCCTGAAAGATACGGATACAGTGATACATTCAACTTTTATTCAACATTTAACCTCTAATTTTGTTTGGGGTTTGGTCAGAAGATTGTATTTCAGAGCAATCCACTCACTAAAGGTCCTGCTTTGTATTTATTTATCCTGCGTGTTTCTTTTTGAGACCCATGCCCTTCCCCTGTTCTCTCCTCGTCCCAGCAGACTGGTGTCAGTCACCTTTGCTGGCTCGATACGTGGACCCCGGTCCCAGGCTGTGCTCAGAAGTCTCCTCTCTTATTACAATGTCATCTCTCATTTGCAACGCCACGACAAAGGCTCCTTTCACAGGCACTGCATGTCTCCTGAGTTCGATTAGCTTGGAATTCCAGTGTTCCGGATGGGAGGTTCCAGAGGCCTCGAGGCAGATGTGAGGCCAGTGACGAAAAATAGTCCTCCCGTCTTGCGTCTCTCTCTCTCTCTCTCTCTCTCTCCTTTAAAGCAAACTGTTCCAATGACAGAGTCAAGGTGCTTTGCACAAAACCTCATTTTCCTGAGAAACGTCGACACAGAACGTCCTTGGGATTGTTTCATTTCATTCCGAGACACTTGAGATGCACGGGAGGAGAATCACGTGAAATATTTGGGTTTAGAATCATTAGGAAATAAAATGAGCAGAATCAAACGATTCATCTGTGGTGCATTCCATCTTTGGTTGGGAAGACAGATTACGTTGCATCAATATTTCAAACCCTCCTTGTTTTTTAATGAGTAGGTGAGGACACTGGACTTCAGTTAACTTAATAGTGGTGTTGTCGTCCTCGAGACACGACTTTTTTAATGGTTGTTTTCCCTGTTTTCTCTCGGTCTCTGTCACAAAGGAGTCAGGATTGTAATCCAGGATCAATCCAGACCAAAAGTGTTGTAGTTGCAAAAGCTCATTATTGTTAAAGGATGCATGACTTCCATGTTCAAATGCAAACAAATACACTTTTAAAGTCTGATAACAGCTGATGTACAGTATGTGAACACTTTACATTACACTAGGTTATGGTGACGGTGTTGTAGGAGCCATGTCTCATTTTCATTTGTGAGTTTCCCTCCAACCACTAGGGGGTGGTATTTCAATTCTTATATTTTGCCTGAGGCTGACACCAGGGTTACCCGAGGTCACCTCTCATTTTACTCCAGTGTTGCTGATTGAAATGGGCAAACCATTTTCAACATGTGCTCGGGTTTTGTTTTGTGGAAAATAGAAAATAAGCAGACATTGGAAGAAAATTAATTGCTGCTATCATTTCAGACGCTGAGGAATCTGGTCGTGATTTATACCTGAGTGCACGTAAAGTTAATGTGATGTAATGTTGTTAATAATTTACTAATAGGAATAATGATATCATAGCAATACCATGTTATTTCTGTACTAATCAACCAGTAATAGTTTGGGAATAATAATGGGAAAGATGTATATGAATTAATGGGATTTGAAAACTAATTTGGTAATAACAGTAATGATTCCCACACTTTATTGTGAAGGTATTAGACTGATAGTAGCCTCCAGTTGTCATTAAGCAGCACATTTTTTGGAAATAATGTGGTATTGTAATATTATATCATTATTTCCACACTATATCCATTCTTTTTTGCATTAGAAATAAGATGGGGCTAACATTATATTACTGACACATTAAAATAAATACCATGTACTGTTTTTTCACAACATAATGCGCAAAAAAAAAGATACATACACAATTTACAACCGTAAAATACACTCAGTGTAATTAATTTGCTCAAGAGTATTTTTTATTCTGGCATAATATGTGTTTGGGACATTAATAAATAAATATCAACATTCGTATTAGTCATTTTTCCTGATGCATAAAAACAAAACTAAACAAAATAGTTTTTCCATTAGATGTTTTTATAGTTAATAACGGACTTGGTATCAATCCTTAAACTCTTTACAAAGGGTGACTTATGTCTTATGTCACCAGTGGAAGACAAATCTTATAAAAATCTATTTTTATCACATTCCTCTTGTTGCATTTCTTTTGCAAATTAGTATGACAACATTTAATTTGTTATTTAACCTAATGCAAGTCTTACTGCCATGAACACACACAATTAGGCAAATGTTGACCATGGGAGCATCAAGGTTTATTTTTAACCTTCATGCAACCATAGAGTCTTTTAACAGCTTTCCATGATTTATCTTTTTATTTCTACATTAATGCATATGACATGAAATTTGCCAAGGGTTTGTATGGTTGTGATTTTTAAAAATGTTGACTACGGCATGTCTTAGATGTTAGTTTCCTGGTAATCCAACAGGTGGCAGTGTTATGTGATAAATGGTCAGCAGAGGCCTAAATACTGATGTTTAAAATAATAATAATAAAAGAAAAATCATTCTTTTAAGGAAAAATAACTTTTGTTTAACTGGGACACCTTTGGCACTTACAGTGCAGAGAGAGAGAGTATATTTGACACTACACAAAAAATAATAGGACAAAAGAATTGTTGGCAGTCACGGACATATCCCAGGCTGTTCAAATGGCTAGCTAGATTTCTTGATTTGAAAATGTGAGTTTGTGATTGAATATTATTGGATATTAATATTATATAATTTGTGATTTGAAAACGTGTGTTATTGCATTTGAAAAACTGACATTTCAAGGGTTAGAATGCAAAAAGAACAATTTTCTTGAATGTTTTAATTTTAATGTTCATCAATAGAAAAACATTATGTATAACATTTTAGCGCTTTTAGCGAATGTACATTTTTTGCTCTTAAGGTAAGGAACGTCATGTTTTTTTCCAAAAAAAGGTTGCATGAGGCTTAATATACTGCACTTTACACAGAGGACAAAGGGCTGCAATAACAGTGAATGATCCCCGTGTGCCTCTGCTCCTGTTTATCTCTGCAGGATCTGGTCCAGCAGCTTCTGCAAAACAAGAAAAACAACAGTGGTATCGATAACATGCCCGTAAGAACAAAACACATCTATCTGCACTCAGAGCTGCCTTCACTCTGCAACCACACACACGCGCCAAGCGACACCCGCAGCTAAATTGGCTTTCACTTCCATCAGCCTCACACCTGAGGTGGTGAAGCCCCAGTTAGGGGAAATAATTCCAACTTGCTATCAGACAAAAACACCCTGCTATGCAATCACCTCCCTTCTTACAGAGCCACCCAACAGCTGGAATCTCATTTCAGCCAGCATTCATAACCACTGACGCATTTTCTCCTCACACTATCAGATCTTACTCCCAATCTTTCCCTGGGCTCCATCTCTCTCCGTGTGAAGGTGCTGGAGACTTTTTGACCAAAGAAAAATGGGAAACCAACACAAGCAACTGGAGTATTTATCTGGGAGCGACACACTCCCTCTTCTCTCAATTGCACTGCAGTTGAGTCAGGCTAATAGCTTCATTTCAGAGGTGTCAAGGTCACACTTGCATCTCAAGAGTCGGGCCTGCTCCATTTCCCTGGTAGAAATGAGAATATTCTCTTGCACAGAAGCATTTGGCATCGCACAAATACTCCAAGGTTTCCGTCTGTGCACGTGAAAATGCTGACTGCTGGAAGTTTCCTTTCAAATTCAGATTGTTGAAGAGAGAAATTAACAAAGTGCTGATTCAGGGAAATTGACATTGAAAAATGTCCAAAGGGTAAATTAAAAAAGGGTAATTCAATATAAAAGCAATAAAAAGTGACACAGTTAAATACAACAAGAGTCCATTAGTCTGATAAGGATTCAAACACAACAATAAAAACTATTTTAAAAGTAACACAACATCAATAATTAGTAATAAGTATAATTTTGCTTTTTAATTCTATTGTGTCATTAAACAACACACTATAAATTGTCTTAATGTTTTTCTGTGTCTATTATTTTATGAGTGTATAAACTTTTCAGTGTGATTTTTATACAGGCCATTCTTTCTCAAAAAGTCAATTTTCTTGTTATTTTTCCTGATATTTATGTGTGGGAAAAAAGTTTAAAGTGTTTTCCTACAATGTAAATCTGTCTCATTTCAGTTTATCTTTCAGTGAATACTCTTTTTCACTTATTTGGCGCAAAAAAATAAATAAATAAGTCATAGCTAGTTTATCAAGCTCAGAGTGGACAAAATGAAAAGCAATATTTGGGTGTAAGATCCATGTGTGCAGGGTCTAATGTGAGAAGCCAATGAAGTTTGGATCATCCTTTAATAAAAATAAAATATCGGTAATAAGTGACAAACAAATCTACCAGAAGCTTCTGTTATTGTAAGAAACTGCATTTGTACATTATTTCATGTCAGTTGTTCCTAAAATCAGTAATATACTTTATGACAGAGTGATATTTTGTTTCCCACAGTGGCATAAGGAGGAAAAAAAGGGGGCTTTTAGTTGTGATTTAGTAAAGTTTTGGTTTGAGAAGCAAGTAAAGTGTCTTTTCATCTGATTTCTAAGAAAAACACACTGCACTTCACTTTAAACTGAGGGGGAATAGCACAGTGTTCAGGGCAGAGGGTGCAGCTATAATAGTCAAACAGTGACCTCTGCTGGATGACGATCAAATCACATTTCAATTGGTCCGACTGTTGTCCAGATTCAGTTTTCATTTCATTTTCAAAATGTGCACTTTGACTTTGTTAGTGTGGTGCAGCTGCGTTTAATTTTGTTATGTTTTCTAGCTCAAGATTTAAGATTTAAGAAATTCAGTGCACACATGGAGCTCAATATAATAAAGCTAATAATTAAAGGACATAAAGATCATCAAATGCACAAAACACACACAGTGTCAGCATATGCCTTTGAATATATCAATACATGAATAATTGATTGTACATACAGCATAGAAACTGTTTTTATGGACCTGTTACGTCTCTGTGTGCATATAGTTTAAATTGATAATGGGTAAAATTAGATATTTTCCTGATTCTATTCTTTTATGTTAAATCTTTTTTTTGTCTTTTATTTTGATAGAACCCTGATAAGTTCAGTTTAGTAAACAGTTAAGTCTGTAGTGTTATTTATCTGTGTGTAAGGGCTCAGTGCATTGTTGTTGTTACACTGAAAAGTAAATAAAAAGAAAATCAAATGTGTCGCTAACCACTGCTCACCTTCTGGGTGAAAAAGTATTATTATAAGAGTCATTGAGATAAAAAAATAAATAAATCTGCATCATAAAATTCAGGAATAAAACAATACAGGGATTCTGACAAAACATTGACAGATTCATGCAATGAATAAAAGCAAAGTTATTAAAAGTTATTTTATAAACATTCTGTGACACAAGTTTGAAAATTAATGGGATTGTTTTGGTTACAAGTTTGCCTGTGTTTTATATTCTACTAAATTACCTTTAAAAATTACCATTTTCATTTGGGTATTTGTTGTTTTTGTGTCAAAAAGAGAAGAAAAATCATAATTTATACCTTTTTAAAGACCTCTGCTCTCAATCTGTTGGTCTGTGATTCAGTCTTCTTTTTCTCCTCTTCCTTTTTCTTCGTCACCTCTGGCAGCTTGTTGTAAATCCTGCAGACATACAGAGAAAGAAAGGCATTTGCATGGGTGGAATATGGTATGAGAAGTATGAGGGTGGCTGAGCTTTGCCAAACGGACGGTCATGCCAGAGACGAGGCATTATCTGGTGCGACCAAACCCTGGATCTAGAGATAAACACTCTCACACAGACTGCTTTCTCAGTCCCACGACTGCAGCCAATGTGTCCAGAGATTCTCAGTCAGATGGTGTCACTTTTGAAAAAAAGAAAATGAAAACATTACAATGGACGGTCATAGTGTGATCAGGTGTGTCTTTCCAGATAAGAAAAGAGGGGAGGAAAACAAGAGAGAGAAAGAGATAAGGTACACAGAGGGTGGCTCGGACCTTTTCTCTGGACTTTTGGGGGATCAAACTTGCATTGTGTCCCCGAACACTTGCTCTGCATCTGTGCACGAGCTGGCGTGCACGGCGGTGGATACAAACAAAACTTGATTGATTTTTGGTGAATTTGAAGAAAAAAAACAAACAAAAAACCCCCGAAAACCAACAAAGAGCGAGGGAGAGACAGAGTGATATCATCCGACGTGGGTTTTTGGTTTGTGAGAACTCACCGTCTGGACCTCAGCTGCATCTCTCGGCCTGATATGGACCTCTCTCTGGGCTTGAAAAGGTTATCTGGGACACACACGCATAGACACACAGACACACACAAACAAACAAATAAGAATGAATATGGAAATGAACACTGAGCTGGGTGTGATCGCTCCTTTTTCAGTTACACACACTTCACACACACATTTGAGGAGTCTATTGTTCTTAGGACACATCCATTCAGTTGGACAGCGTGGACAAAGCCCCCTTAACTGTCAGTGGTGTGTGTGTCCTGAAGACGCACAGTAAGGCACCCTCTAGAGCATGGGTGTCAAACTGGCGGCCCGTGGGCCACATGCGGCCCACCAATCAATTACATGTGGCCCGCTCACCCCAAAACAATTAGCTAGCAATATTTCTTATAATAGTAATAAGAGATTCGGTTTTAATTATTGCTTTATTAAATGTATTACACTCAACATTAAATTCCATATATTTAAGCTGTTTTAATAACAGTTATCCTCGTCATTATTTGCAACATTTTCTATCTATTTATCATAAATAGGTTTATATTGTGAAATATACGCAATTTTATATCAAAACAAGCTCTTTTACTTTGGAATTCTGTCTCATATCATCATGAATATCTTATATTGCCCACACCGCTACGGAACACTTTTTTTCTCTAGACCGGCCCCCTCTTGACCAAACTAGATGCTAATTGGCCCCCAGGTCATTTGAGTTTGACACCCCTGCTCTAGAGTGATAATAAACATGAGGAAGTAACCCTATTGGCTTCCATATGTGTACTCTAAAGCAAAATACTGTTTATTAAAAAGAAAACACACATCATTTCTAAAGGAGTGCCTGTATGCAATTGTAGCTTCACTTCATATGGGTGCCCCTCCAATCAAAAAGAAGTTCCCTATACTGTCCTGACATGAAATGATATTGAGTGCTGTATCAAAAATGTCCATCTTCAGTGATAGAAAGTGATGCTGTGCTGTAAAACGATGTTACTGTATACACCAGCTGTGTGAGAATGTGGGGAATTATATACTAGTGGTGCCTGTACCAATTTAACTTCCGCCCATGTCCTTCCAAATGTCTGTGCACGCCACTGTGCTTAACCCAAACCACAAATCAAATCTTTGCCCTAAACTTAGGAATTTTATATATGCTTGTGTCTTTTTTGTTCTTAAAAGAGATTTCCATAAATGCTGTAGTGTATATGCCAGGCCTGTATGTGGTGCTGTTACTCAAAAGCAGAGAAGAAGGTGCCGGGTACACACATAAAGATAGCAGGGTTAACCCTTAGAACACTTTTGGCGGTTTATTTTCTTTTTGAATGTACAGTATATACAGAGGTTATAAGAATGTGCGATATAGAGTGTCTTATATCCTTTTTGTCAGCACAACCAAGGCAAAAAAATCTAAAATCACCAACTATATAAACACAAATGAGCAAAAAGAACTTTTCGAAACCTGTCACAGTTCAAAGTTCACTCGGCTCATTTTTATGAACGAAAAGGAAAGAAAAACTCGTCTGTTTTGTGACTTCGGCACAATTATTGCTACTTTACATCACTGCTAAAAAATGCAACATAAAATGAATCATAACTTCAGGTCAGTAAAGTGGGGCTATATCTTTTTCTCAAGGTCGCATGAAAACACAGAGGTGATTTACATTATATTTTCCAAAAATAGCATTTTTAGCTATTGGATGTTGATAAAAAGCATGTGATTAGAAACGTTTGCCTATTTTCCTAAACTCATTTTTAAGAGTATGGACTCTAAACCACTTTACTCGTCTCATTCAGACCAGGTTTTGGTCTCCATGAGGACTGGTCCTGGTCCTGATAATGTCAATGTTTATGCAAGAAAAGGTTTCACAGACTGATGTGCAGGAGCTCAACAACTCCCAAAACCCCAAAAGTCGTATGAGTTCTTCAATTCCACGACCTTCCAAAAAGAGTGCAGCCGCTGTGCCGTGATCACCTGAGTGAATCACGTGTCTCTTCATTATTAATGTCTCACTGAAGGCTTGAGCACTCGGGTGTCCGGTGCGGTTGGGCTTGCCTTGCAGCAGAGACAGATTGCTGTAAACAATCTGCTGATGTGATCAATGAGTGTGATCGAAAAAAAAAGGAGGAAATTCTGGTTTCATTCAGCTCGACATGGAGAATAAGCTCAACTTGTAAAATATCTCTAATTTTCCTAAAGTGTTTGAGAAGGAAACATCTGAACCACAGCTGCTGAGAGAAATAACTCCTTAAATGATGAATGGCAATAATATTATTGCACATTATTTATTTAGTTTTTATTCTTGCCATGTACTGCAGTATCGGTCCACTGGTTCTGTTATTAACCATTAAGTCTTGAAAGTGGAGCCTTAAGTCGATTTGACTTCATTTATCATATTATAAAATAATTCTCTAAAGCACAAATGCTCTTACATACCCAAAATAATATTAAATGTTCATTATTTTTTTTTTTTAAAAGTAGTTCTTGAATTTACATATCTTGTTTTTTATGATCTAATTACCAAGCTGCATTTTTTTTTTTTTACCTCATGTTTCATCCACTGACTTAATTTGGCAATGAATCTACACACTGGTCACACTGTGTCTCCCCCTGCACTCAGAGCCTTGGAGGGAAATGATTTTGACTGATGTGCAATACTAGACCATAACCAGCAGAGAGCAAAGTTGGATAAATACAACCACACTATGTGTAGGGTAGTGATTCTTTTACTGTGTACAGTAAGTGGAACATCTTAAATCATCGCCTCTCCACCACACAGCTGCTGAGGTTGTTAGGGACGGAAATAATATGAATTACACGGTTTATTATGAAGCTATTAAAGTTAAAATTTCACCACAAAGTACAGACTGCAGGTGAGTTTCCACAAGTATTTGATGAAGGTGTTGATTTCTATACATGAGACATGTGGACTGTTAAAAAACAAAAGGTGTGCCTTATATTAAAACTTCCACTTTTCACAACTTGGTGGACCCTTGTATCACCTCCAGCTGCTGTTGTTCCTGTTTGTGGTTTAACAGCAGGATGAGAATCTTCTGGTTCATGACTAACGAGGCAGAAAGGGTTGATGTGCTCCACTTAATGCCTTACTTCTGCTTTTTTCCCCCCCAAGATGCTGTGCAATTATTTACACATACTTGCTGTGGTTGTCACTTATTATCTGAAAATGACGGGGTGGGGTTTGTATAAATGAGGGGGAGGATCTTCACAATAAAAACCTTAAAACCCATTTGAGCCTGGCTTACTTTAACACAGGTTTAATGTGTTACACAACTCAAAAGATGACCTAAAAGGATTTGGATTTGAGGACTATTTCCTTTTTGATCTCAAGGGACCAAAACCTGTGTCTGTGCGTGTGTAAAACTCACCACTAAGTGGATGAGGTGTGGTGCAGTTCCTCCTCGGCTTGCCGGGATCCTCCCTCAGGCCCTGCAGCAGGTCTGGATTGGAGCCCTGCAGCACTCTCCTTGTCCTGGCCCTCTGCTCCAGCCTCCTCACCCGACCCTGCGACCGACTGATGAAGTCTGGCCTGAAGAGCTCCAAAGCCTCCTGGGGGTGGGGAGAGGGATAAATACAGTAAGCTCCTTGTTGGGCAAGAAGAATACATTACAACTCACCGACACTAATCCCACGGAAAGAGAAAAAGAAAAATCTCTACTGGGTAACAATCTATTCTGGAAAAAAAAAGAATCTATTCTTTAACCTTGGAGAATCCTCTTATAATCGCTCAGAGGTGCAGGCAACATGGTAATGTTATGCTCATCTTCAGCGGTGCTCACAGAAACAACCTTAATCCTCCAGAAATTCCTCTTAAACCTCACTGGATATTTTGCCCCTTTACAAGACTTACATAAATTGCATTAGATGCCTTATACGTTCCAGAAGGTGCACTGTCAAAAATCTCTATGAAGAGATGCAGCTGCTGTTGATTTTATTAGGATTTAATTTTAAGTTTTATTGAACTTTTATTTTACACGGAAGTCTCACAGTGAGATCCAACCGTATTTTCTTCATATAATGTTAATTATGACAGTAAAAAAAATAGATTCTTGACTCAATGAACACCTTGTGGGTTTTCCCTCATTGGCTTTGCAGAAGTTTTCACGTAAACAAATACGTCCAAGAATTAAGCTTCGACTGTAAAAAATAAAGCCTCTACTATTCACTGCAAGATCAATCAGCCTTTCGTAAATGGAGTTTGCTCAGTTGTCATACAAAAGGTTCCGTGCGTTACTTAATTCTTGATTCCCATGCAATAATTGAACGATAACGAAAACGAAAAATTTGCTGTTTACACTTAACTTTTACCCCTTTTATCAAATGACCCCGTGTCCCACACTTGGGTCATGTAATGACACCATCACCGTCACCATGACAACTGAACAGACTCCATGCAGGGAGGCAGGCTGATGAGATGTCTGTGTTTTCTCGCACTCGGCGGCAATTTGTTCCATTATCGGTTGAGAAGAGATCACACACACACGAATGAGGGCCCCTACTCTGAGGCTGAGGGTCTCGTCTGTGCTGTGTGGAGACAACGTCTTCAGCTGTGAGTGGGAACAACAGGTCTCATCTGAGACGGAGACTTTCTGGGCTTCTGTTGGACACTCAGGCTCTCCTGCGCTGTCCGTCTTCTTGCTCCACGTTCTGGAGTCTACTTCAGTCACACACACACACACACACACAGAGAAGAATTATATTAACAGGGGGAAACATGCTCTATATGAAAGAAGTGTATTATATGAAGACATAAAATGACCATAATATGTCGTCAGAGATTGAAGAAACATATTAACTGGATGATGCTGAACAGTAAAAAGCCTGAGGGAGCAGATGCACACATGCAAAAAAAATAAAGTAAAACAGACGGTGGAACAGTTGCATGTGCATACTTAAATCTGGGTAAAACTGTGCTGCTGAAATGTAATGTTTTCACCTTGGATTGCAGTCAGTGTTTTAAATACAAAAAAGGCTGTGAAGGATGTATCCATATCAAATAAAACTACATTCGATTTGACATATTTGATGCCACACTGTTGAAATATACCAATTACAGCCAAAAGGGGTCAGGGGTCAGAGGTCAGCGATAAAATCATAAAAAGTTAATCATCTTTAACTTTCTGAATAAGCTTTGTAATGTTTTCATGACTTCAGAGGTAACTTACTCTAACCTTACTGGCCTAATCTTAAAACTGAGCCTAACGTTAACCTAAACCCAAATGAACACAAATTTGCTTTTAAATCACAGTGAGGAACTATCATTGACATAATGCATTCCCTAAGCCTTCAAATGTCTGTCTGGACCTTTTATTTGCTTATTTTAACCATAAAAGGGCCAGAAAAAGTTCTTAGAGTAAGTGCTTTTGCCCATTTTTCCACAATAACTTTCAATATCTAGCAGTTGCATGCTAAAATGGTGCATTAGCAAATTAAAATGAAGAAAACCAAAATGCTTGGTTTAGATAAAACGCTGTAGTTGTACATGAACACCAGCTTTTGCGTGTTAAATTTGAACAGTATAAAACATGTCTAAAACAAGACAGACAATTAGAGATGGCACACTTCACCCCATTCACACAACAAGCCTCCACTAAAAACAACATTATACATAATAACATAATACCATTTGTTTGAGTCTGTCTCAATCTGCAAAAACAGACCACAACTTCTCAGATTTCAGGAATTTACGCGCTGTGTTCAAACCACATTCGAACCCAAACCCTGAAACCAGGTCTTAACCATGAAAAAGCCCTATAAAGATGTGAGGACCAAACGAAACTGTCCTCACTCCATACCTGAGATCTCTGAGGTCTCTGAATCCTGGTCTGCCCTGCATGTTTTCGATGTTTCCCCCGCTCCAACACACCTGATTCAAATAAACAGGTTGTTATCAGGCTTCCTGCTGATGAGCTGACCATTTGAATCAGGTGTGATGGAGAAAAAGGAACCTGATTTCCCAAGGATTGAGAAACACCTTTGTGGTCCTCACAAAGCTACAAATACAAGAATACACACACCCCTACTGCTCATATTGAGAAGAAAACCCAGAGGGAACATGAGTGTGGCCTATGAATAATGTAGAAGATGACAGTGCTTCCACCCTGCACATATAACTGCTTTCTTCTATGGAACATATACAATATTTCCAGTGAAAACACAGCCATGACCATGAAGTGCACAGAGACAGAGCATCATCATCATCATTACCGTGACATGCCCCCGGCAGGACACGAGACTTTTAATGTTGACGTATTTCTATAGGACGTGTCTTTGCCCTTTGGCTCTATACCGCCACAAATGAAGTGAACCAGGGGAGGAAAAAAGAAAGTAGTTTAACGTGGAAAAAACATGCAGCGCTGCAATGCAAACAATGTCAGGGAGAGAGTAGTTTAATAATTAAACAGTGTTGCATTTCTTGTGACAGCTCGTGTAACACAGGTGGCAGGCAGGTGAGACTCTGAACTCGCTTCAGGCACATTTTTATTTTTTGACACTTTTTCGCCAGTGACATCTGCTGCTACTGTACCGACCTCCTCACTGCATGTAAATCACAATACAGTATATGCTGTATTTTTTATAATAAATCACCTGTTCAAACGTAATGGAATTGCAACACATGGACAATAGCATAAAGATATACCTCGCTTCAAACATGTATGAATTGCATGTTTTTAACCATTATTTTGGCTGTTTTTTTTACATTACTATGTCAGAACATACAGTATACAAGTCTAATATCCTTTTTTACAGCATCATAAACACACCTGAGCATTCAATTTGTGAAATTTGGAAATACGTCACACTGGGCTCCTTTTTATGAACAAAAAATGATTGCTACTTTATATCGCGACTAAAAATGCGACATAAAATGAATCATAACTTTGACTCAACAACAGATGAGAAGACATATTTTTTTAAAGCCTGAATATGTGACCTATAAACACACACGCCCAGGATGTCCATATAAGGAGTTGTGTATTATTCGCCTTGACTACTGCAACGCCCTGCTGACAGGCCTCCCGACCTGTGCTGTGAAACCACTACAGATGGTCCAGAACACTTCAATCAGCCTAAAGGGCACATGTCACCCCTCCGTTCACTGAGCTCCGCTGGCCACCCTCAGCCGCCTGCATCAAATTTAAATCACTGATGCTGGCCCACAAAGTGCTTCATGTGTCTGCTCCCACCTACTTAAATGCTCTCCTAAAGGCTTATGATTGTCGTCTGGCGGTGCCAACACACCGCTGGTGGAATGACCTACCAAGCGCTACCAGAACAGAGCGACCCTGTCTGTCTTCAAGAAGCTCTTGAAAACTCAGCTCTTCCAAAAGCATCTTCTGTCCTCGCAGTTACTTTACCCCCCCCCCCACCTCAGCACTCACACCTTATGTCAGTCCATTGCTCCTATCTACAGTTCCAAGACTTCTTCTGTGTAGCTGTAGTAATTTACCATGTGTGCGCCGCATGAACACTAATGGTTCATGATATATATCCATGGTTCTCAAACTGTGGTATGCGAGCTTCCTCCAGTGGTAATTTGAAGAAATACTATTCTACTGTTTATACCAGGGTGTGTGATCCGAGTGTGTATAGAAAAAATAAATAACAAAAATAATAATCATAATAAATGAAATAATAACAATAACCTTGTCTCTCCCTCCATCTTAATCTAATTTTCACTATTTAAATAGTAATAATAGAGAACCACTGATTTATGTTGGTCAAGAAGAACCAAATCCCCATATTAACATAAGCAAATAGCGACCCACATTTCTGAGAATGGAAAGTATGATGTCATTAAAGTTCATAGTAGAGCTGAGAACAGTTTATCATTTTTAAATAATGCAATCAGCAAACCGCAATGGCTGCAATTCACAGAATGACATTTTGATATCCTAGAGCAAGGTTCTATTATTTTCTAACCGGAATTATTATAATTTGTTATTTCTATATTGATTGTTCTTTATTCTAAATGGTTCTCAAAATCAAGTACTCTTGAAGTGACACCATTATCAGCAACGTTAAAATACAGTGATTTGAATAGGTCAAGCAAAGTCGTCACATATACTTCCCACACTGGCATAGTGAAATTAGATTAAGATGGAGCGAGAAATAAGGTGACTATTATTTGATTTATTACAATCTTGATGTTATATGTTTAATTCTCTATGCACTATGGTCAAAATTCCTCAGCTCCAATCCGATCACATACCCTGGTATAAACAGAACAGTACTTTTACAATCGAGTAAAATCTGGACTAACTGTGCTGCATAATTTCCCAGAAGGCAAAACTATTCTATTCTATATCTATATTCTACATATATATATAACTATTCTTGACACAACTGAAAAAAGAATGAGAATTCACATCAAGTTAGATCTGCATTGTTGTGCGGCGTTGGTTCTTTACTTGGACTTACAGTTTAACTGTGTGTGTGTGTGTGTGTGCACGTGTAGCAGTAATTCAAACATTGTGATTGTAGTGTAGTGGGTGGGTGTGCGTCTATTAACAACGCATGAGGTGTTAATGTAAAGGCCAGAGGGAAAAGTGGGGGAAAAAAAAAGAGTGAATTAATGGCAACCCCTTCAGCTCACTTGCAATGGCTTGCAAATGTGATCTTTATCCCCAATAGCTGTGGAAGATATGAGTCACTGACAGGAACATACAGATCAAGCCTCATAGGTGCTTTAGATTCTCACTTTCTGAAGTATGATGATGAAATTCATACCTGGGCCAATATTGAAAATGTGCTGCCTGTGCCTGAAATTGCTCCGGGAAGAGGAGGCAGCCTCATCTGCATTCCCCTTCTGCCTGCCAGCCTTTGTATTTGACAGCTTTGGTCCTCTGAATGACAATAATTCCAAAGAAGAGCTGTGCTGCCGTGCGTCTAAATTGCAAGTTTTGTTGCTGCCATTAGTACGGGCTGTTTGCTCGACCTTGCGGCCCGGCAGCTTTGATAGAGGGCCACGGCAGCGACCCAAAGCTCTCCCTTGGCGTTTGTTGCTGCTCGACATGGTGGTTCTGTGTCTCCCATTTGTTTTGGCGGCTTTGGTGTCCGCGACACCGAGGCGGACAGACAAGGTGGATCTGTACAAAGCGTTCTCACCTGCTCTTTCTCCCTCTGGGTCCACAAGTGAAATGGAAAGTGACTTGTCTATAAACACAACACAGCTCGCGGACCTCAGAGGCACTTTGCAATGAATACAAGTGCGGTACAAAGGCTGTGAGGACAGGTTCATTAGTGGGCCACCTAATTCATCTCGCTTTAAACCGACCTCTGTGTTGCTCCAACGGTGTTGCACGAGTTTCCTCTTTCCTGGATCTCTCACTAGCAATCCATCAGGTGGCGTGGAGGCCTGTCGGAGCTCATTTGGTGAATCGCCGGTGGAATTCAGTTCATGCGCATGCAGTTTGGAGTTTGACACTCTCTTCGTGCTCATGGATGTGAATGAGACTCTTCCCCCGGAAAAGTTTGTCGCAGGTTTGGGGAAGTGGATCCCGTCACAGGTCGACCGGGAGCTGATGGAGGCAGACGAGGTCCTTGGAGGTGGAAAGTGACCGGAAAGCTTTCCAGTCTCTGGACTCCCGACCACATCTGTGGCACTTGCAGTCATGAACGGGTTTGAAAGTCCAATGCCAAATCCTCTATTTGCAGTCGTCAGAGAGTAGTCAGACTGTTATTTCTTGGAGAGACACACATTCTCCTCCTCTTGCCCCTGCCACGCAGACCATGACAGGACATTCCTGTGCAGTGGAGCAGTAATATCCTCACTTGAGGCCTAAGAAAAAGACAAAAGAAAAAGGGAAAAAAAGCTTCACATCGCTGTCGTGAAAATGACTCCTGTGTAAACTTAAAATTAAATGAAACCAAGGGAGACTGCAAATACAAAGATGTTAACCGCTCTGATGTGATTGGGGAGGATGCATCATCGTGCTGCCTTTGCTTGACTTGTTTCGTGATCTATTGCTGTTGCCATGACAATGTGAAACTTGTTGGGTGGCACTTGGGGATAAATTATCCATGACATTTAAAATGAGCAAGCCAGATTTGTCTCCTTAAAAAAAAAAGGGGAAAGAAAAAAACTAAACTAATTTACTTCATTTTAAACAAATCCTACAAACTTTGTATTTTTCTATTCACCACAGTAAACGTCTTAGAACAATGAAAACCAAGTCCCAGCCACAAATATTATGAGACTTTAACACAAATTGGCTCAGTGACAAATTTGTTCATAGTTAAAAATGTTATAGAAAACAAGATTTAATACTGAAGAGGGAAATAGCATTCTTATATGCAATTTATGTTCACAAGTAAACAGTTCTCATGGGACCTTGGAGAAATACTTAACACATTAAGTACACACAAAGCTGTTTCCCTCATTAATGTGTCAACACATGTGGGAATTTACAACTGCAGGCATCGTTTAGGCTTTCTCTGTCGCTCACCTTGAAGTGCAATTCATTCATTTCTCCCTCATTACAAAATGGAGCGATATTGTAAGAAAATACACTTAAAAATACTGTATCATTCAGTTCCCTTCACCTATCAACGCTGCCCTCTTTCTGCTCCTCAGCTCAGCTGATAGTGACTCACCAATGTGATTATCTGCGTTGCTTGCCTTGCACATTGTGAATTATTCCCTAACACAAAACAACAGCTCAAACATTCATGCCCACTGCAGCCCGGTCTCCCAGAATAATGGACACTGTGTGTGTGTGTGTGTGTGTGTGTGTGAGAAAGACAGGTGACAGCACACAAAGAGGGAACAAGGTTTGTACTTGGCTGACGTGACTGCTCGCTCATTGTTGCATGCACGGAAACCGGGGACTGAATAAACCTTTGTGGGTCTGACAGTACCACGCAGGAACAGAGAGTGGAGCCATATGGGACTCACATCTGGTTAGGAAGCAAACAGGGCTGTGCAGAGCTGTGGGTACATGAGAGATAAACCCATCAGCAGCACAGCTATAGGGTTGAAATGAGGCTTGGTGAGGAAGCTGTTGGACAAAATGCAGCTATTCAGATGTGCTGGTGTTTGCAGAGGTTATTTTTGTCAGGGACTGTCGTCTCTTTTCTCTCTGCACACTGTCCCTTTTATACCCACCATCCACCAACCCATTTTGTGGGAGAACAAAAAGCCACCTAATGATCTTGGAATTACCTCTTGTGCGAAAAATATTTACCTCACAGTTTCATTTCATTAAAAGTCCGGTGTCCAGTACGTAGTCACATCTAATGGTGAGACTGCAGATTGCAACAAATGGACGACTCTTCTCTTACCTACCAGAAAGGATGATGGGCTGTGTTCTTCATTTTTTTATGTAAGCTTTTCACTTCAAAATGCAAAATGCAAAATGCATGCTCTGGTTTCGAGCTGCTGTAGAAACATAATGGCCAGTGGTTTATGTTATACACTGAATACCCACTACAAGAGGGAAAGGATTTCTGTATAACCACATAAAATGTGCATTGATACACATCAAAACTCATTTTCAGGGTTCCCACAGGTCCTTGAAATCCTTGAAGTTTGTGAATGTCACATAAAATCACCCTAATGGGTCACTCAAAGTTCTCGAATTTTGAGTAAGAAAGAAGTTAAGTTGATATTTAGGTAAATGCCTTATTTGTTGCGACGCCACCTACTGTTTCCTGCCCTGCATTGCTGGATGTACGTAGACTAGGCCCACACAGGACAGACGTCGAGTTGTAATTACTACTAGTCTCTCTCCGCCAAAAAAGGTGAGATGACGTGCAGGAATACTTCACCAAGGCTTGAAACTGCAATGCTAATTCCCCACTTTTTAGACCCACTCGTAGGTGAACGGGACCTCATTCCCAGAATGTGAACAGAGAAAGAAAGAAAGAAAGAAAGAAAGAAAGAAAGAAAAGAAGGAAGATATTTCTCACCTCAGGGGAAAACTGAGGTTGGGAAGCACAATTTTTCAAACATACTACCTCTATTCTAGTAATACAAAGCTCAATGAAGTATTCCTTTAAGCAGTGTCAGCACATTTGTCGTTGACTTTAAGAATTGGTCCTGGAAAGGACCAATCTTGGAATTACCTCTTATTTTTCGCACAAGAGGTAATTCCAATCTGCTTCAAGACTCTAGTGCTTGCGTTCCATGCTACAAACGGATCCGGTCCAGCCTACATCCAGGACATGATCAAAACCTACACCCCAGCCCGCCCACTCCGCTCTGCATCGGCAAACCGGCTCGCTGCCCCCTCACTGAGAGGATCGCAGAGGCATTCGCAGAACTCGAGTCTGTTCACTGTCCTCGCTCCCAAATGGTGGAACGAGCTCCCCATCAACATCCGGACAGCGGAAAGCCTCCACATCTTCCGCCGCCGACTAAAAACACATTTCTTCCGACTCTGCCTTGACTAAAGACGACGACAAACAAAAAAAAACAAAAAAAACAACTTATGGCTAGTTAGGCTTACTTGAAGCTCTTACTTACTTCTAGCTCTTATTTGTACCCAAATGTTTGAATGCCCTTATTGTAAGTCGCTTTGGATAAAAGCGTCTGCTAAATGACATGTAATGTAATGTAATGGAAAGTCAACCAAGGTGTGGGAACCCTGGCACTTTTGACAGGACTAGTGAGCTTCACATTGTGACACGTTGCCAATGATTTTCATTTGAAAACTAGTTAAATGTAGTAAAATTCACATCACACTGTTTTTATAGATGATTGCACTGGTGGTCTGGCAACTAGTGCCGCTTTGAACGTGTACATCTCTCTTCTTTTCTTCCCTTCTCGGAGATAGCGTGCCAGCACTGCGCGCTAATGTATCACAGTTTTTAATAGCACACAACCAAAGTTAAATGAAAACAAAAGCAAGTGGCACTTTTGGAGTGCCTCAAACAGCCTTGCAATGAGTGAGCGGCAACAACACCATATTTGATGGTTATTTTCAGACAAGTCAGCAGATATTACTGTAACACCTCGGGCTAATGTGTATCGCAAAGGATGTTGTATTCATTATCTGTGAATGCAGAGCAACACAGCGAGATGCTCCTCATTACTTCTTGTGATATTTTTCTCCAAGGACTATTTTTGCTACAGAGCATTAGCTTATTAGCACCCTTGTCAATTGGTAAACCAAGGCGTGTGTGTGTGTGTGTGTGTGCAAGATAGCATCAAGACTTATAAGTACGTATAAAAGGCTGATGAGTCTACGAAAAACGCTTCCACAAACGCAGTATTTTTGAATTCCGTCAATGTTACACACTGAGCCTTTAATGAAAGTTAAAATGACTTTCTGCACACACGTGTGTCGCATTAATCACAAGCAGCGGTAAATAGTGTTCATGGTACATGCAGCACACGCTGTGCAGCAGCTTCACACTGGCTGCAGTATTAGAACAATTTGTCAGAGTGAGTCAAGGCTGCTTTAAATGGTCCTGACTGTGGGTCACAGGAATGTGGTCACATGGGGAATAATCTGTTTAAATTCACAGCAGCAAAAAAACATAGCTGTGGCCTCAGAGGGCATTTGTACACAATTCATCATTTACTGTATTCCCCTTCGAGTGTTTTCCACATGATCGGCTATCTTTGTACTATTGGTGCATCCAAAAGAGTTGTGAAAATAACTCATTTTTCAACATTTTAATTAAGAAAGTTTTGAAGGAGGTATCACAGAGAAACACATATTTTTTCCTTAAATTTGCAATTCCAAATATGCAATGTAAAATGTGATATTGTGTCTTAGTAGGCTGTTGACTTCTCTTGCCCGGGAACAACAGATGCAAAAATATGCTTACAGCTCACTCCCGGTGCTGCCACCAAGCTGTACATTGTCCCTGGCAATCATCCATCCATCATCTACCGCTTTATCCTCCACCAGAGGGTCGCGGGGGGTAGCTGTGCCAATCTCAGCTGACATAGGGTGATAGGCGGGGTACACCCTGGACAGTTCGCCAGTCCATCGCAGGGCAAACAACCATTCAGTGTCCAGTTTACCTAATCCCCATGTTTTTGGACTGTGGGAGGAAGCCGGAGAACCCAGAAAACCCCCCCCCCACACACACACACAGGGAGAACATGCAAACTCCATGCAGAAAGGCAACCAATAAACGAATAAATAAAGTAATGCAATGTGAAAGGCTATGGCAAAAACTCAAGTTTTTGATCACTTCAATAAAGCTTTTTGAAATGAAACCGACCGTGAAGCTGTCTTACCTCACAGAGTGTCAAAGCCCAAGACATCAGCTGTTACATGTCTCTATAGAGCAGATTTTCGCCACATAAGCCACATCGTGAACTCGAATATATTCAGACGGGGGCATAACAGATCTGTGAAATGCACCAGGTATCCAGGAGAGCTCGTAGCCTTGTTTCCTTAAGCCGCCGTGGAAGCTCTCAGCTGACAGGGGTCAAGGAGCAAAGGAATCAGTACAAACATGCTTCAGTCAGCCACCTTAAACTGTGGGTTACATGTTGATACTTCTCAGTTAATCCTCTGGTTGTTGTTATGCTGGGGCTTCCAGCAGAAGGCTACACCTCGTCCGTTTGAGTTGAGCCCATCTGGCTGGACAGCTCTCTGAAGCTGTCTTACCCTCATCCTCTCCTATGCTGTCCCCAGGGTCCGGGCTCAGGTAGCAGGACAGGTGACTGTAGCTCTCAGGTTTCTGAGACTCAAAGGAGTAGCTTCCCCCCCCCACCGCACTAGTTATTAATGGAGTCAGAGGCTCACAGCAGTGTCGCCTCACTGATGCAGCAAAGAAACAACACATTTCAGTTCCTACACAAAGATATTTTTTTACCAAATGTGTTGAAAAAAGACGCATCTTCCTGGAACTAGTGAACCTGGTTGTGGACAAAAGCGCATTAAAAAATATAAAAAACTATAAATAAATGTCTACTTTTGGTACAACAACGAAAAGTGCTGATTATTCAGCTCACGCCGCTCTCTCTTTCCTTCACGGAACCCAGGCAAAGTTTAAGGTCGTGTTCAAAAGCAGTGCAACGCAGCGACAGGCTGCACTTCCCTCAGTGATGAATGACACAGTTACTCGACTAAAACAGAGAAAACATTGAGGTATATTTCACTCTTGTCACTACTCATGAGCAAGTGGTTATGCTGATATGAATGCTGAATGAAGCAAGGTGGTTAACCACTGACTCATATCTCCAGCTATTAATCTGAGTGAAATGCTGCCACACTATTAAACGGCTGTAAACACAGGTATGCACACTGATCATTCTGCAGAGGAGGTGGAATATGTTTTCTTTGCATCACCTATAGTGCCCTTCATTTGTTCTTTTACTTTCACTCAGTCACCAGATTAATGTGATTACATACTCTCGATTAAAACAATAAAAAGAAAATAAACGGATGCATGACAAATGGCTCGTAAAGTTCTACACAGAACGGGTTCATTATCGTTGCTTAACGCATGTGTGCACAGTACAAATTGTAATGACTGAGGCTATCAGAAGTTAAAATATGTCATAAAAGTATGTATGATTACAATTAAGCGCTTGTATTGATCGCCATGGAGGGAATTCAGGTGCTACAGTAATAAAAACAGATAAGAAACAATAAAACACACATTTGTAGGAAGAATAAAGAGAACAATCAAACAACTATAAAATGTATACATACTGATAAAATGTATACAGCATGCGTGCAGTGCAATAATCGTATAATACAGTGATGAAACGTAATTTACTTAATTACAATATACTATGACTATAATATATTATATTACAGTTAACAGTTATAATAAAAAAAGTGATAATGAACCACTCGTGAGCCAAGTCAGTTCTGAAAAATATGAACTAATTAAGTTTCTGTCATGTGAATTATTGTTTTGCTGGTAAAGAAATATATATATATATATATATATATATATATATATATATATACACATATATATATATACGGTATATATATACACACATATATGTACTTGCACCAGACGAAAAGCACAAAACAGTATTTCCTCACTAATGCCTAAAGACATGTGGCATTTATCCAAGTTGATTTAATACCACTTCTAATCCTGTATACTCCTTTAGTCTTACAATAAGTAGCTTTTAAAAAATAAAAAAAATAAAAAAATAAAAAAAAAATATATACACACACACACACACATATCACAGTTATAAGTTAATTAGACAAATGTATCCGTTTTTATTATAAGCCACCATGACTAATCCATATAAAACTGTCTATGGCCATTTTATATTGTGTTTTTCTATATAAATTGATTTACCCTTCATTAATGGTTTGTATAAAGGCTACGTCTTTGAAGATTTTTTTATTTTTTTATTTATTTATTTTTTAAATGAGAAATCTTGATCATAATGTAAAAGGAGCTGGAGCTTCATCAGATCACAAAAGGTCAGCTGCTCATCAGTGAAATGTGTTTTCTTTCCTGGCTCCTAAAGCTTGAGCTCCCTTTGACACTAATAGCAGCTCCACATGCTCACATGATTAAAGCTGGACTGTGTTCATATGTACAACATTTACTGAGGGCTTTTTAAACACATACAGACACACATCCTTGCAGTTACGTTGTCATTAAGGTTGGAGTTTCCCTTGTGATGTCAAATTATTTTAGCTGATATAATTATAAAACACCTTCAGCAATAACAACAATCAGCATGGAGAGAGACAGAGTGGCTACTTCCTGTTGCCATAATTTAAACTGCTAAAATGAAAGTTTACATTTAAAAAAAAGTGTATTTCATTATATACTACAATAAAAATAACATGAAAATATGTTTTTATTTTGTAAGAATAACAATTTTGTTTTTTTATTTTATAATAACTAAAATGAAAGAACATAAAAATGTGCACTTATTTTGAAAAAGCAATTTTATTTTAATTAAAATCCATCATGACAAATTTCAGTCGGAAACTTCGAAAAGAAGTAGCCACAATTTGCACATGCGTACAACAAATCAGGTTTTGACAAAATAAAACCAATCAAGGATGTTTGATTATAATTTAATCTAATGATATATAATTCGGCAGATTTGACGTGTTTGCAGTGAGTGCATCCACATTCTCAACATTACTTGCATCAAAAGTGAATGTGAGAATAGTACGCGACATTTTCTTCATTATGATCTCTGTGCCGAAGTCGATCCTTAATTGTAAAGTTGTACATAAGAGAGCAATGCTGCTGAAATTCAAGGAAATACTCTGGTAAGTCATGAGCACTACAGCGCCTGATACCTTTCATGTATCAGCTCCTGCTTTGTGTCTCTCTTTGTGTCACATGTTGATCTGCGGCGGCAAATTGAAGAAGTTGGACAATCATCAGCTCAGACAGGAGCGGCTCATAGTCATACCTCATCATAAAAGTAGCCGTCACTCTTTTTTTTTTTATCCATCAACCATCTAGTTGTATTTACATCAAAAAACAACAGCTTTCTTTCAGGAAAGAGCTGGACTGTTTCACAAATTAAGCCTGCACGTAACATTTGTGAAAGAAATTCTTGAGTCATCAGTGTTGAGTAAATCATATCTTTACTGCATGCATGGATTTTTGCATGGAGGAGAGACACTGTCACCAAGGACGGTCTAAAATGGTCTCTCCTCCATGCAAAAATCCATGCATGCAGTAAAGATATTATATGACAAATACACTGCTCCGTGCTTTGTGTGTCCACTTGCTCTTGAACATACATCCTGCACTTTGAGTTACAGTGAAAACACAAAAAAAAAAATCGGGTAAGTGACAAATGAGGTCACAAACACAAAATAAATAAACCTGTGAGCTCGTCACAGGCAGAGCTGTCAGGGGAAGGACACGGTCACACACAGTCGTGTCTTGTTAGGGTCGCTCAGGTTTTTCCTGTAGAAAGTACAATATCACCACATTCGCACTCTTTCACTGCTTCATCATTAGTGGTACTGATGGTTTTTCAATGGTGTGATAAAGGTCAAGTGCTGTAGATGTGAATCTGCCACTGGTCTCAACCATATTAGAAGATTTTCTGTTAAAAGTCAGTGGAAACTTTTGCACACGTCCTGTTTACAACTAGAATTGGATTGATTGATGAAAATCAAGTAAATGTTAGTAAACTCAGGATAGTGTCAGTACACACATTTACTAACAGAAAAGAGCACATGAAATAAAATAAGAAAACTAAAGAAACAATAAAAAAACAGTATAAGCCATTTTAAGGCTCATACCATGATGATCTCATTGTCAAATTACAGGCCGATATGTTGTGTATTTTTAGCCTATTTTAAAAGATCCTTCCAGCAGTAATCAAACTAATCTTAGGTCATCACATGTTTGTTTTTTGAATATTGAAATGAAATAACTAAAGAAGTGTTTTCTGACGTTGGGATTAGCAGTTCAGTGGTGAGAACATTATAATGTACAATTTGATCCAGTGAGAACATGTAAAAATTCTAAAGTAGGGGGCCGAGAATGGGGCCTTGGGGGACTCCACATGTCATTTTCTCTTATAGTACAGTATTGTATAGACCAGTGGTTCCCAACCTTTTTCCCTTGCTTGTGTCCAAGACAAACCCAAACTCCTGTCCACACACACACAAAAAAACAAGATGAATTACTACAAATAATGTTTATATGTAAAAACAGAAACTGACAACAGAAACACAATCAGCTGTAGCTGCTGACTGACCTGATGAGACGGGTGTAGTACGGAACCACAAATTAACCACAGCAGAGGAAATGGCAAACAGCAGGCAGGTAGGTAGATGGGGAGAGTTGAACCAAATGGGAAGCTCACCAGACAGGAACCAGAGACTCTGAGGCAAAAGCATGGTTAGGGACAGAAGGCTGAGGTCTGGTTCAGGGTTCAGGTTTCGGCAGGCTGGCAAAGGAGTGAGTGAGGAGCTGGAGTATACAGGAAGGGCTGATTGCAGGAGATGAAGAGCAACTGTGATCACAGGTGAGTAGTGTTGGCATGATGAGGAGGAGTGTCGGGGTAGAGTCAGGTGAGTGGAAACTGCTGAATGAACTGTGAAAATAAAGGGTTTTAATTTAGGTCATACTGAGTTCTGATTATTTAATAGAGTGTGTGATTGGGATTTTCTAAATTTAATATGTACAAATATAATTTTAATAACCTCACAACCTCAGAAAAGACTGTGTGCCCCCCAATGTGACCTCTGGCGCCCTCCTGAGTGGGAGTTGGACCCCAGGTTTGGGAACCAAAGGTATAAAGTATAGTACTTTATTATACAATGTTGTTTGGAGGTACTTTTTAACTACTTTGATAAAATATATGAACACTTCTTCATGTTCACCTCTTCAACGACTATATCTAGCCGTAGTTTTTTCATTTAAGTGCTTTTCTTGCGAGAAGAATAATAATAAGAATAAGTTTATGATAATTATGAATGAAAACTGATTCCGTTTCTTTGTTTCAATTAAATTCCAGGCTATTGCAGGTTCAAGCTCTTCATATCTCCAGTTAGCGTGAGTGGCTGTTGTTAACACAAAGCAGAAAATGGGACAGGCTGAGTGGTTGACAACACGGCTGTCATGCCAAATCAAATCACGGAGCAGATACAGTCGTAGGTGTGTTTTGAAGTGGATTGAAGGAGACTCTTCACCTGTGACACACGCACATGCTCAAAGACCTCAGCTCGGGCATTCCGCCGCTTTGTGAGTCGTGTTTTTCCAAACTCTAGTGAATATTTAAAAACGCTGAACAACACTATTTTCCTGGAGCATTGCAGTAATCTGCTAATGCACCATTTTTTGCCCAAAGTTGTTTACAATGCAGTATTATTTATCTGTGATGCATTTTCTTTTCACCATCTGCTAATTTCCCCTCTTGTTTAGTCATGTTCTTATGCTGAATGCATTATTTGCCTCATAAACTTCGGCCATCTCATGAAAAAAAAACAACAGTGCCGTAATTGCTGGTGTCATACAGAGAAATACCTCACATTTTTTTCCCAGACAAATTGCGACCAGTTATGAAAAGTTTAATGATATTTTTTTGTACCTTTTATTTCAGTCCACATTTTGCAGGCCAGAACATTAAAACCCCATCTCAATAAATAATTGTTTCCCCTGACTTTGCTACTTTATAATTGTTGTTGTGCTAATACAAAATGTACAGAAAGTCCAATGTAAGAAGAAAATGGGAAAAATCCTCGGCCAAAAAGCCCATGATTTTCATTTTCTCGGGCCATGACTTCATTCACTGAAATCTGTATTGACATTTTTGAGATGCTAACTAGCTAACGGGACTGAAAACATGCCATCAGTCAGAAAAGTAATTACAGTGGAGGGATAAGGGAGGCAGGGAAGTACATAATCAGTTTGTCAGACTTAATAAGACCTTACTCCTGCTGAGAAGAAGTAATCTACTGGAAACAAATTTGACTGATGAACTCCCAAATAGACCACCAAGCCAGTGAATCCATCACATTATACACTGTATTATCCTGCCATTATTATAGTGATCAGAGAGGCTACAGTGCACAGCCTGTCTGACTGTCAGAATTCTGTATTTTTGGTATTAGGTTGTGGTATTAAGTTGACAGATTTGGTAATTGCTGTTTCTTCACAATTTACAATGAATCTATAAAAAAAATAGACATTTTTGTGAGGGTCAGTCAAAAGTGATTCCATTTCTGTCTCTCATTTTAAGGCACTAGATCTACTAGAAAACTCAAAGTCCACTTTATTAGGTACATTTGTTCAGCCACACGGCAGCAAATCAATGCATTTAGGCATGAGGGTTTGCTCAAGACCAACTGCTGAAGTTCAAACCGAGCATCCGGATGGGGGATGAAAGGTGATTTAAGTGGCTTTGAAAGTGCTTTGGCTGGTCACTGTCGAGGGACCTCGCACACATAAAAAGGAGTGAATTGCAAGTGAGTATAGTCCAAAATGCCTTGTTGATGTAAGAGGTCAGCGGAGGACGGCCAGACTAAAGGCAACGCTGACTAAAATAATGACTCTTGGTGACAACCAAGCAGACGGCCATTGCTGAGTGCACAACTTGTCGAACCTCAGAGCAGAGCAGCAGAAGACCACACCAGCTGCCACCGCTGCCACTTTTTCCCACCTATCATCTGCCCTCAGACGACGGCAGATGATACAAGATACAAGGTTACACCGGCCTGGACAACCATCTCTAAAAAAGAATGATTCATTCCTTCCATATCAGCTATCCTCAACACCTGGAAGTACACAATAAACCACATTTTTGAAAAGGTTATTTCATGTGTTGATGGTTGATGAAATGTGTGGATGCTTCGTTGAGCCCCCGTCAAAGATCATGTTGTTTTTCTGATCAAAAGAAACAGAAGAAGAAAAGATGAGTCATGGCGACGTTAAAAAGCTGAAACCACCAACCCTTCAGAAGAGGAGAACTATGATGAATATGAATATTACAACCTGACAGATAAATACACAGACCTAATAAAGTGGCTGGTAAATGTATATAACAGGCAAATATGCCGAACTTTGACATTTTGGCTTGAAGTCGAGGCCAGATGATAATGCAAAATTTTGAATAGCATATAATAACTGTAACTGTTCTTTCTCTCTCTTTTAATACTCAAATTGCTGGAAAAAAATAATGATAAAAATAAAACCCTCACGGCTCATTGATTGGAATCTGGTAATCATGATGGATTCAGGTCCTTAATGTGAAGCCCACCGACAGAGCCTTTGCAATTTAAAGGATAGTTGAATGTGCAGAGTGACATGATAAACATGCAGTTAAGGGACCATCTGCCCGTTCGGCTGGCAATTACATCGCAGCTCTTCTTCTCCAGTGGTGATTGAGAGAGTGAGAGAGAGAGAGAGAGCAATAGAAAGATTCACTGTGCATGGCAAGTAAATGTTCCCCTGCGGTCAGTCTGTTCAAGTAGACGTTTGCTTGTCTATGCAAAACTTCAAATTTAAAAATAAGAGTTATTTTTCTCAGAATACAAACTACATTATTTCAAAATGCATCTCTTCGATTTTAGCACCTCACACTGATTCCCAGAGCGGCATTCTGCTTCTTTGGACCGTAAAATGCTGTGTATGACAGGGAGATTTTAATCAAATAAAAGCTCATTACAGCTAAAGTGTCGTGTGCAAAACAATGGCGACATTTGTTTTGCACGGGGACCAGTTGCCCCTGTCCTGGCACTGCTACACAGAACGGCCATCTGCAGAGCAGCACATGTCAGAGAGCAGCTGCCCAACATGGTGGCAGATAATTGGTGAGGGAGATGAGATGGAGCAGAATCTGAAACCCACTGAAATCAATTTGCAAGAGCAGGAATCGCAGAACAGTCATGAACTCACTTGTTTGCACGCGTGCGCACCAACCATTTACAAGGTGCGGGAGATGTATGAGAGCACTGCAGAGGCCACGGCAGATAGATTCACTGACTGTGGAGGTTTCTGAGATATTCATGGCCCGAGGAGGGCCATCACTCTTTTACACCTCACTGCACCATTTTGCTTTCATTTAACATCAGTCGTGCGAGGCAATGACTTAAGTCAATATGTGACAAAAGAAACAGGGCAGCACTTCTGTGGTAGGAGTGTCCCAGTGTTCAAACACACTCGCAGTTTAATACAATGCAAATGTGTTTTTCCATTTAAAACATCCTGTGTGTGTTTGTTTTGGGCAGAGAATACATAATGCTGCAAAGTGTGTAATTGATTTAAAAACCTTGGAATAAATGTAGTTTTGGCAAGGGGTTGATGTACGGGTGCCCGCCATTTTGTGCTCTCAATGTTTTTAACAGCAGCCTGAACAGATGTGCATTTCATGATATGAAGTGACTGAAGACGGCTCCGCCCACATACTGTTTATCTGATGCATAACGACAAAGAAGGAGGAGAGAACAGCAGAGAGAACTGAAGAGCAGAGTAGTCGTGGAAATGTGTGAGTGGAGGCTTTTTACTATTATTATTATTATAGTGGGTAAATGGAAAACTATTTTGTATTTATTTTTCCTTTTTTTTTTTAAAGAAAACATCGAGTGTGACCTCAGCTTTAATGAGCAAGGAGTCACAGAACAGGATCACGAGAATCATTTATTTTCCAATATTTCCAGCCCACTAAAAATAATTACAAACCAAAAACTATTTAAAAAGAGATAACAAGGAAATCTAAAGCCCAGACCACAGGTCACATATAAGGCCGACCAACAAGTACAGTCTGTTTTAACTCTTCTATGCAGCTGCAGTCTTTTGTCCAGCAGCTCGGTTTGAGGCTGTTTGTCTCAACAAGACGTCAAGTTTGTACGGGAAGAGACTGCGGGCGTGGAAGAAACGCATTGAACACATGGGGCTGGCTATTTTGGTTCCGAATTGAAACGCAAAAAAACCAAAACGTGTACCGTACTGTACCAAACAGACCCGTTTAGTGTAAACTGTAGGGATAGACAACTCACCGGTTCATCTGTTCCCCTTAAAGGTACAAGTGCATAATAGTATGTTGCCAGAGCACCACAATGCCCGTTGTGCGGTACTCACAGCCCAGGCAGAGCTCCTTGCTCTGCCCTTGCTTGTATCCTTGTATAAGCATGTTCTGGCAGTCTGCCTCCGTAACTCATGGCAGCGCCGTTGTCTGCTATCATTTCCAGGCCGTCTGTCTTTTCCTGTCTCATCATCTTCCCCATCTCCAGCATCCTCGATGCTCGCCCGGTTCTGAGCTGTCATGCTTCTCATGCCCCCAGTTTACCATCAACTGGCTGGGGGAGAAAGTCTCACCATGTGGTTTCCCAGCCCATCTCGAACCTGACCGGTCAGCAGGTGCAAGTGATTGACAACCAGTCACAAGTCATCACAGCAGAAGATAAATCAAAAAAATAAATAAGCAAATAAATAAATGCATTCAAAACATACAAATAAAACAATATGAAAGATAATAAAATTAACACATGGTTATTTTGTGTACATCATTGTTCCCGACGTTCATAATCAGTTCTGGCACTGGTAATGTGTCGCTCGCAACCAAGTTGATTAAAAGCCCTTTGAAAATGTGAAAGGCATGATGTTACATATTACATTTTTAAATGCTCATGCACAATGAGTTTTAGGAGCCGGACACATGAAACAAGTTTAGGTTGTACTACAGCATTAAGATAAAAAAAAACATCAAGTTTTTTATCGTAATGGTGTTTTATCATTTATTATGAAAATGACAGTTCTTTTGACTCATACTGTAGAAACATAGTCTGACGCTGACTATTTCTCTAAATATGTTTAGTCAAACGATAGGCTTTCTTAATTACATCTGCAAACATCACGCTCTTTGCAGCACAAACATCCGATTGGCTCCTCACCGTGTCTTCTGCGAAATGACAAGAATCAAAAGGATGTGGCAAATATTTAGTGGAAGTGAGTTCATACACGATTTAGTGATTCAATATCTAGACATAGTCAGAGTTTCTCTTCTCATCACTGTTACTGCTGCAGGAGATCACCGGGCGGAACATATGGAGACTATCAACATAACAATAAATGCATGCAAAACATACAAATAAAACAATATTTAAGATAATAACATGAACACATGGTTATTTTGAGCAAGAAGATAATGACAAACCACAAAGAGGAATAAGTTGTTCCCCATGTGATGTTGAAATAGAGTTATCATCTAGTTTGAGGGGAAATTCTTGGTTTCTAGTGGGCAAATACTACACATTTTGAAGAATATTCTCCAATATTGTCCCAAAATAGCCAGAAACACAAAATGTGCACACACACACACACACACATGCATTTAAACACCGCAGCATATGCACACCAGCAGCTATCACATACTGGATGACAGACAATCTGTCAAAAACATTGTACGTCTCATTTGTTTGGGAATTAAAACAGGGAGACAGCTGAGGGATCTCAGGCGGCAATCCTTTCCTGAGACCATATACTTCCACCACTTGTTTGAGCCAAATGATTATTTACTGCCTGCTGTCAGCACAGAACGTATGAATAAATTCATGTGACGTCTTTGGAATGCATGAGGTGTAAGAACGAGCGTGTGCGTCTTCCTTGCATATGAATTGGAGGTTACTGATTCACAGACAAACAACAATCATGTTCTGTCTTCTCAGCCGCACCGCTCCAATTACCAGAGAAAACACATCTTGTATTGTTTTGAATGTATGGATGTCTTCATTTTTCATTTTATTTTATAATTTCTTTTCATTTTTTTGGCTCAAGTGTTTGATCCGTTGGTTTTGAGAACTTAATATGTATCAAAAATGTAATATTTTACAACTCTTTCACCTATCTTCTGTGGCTTTACCCCCCAGCTCATTTTAACTAGCTGTTAGTGTTGATTAATTGGCAGCTTTTCAGTGCAGATGTCAAAGGAATTGTCTCATCTAATGCATTTCCAGGAGCATTGTGTGAAAGTTGTCAGAACCTTCTTCCAGGGACCTTTGTTGTAAGGCATAATAATAACTCTAATAATGTTTTATTGCGCAAATGTTTAGAGCTGTTAACAAGTTAACAATCAGCAGCTGCGTGTGTGTAAGCCACCCAAAGGAAGGTCCTGGAAGAAATCTAATTTTTACCATCCATTCATCGTCTAAAGCCAGCTGGGACGCTGATGCCATCATAGGGCCACATAGAGACAAACAACCATCCACTCTTACACGCTGTTAGGTACTCTCACAAAGCTTGGACCCAAATGCACGAGACCAGAAACAGGAGAAGGTTTTTAAAGAGCTTTATTGACTCCTTTTAACCAGCAAACAAAATGGTGAGCTGGAACAGCTCAGGAAAAAGCTAAACGCCAATCAAAACTTAACCTTAAAACTGAGAAACAAACCAAAACCTTAGCTGGACTGTCACAACAAAAATATCTCTTTCTTTGTTCAGAACCGGAAGTGGCCCAGACGCTGACAGCACAAGTAAGACGCTCTGGAAACAGGAAATGGGAGAAGGGGGTATATATAGGGAGTGAGGGTAAGGAACACCAGGTGAAAACAATCAGGGAATCAGGCGAGACACAGAACAAGGCAGACAAGGTGCTCACAGGAAGTAGAGAAAACCCCTTACCAAAATAAAACAGGAAGTGACACTGAACTAAACTAACTAACACAACTGACGGTGCATGACACACGCATGGACAATCCAGAGTTGCCAAATCACCAAATGTGCACGTTTTTGGACTGTGACGCTGGAGAAAACCCACGCACACACAGGGAGAACATGCAGCCTCCATGCAGAAAAGCCCTTGTTCTGACTGGGTTGCCAAACCAGGTCTTCTTGCTACAGAGTGCCAACAACAACACCAACCATATAATTAAATTCAAAGGCTTTACAATGTTATAGAGAGGCTCTAGGCATCAGTGGAGAGAAGAAAAAAAACCCCTCACCTTTAATAGGAAAGAAATCTCTGACAGGATCAGACTCAAAGATGTGCGGCCATCTGCCTCGACCGGTTGGGGTGAAAGGAAAAATGGAGAGAAAGGACAAGAGGGAGGTGACATCTAGCACAAGCTAAATGTCACCATAGAATTCTAAATTCATTTAAATCGAGTTCATTTTTGAGACACTACACAGTAATAAGGTGAGGATATTAAATGTATGCTTTGTTGGTGTTGCAATTTGTAGACGGTCCCTCGGCGCTCGTCTGACAAAATTGGTTAAATTGTGTTGTAATGTAATTTTTTTTTTTCCTGAATGTTACCTGTAATAGTGTCGTAATAGTGTTGTGATCTCTTTTTCACCAGAAAAAAAAAAGGAAACTTTATTTTCCTAAATTACCAGAGCAACACTCCCTCAACTAACACAGATGATCAAATGAAACACCAAACTCACATGTAAGGCTCATATGCGCTTCCTGCCTACTTTTATTGATTCTGTCCCTAAACCTATGGGTCCTATAGTGTTGTGTTGGTGTGCGTACATTTCAAAATGATAAAATATTAGTGTTATGATCATTTAAGGTGTGTGGCTCCGTTGCATTGGTTATGCAAACCCATGGCTGCATGGAATTAAACACACAGACGCTATAATGTGACACATGCAGACTTACCTTGTGACATGAGTGCTTTTTTTTCTTCTTCGTCATAAACGTGTCGGATTTCAGAAACTTTGGACTCACATTTGAGACATGAGTTTGCAATAAATCCAAGAATATAAACAAAAACAAAGATTATTTTTACATACAGATGCACCAAGGTAGCACTGGCACAGTCTGGAACATCCCTGCCTGTGCTCGGTGTCACAGTCAAGTGGTGTATGAGAAAGGTTCCACACTGATAATGCAAAGGTCAACTTTAACAACTTTTTTGCTGCATAAGCATTCTGGAGGAGGAGAAGAACACACAGGCACTGCTAATGGCACTGTCAAGACGAGTGTATAAACAAACGCACTTAACCTTTTCACCAGCACTTGCTTCGAGGCCCCCTCTGCTCAATATTATGCTAATTATCCATTTAAAAATGTGTGCAAGTTCTGGACATGGAGTTCTAAATGACCTGGAAGGTCAAAGATCTAACAGGAGAGTGCATAACCCTAATTCCATCCTCTTGTTTAAATATTTTTAAGTCATCATTTTAAGGCACATATGGGATTGAATGCTGAATAATATTAATGACCTTCTGACCTGAAATGAACCTCAGGGCAAACGTAAACGAGAGACCCCTCTTGACTATATCCATCCTATAATAAACTCAAGTTATTGTATGACAATGTGAGGCAACAATATGTTTAAGGAGGCTACAAAAACTGTGACAGTCACTCGGGCAGCTATTCCGAACAGTGTTTTTGCTTCCTTTATTTCTGTGAAATGCAATGAATGACCACCTTCCTTGTGTCCTCAAGTGTAGAAATATGGGCAATGAAACTTTTAGTTTAGTTGAAGAGAGTGTCTTCTTTCTTCAGTCATCCTTACTTATCCTCCACTCATGAAGTTCCAAAGATACAACTCATAGTTTGGTTGGGAATCACGAGAACGCTCAACTCTGAATCTCAGGTTGTTCTTATTCACTTCACTTCAGTTCCTTTGCGTTCAACCTGACTGTTTGTGGTTTTGTGGAGTGTTGTGTTCAAGTAAAAGTTGTGACATTGACTTTGCTATAAAGACACAAAGCATATGGAGTCTTTCCAGCTTTCTATTCTTTTTTCATGACAATGACAAATCTCTGGATGAGGGATTTGTTGCTGAAACATTGCACAGACCAGAAGCTACACTTTCCAACTTTGAGGTTTAACACTGTGCAGCTGTTTTCCATGTCTCAAGCCCCTTTTAACAATTGATATACACTTGTCCCCTTGCAGAGTAAATTTACTGTCCTTTTGCTCCTCGTGTGTCTGATGACTTGGTAAGAAGTCTTGAGATTAATTTGAGTACCAGAGATTTCATCGCCTCTGCTCCTCTCTCCTTTCCTGCTGGTTTCTCCTGCCGCTTTGGAGGGTTAAATGGTTCGAGAGATTGCTGGCAGGGGCAGTAAAGCATACTGACAATGAAAGGCAGGAACTGAGGGCTGACATCAGCTGGGGGGGATGTGGTTGCACTTTGATGTTGCTGCAAGCATTTGACCAACCTGAAGCTCACAGCAGTGGAAGAGGAAACGGGACGTCTCCACAATGCATTTATCTCTCTTCTACTACAAAAGTAGGTGAAGGGGTGAGTACTAATTAACCTGCCGGTTACATCTACTAAAACACAGCCCTCGAGTTTTCAAATGAAAACAGAGCCAGCAGCAGTTTTTTTTAAAACCTCGAAATTCTGGGGCTTTAAATGCTGAGGTAATTTGGACGACAGGCACATTCAGAGCATCATTTCCACATTTTTAAAGGAAAACAATAGTTGGCTGTGCTGTAATATGAGAAATATTCAACATTCCATCCAAGCGGCAGCATGTATATTGGCCAATCAAAACGCAATATGCAAAAATTGCATATGAATTTATTGGATACTTGCCATTCATGATGTAGATGTTTTTTTAATGGAAACTGAGAGCGTAACTAAACCCCCCGTTCTGCAGCTAACTCCACCCAATGCCTGATTTTGCAAACTGCCAAATAGTGAGATCCTTGATCAGAATACACGATATATTTGTATTTCACGATGGTCACCAAATCTGATTATCAATCCCAGTGGATTCTTGCCATATCTTACCCGGGGACTGGCAACACTACAAGTATGACCCCCGACCAATCATCGTTCACAACGCTGAGCAAGTTCGCAGGGCAACGAGCTGTCAATCATGACAACCAAAGCGTTGTGGGTGATGCTTGTGGACGTTATCATGGTAGTCCCTTGCGGACAAGTCAAAAAGGCATCCTGTTGCCAAAACTCGAAACGTTCTTCTGGGTCTTTGCCACCGCAGGTCCAAACTACACACTACAATGGGGGATCGAGCCTTCACAGCAGCCACTCCATGGCTCTGGAATGCCCTGCCAGAGAACCTGAAGGCACCACAGACTGTGGACTGTTTCAAAAAAAAGACCTTTCTCTTCAGGTAAGCATATCACAGGGGTGGAACTTTCTAACGCATGTTTTTAAGCTTTGTGTAGCACGTTGAGATTTGCATACAGCAGCAGCGTCCGTCCTCCTCTTCGCCATGTTTATGTCTGTATGTTACGCCCACGTCAGAGCGCTCTGTTATCCTATTGGTCAACGTCCAGGATCACGTCGCAGGAGATGTCCAGATGAGGCAGGAAAATGGAAAAAAATGCTAACGTGGTAGACGTCTCGTCAGGGTGACGTGGAGCGTCACAGATGCCAAATCTCGACAAATCCGGGTCATCGTTCCCGGCGTTCATAATCAGTTCCGGCATTGGAAATGTGTTGCTTGCGATCAAGTTGATTGAAAACCCTTGTGAAAGTTTTAATATGATGTTACATATTAAATTTTTAAATGCTCATGCACAATGAGTTTTAGGAGCCAGACACATGAAACAAGTTTAGGTTGTTTGACTCATACTGTATGAACATAATCTTACTTATTAAACTTAATTATTTCTCTAAATATGTTTAGTCAAACGATGGCCTTTTTTAATTTCATTTGCAAACATGACTAAACGGGTAATGTCAGTAGTTGACGTTGCTCACCGTGTCTATTGCAGAGTGAAAAAAAAAAAAAAGGATGTGGCAAACATTTAGTGGAAGTGAGTTCATACCCGATTTAGTGATTCAATATCTAGCTGTCAGACACAGTCAAAGTTTCTCTTCTCATCACTATTACTGCTGCAGTAGATCACCGGGCGGAACATATGGAGACTATCAACATAGAAACACTGCAGGCTGACTTTGATGCATTCAACATTTCCGAGGAGTTTGGTTTTGTCCTTGAGGAGCCACTGGTAAGTTTTATCAGCTATGCCCTGTTTATTGTAAAATAGACACTTGCTGTGTTCTCATTTACCAGTGAGGACTATGTTCTCTTTATCTGTATTATGTTGTCCTTCGCTCTAGGCTGGAAATCAGTGGACATGGTACCTATGTCCACTGTTTTCATAGTTAATTATTCAATTACATTATAACTTGTTTAATGAAAAAACTACATTGAATAGATGTGAGTCCATGCAAAGTTATAAATACTATAACATTTCATGAATTCCTAACTGAGTTTCTGTTTCCAATTTCTTTTTTTCTGTTTTCATCTGCCTACTCTTTTAAAAATTAATGTCTCTCTCTGGAATGACAGCTCTGTTCATTCCCTGGCATGCAGGTCAGATACTGTGGCAAACATAAGCTGATGAGTTAAATCAATAAGTAACTTTTTTTCTCATTGTCATCCGTAGACTACACTTCCAGACTATTATCAGATATGGATGTACCTGGCGAACAACTTAACACATCTGATAGAGTCCCGTAAACTGCGGGAGCTTGTTGATAAGGTGAGAAAAAGTCTCGGTGTTTTGCTGCTCGCGAAACTGGGACCATTTAAACTGGTCATTTGTATTTTTCCTGAAAATCCAGATGTCCGTATTGAGTCTCCACCTCTTATCCACTCATAAGGAGCTCAGGCTTGCTCACCTCGCACTGGGTTTCATCAGCTCAGGCTATGTATGGCAGGAAGGACAACAAGCACCTGCTCAGGTAAAACAATGCAGAGCAAAATAAACAGATGATGGTTGAGACGAGACATGCCGAGGTCAGAGTACACAGTCTTGACCGACTGCATGGTGGTTCTCAACCCCAGCAGTCATCAAAAACATGTGCCTAGGACCATTTTCATTCATCTTATTACATTTTTGTTATGTAGCCTATTGCACTGTGCTCAAAAATAATGTTTGAACTGTTTACTTTCCATGAAGCAGCAGTCATTTTTTTAAATAGAGTCATTTTGAAGGAGTTAGTGCATGTTTATTGAAACAAATCAATATGTGAGCAAGCACAAGTTATGCCACTGCTGTGTTATATATATATATATATATATAGATATGTATTTTTTCAATTACTGATTACGAGGGGCTGTCATTATGCCCCCTGAAATATGGAGTGAAGGATTTCCCCTTAAGATTCCACCTCATCTCTCCTCTATCAGAATGCTCTGTGCTCACACTGGGGCGACTGTAGCTCGGCGGTAGAGTGAGGCGTCTTTCAAGTAGAAGTCGGTTGTAGGTTTCATTCCCGGCTCCGCTTATCCACTTTCTGACGTGTCACTGGGCAAGACACTTAACCCCATGTTGCTCCACGCTGTGAGTGGGTATGAGGTTTTAAAGGCGGCGCTGACATGGCCTCGATTGTCATTCACTATCGCACGCCACTTTAATTTAACAACAGACTTTTAACAAAGTAGACATAGAGATTTGAATCAGGTACCTATTGGACAGTACCAGCTGTCAATCACACTTGTATGTGCCATGTATTTCCCTCTGAATTTGAGGTCTGGTTTGCATCCTTTCTGGATCCTGTGTGGGGTTTCTCTGGGTTCTCTGGTTTCCTCCCAGATAATTTAACATCATTTCGTCTCTGTATGTTTGCCCTGTGAAGGACTACCCCTCCTTTCGCCCTATGTCAGCTGGGATTGGCACCACCAGCAGGCCTGCGTCCCTCATGTGAAGGATAATGCGGTAGAAAATGAATGGATGAACATGTGCATTTGAAGAAGACCTGAAACTAGCATTATAATTCAAGTGAGGATTAGAAGCTAATCTTACCATAGATTTCCAATCCTTTTTATAACAGTTTTCACAGCCATGAGGCTCCAAAAGCCCATGTCAGACTTAGCTCTAATCATGATTTTAATGTGTAGTCTGACCTCGGCATAGGAGTCCACAGCCATATGAGCTGCTCTGATGTGGCTGGAGTGAAATTGCTTGATTTGGTTGTTTGACAGACTCTCCCCAAAGCCCTGGCCTTGCCCTTCTGGCTGGTATCTCGCAGGCTTGGACTTCCAGCCATCTTAACTTATGCAGATGTAATATTAGCCAACTGGAAATTGAAGGATCCCACGGGGTGAGTCCTGATGTGTTGTTGCCTTAGGCTACTTGTTTTAACTAGAAGGGGCAGCAGCTATAACTTTCTTGTCCAAAAGCATTTTTTTCATAATGAATCTGTCAATTATTTCCTTCTGTAATCGAGTGATCAGTTGGTGCCTAACATGTCAGGAAAGATTTAAAAGTTGATGACGTTTTCATCCACAAAACCAATATTGATCTTTTTACTAAGTTATGTGAGCAAAAAAAACAACTTACACATACTGATGGATTAATAGTTGCAGCACCAGTAGACAAATGCCGATAAAGAAACATGTTTTTTCCCCGCAGGGTCTGTGTTGTGCTGCGTTATATAATAAGTGTTGGATACATTGTAACGTTGGTCGAGAAAAACACGGCGACAGCAAAGGTTATAGAGGATCAATATAAAAACAGATGGTGCCGTTTTCCCACCACCATTATAAAGTCTTAACACATGTTCAATCCAAAAGGTGTTAGGAAGGGTGAATACACTGCTTGGACCCAAATGCACGAGACAGGAGGCACGATGAAAGACTCAAGGGTTTTTATTGTCCTCTTGAACAGACAAACAAATTCAAAAATCACTTCTTCCTAGAAGTTGAATTAACAAGACCTAACTTGGCACTTGAGCTGACTTAGCAAAAGGCGAAACAGACTTGGACTCTGACGTGTTCTCTGCCAGCTTAAACGACGCACTGGCACATGACAGAGGGACTGGGGACACTATGTAGGGAAGAGGGAATCAAGCGCAGGTGCGAGCGATTACTTAAGGATCACCAGGTGAAGTGCATGAGGGAATTAGGGGAGATGTGTCAAGACAGATGAAGAAACCACGCGACAGGAAGACATGAACGTTTACCAAAATAAAAGGGGAAGTGAAAATCAAAGCCAACACCATGAACTTAACGTGACTTTAAACATAAACTAACACAAGAACTGACTAAGCAAGACAAAAACACTAACAGATCTGACGCCTCGTGACAAAAGGTTGTCTATTCCAGCTTTGAGTTATTTGTAAAGCCATCCACCTACTTGTATTTTATTATTTTTATATTCATTTTTACTATACAACTGCATGCCCTTACTGTATGTGTATCAGAAAATACTAATACCACTAATAACTGCAGCATCTTCTGTTTTAATCTTCATTTTAGGGACATTGACATTAGGTAAGTATCAGGAAAATAGCTTCATGATATTTCTGTAATCTGACACTTAAGCTGATGATGCTTGATCATGCCCCAATCTATAATTTTCTCAAAAATAGCAATGTGGATTTGCTATTTTCCTTTCCTGGTGGTGATACAGCCCGGGGATTTTTTATTGTGTCACTGTTGGTGGAGATGGCTGCTAGTTCAGGCCTAAAGGTTAGTACTGGCTGTTGTTACTCTTCCTCTTTCATATTTTTTTTTTTTCTGAACCACAACCTGATGCTGTCCATAGCTGCGTGTGAGCCTCTTGTGTCCCTTATCAATTTAAAAGAAACGTTCTATCTCTAACCAGGGGGCTCTGATGGTGATGCATGCCTTGAAAACCTCTGACCTCATTGGCATACAGAGAGGTCTCATCACAGCAACTCAGTCTTTGAAGAAGATGAAGGAAGTTTTCCAGCTCATGCACAGTAAGCTCATTTTTTGCCTTTTATGAATGCAGTGAAATCCAGAAGTCGACACATTAACTGAATGTGTGCTCCCCTTTCAGACCACGTGGACGCAATTGAGTTTTTTGGAACATTAAGAGTTTTTCTCTTTGGGTGAGTTTTTATTTCTCCTGCAACGTCGTCCTACATATGAGGTTATTATTGCTATTTGTGTCGTGTGGTGCAGAATTTATCTCAATCTGCATCTACATCCTCTCCTACATTCAACTGTAACACAGTGGGTTTAGTGTGGAAAATGATGGCATATGCAGAAAAGGAGGATACAAGTATCTGTATCACTGGTTGCAGTATTTGCTCTGATATCCATCAGATATATAGTTTTAGATAACATCTTACTTTGTAACTGTGGGCCGTTGGTTCAAATCCTGGGACAGGTCAAAGGCTGGGGTGCCCCTGAGCAAGGCATCCAATCCCCCCGTTGCTCCCTGGCTGCAGATAAGTGCTGCCCACTGCTCCTGCTCCCGCCTTGGACACCAACCAACCCGTTTTTGTTGAGATACCAAGCACAGTGGATGAACTCCGTACATCCAAGGATTGTCGTCTGGTGGTGCCAACACCCCGCACAAGACAATCCACACTCTTTTCATGTGTCGTTCCACGCTGGTGGAATGACCTACCGAGCGTAACCAGAACAGAGCGTCCCTGTCTATCTTCAAGAAGCTCTTGAAAACCCAACTCTTCCAAGAGCATCTTCTGTCCTACACCTACCCCCACCCCTGCACCCCTGCACTATCTCCTTCTGCACTTGCATCCACCTCGGCACTCTCCCCCTCTAGCTTATTCCTCTCTTGTAATTCGCTTTGTATAAAAGTGATTAAATGCTTAAATGTAAGTGTAATGTAAAGGAATATTGTTACGCTACACTATGACGCTCTGGTATGACGTTATTCTAATACACGTGTTTTCGTAAAAATCTATGTAAGTTATGAGTCCCTAAAAACAATCCTATCTGGGGTGATCTGGGTGAGCTGCACTGTATTCCTTATTCACATTTTCAAAAGTGTAATTTCATAACTTTTCTTTTTGCCACAAAAAATTTAATTCTGCCAGAAGTTTGGGCCAGTTCTGTTACTCATGCTGTTTAGCTTGGTGGGCAGGCAGACGCTTGGCTGTCCGCTGTCATTGCAGCTCAGAGTGCCAGAATAAACACTGTTAACTTTGTGGACATATTCGTGTTATTTAGAACTTGTTTTTGAGTGTCACATAACCTGGGAAACAAGAGTCTGTCAGGAACTCGGCAATGCTGTCATTGTGATGGAGAAACTTCTAACAGGGTTATGATGGAGGAGACTCAACGACTTAACTGTTTGCAAGATTGTGTATAGAGTTACCTCTACCTTAAAAGAGCTTAAGAAAGAATTGAAAAAGACTATTATCTTCATGTAGGCATTAACTAATGAGACCGTTCACGCTGCCTGAGCGAGTCAGACCCTGAGCAGACAGGGGATCTTTCTTCCCAGTTTCAGTCACTTCATGTCACTGTTTCAAAGTAAAAGCACTCCAGCGTTTCAGTTCCCCCGATTCCACATGTGCAGCTTCATATTAACACAGTCCAGGTAAAGTGATTGAGTACAGAGGAGGAATTTGAGTATGTTATGTTAAAATCAAAGGTATGATGCGAGCAGATCAGCGCTGCCGCCGTCACGCGCCGCACACCCATTCGGCGTGAAACCGGTCTAAGAATTGTATCAAGAGAGTTATGACAGAGAGTTTCGGTCACGACAGCACAGTGGATCGATTTTTCCACTTTGCAGCACAGGAAAGCTGCCGTGACGTGCAGGCGAGTGAAAAACACAGTGAGATCAACAAAGATCAGCGTTTCCACTCTTTTGGCATTTAAAGGAAGAGAAATCTTATGAGTTACCTTTCTCAGAAAGTAATGCTGTAGTGTAGGGAGTCACTTCAAATGCAATAACTCTGTAGTTACTGTGAGTAGGGAACAGGAGGCTTTCAAATGCACCTTTTACACCCTAATTCTACACGTATGGGACTGTTTCAGATGGCGAGACAACCCACTGCTTCCAAATGGGCTGCTGTATGAAGGTGTCAGTGATGAGCCGGTTTCTTTAGCAGGATCAAGTGCAGGACAGAGTTCGGCTGTTCAATGCTTTGATGCTTTGCTGTGCATCCAGCACGACGATGAGTCAGGTAATGAGGCCTTTCAGTCAAACTCCGACCCCTCCGTCAGAAACTTCTCATGAATGAATCACTCTTTCTGTGCAGGTTGCTGATTTTGCTTTGACAGGAACTGTTTTCCCGACTCTGTCTTGTGTTCTCTTCATTGATCCAGGAGCCTTCATGGCACACATGAGGGACTACATGCCGCCTGCCCACTGTCAATTAATAGAGAGGCTCTCTGCTCTTCCGTCTCTGCGGGACTTCATCTTCTGCTGTTCCAGCTCGGATCTCTGCCAGGCCTACAACGCCTGTGTCTCAGCATTGGTGGAACTACGGAGCTACCACCTCAATACTGTGACCAAGTATGTCATTGTTCCCAGTAACCGGGCCCACGCGATGGGCTGCCCACTCAGCGGTGTTGCTACTGTGAAGACTGGGACTTCTGGAACCAGCTTAATCAGCTTCCTCAAGAGCGTTCGTAACGCTACAAAAAAAGCACTCATCTTAGAGACACTGTCTGTGTCAAACTAAATTATATTATGATAACCTGGGCTAATAAAAACATATTATCCCATGGGGATCTAATGTTGCCTCTGTATTCATTTTGAACTCTAGTTCAGGAAGTTAGCGTGCATTCAAACTGTTGCCACTAATGTCTCGGATGGGAACGTTGGGTCCCGTTGTTAAAAACTTGGGTGGGTGACTGTTTTGAGTAAGCGACACAGGCACGTCAAAGCTGCACAGGACTCCGTTTTTTTCTTCCCTGTTCTGAGATCAGGTATCTTGCCATCAGTTCAATCTAAAAATAGACACTGATTTGCCTTCAAGCTGTTCCCTGTAATATTTAGCTGTCTTTGTGGTTGTGACTGTGTCTGTTAACAAAGACAGGGGCTCGTCAAGCAGAGAGGAGAGCAGCTTGATTGGGACTAAAGCACATGCGCCTGATGGATCAAACCTCGGATCTATGATGCGACAGACAGCGCAGTCGGCTTGTGCCGTTTGGAGATCAGATATCTTACGGCGCTTTTACGTTATACAGTTCGAGCACGACTCGACTCTACTCTTCGGTGTACTGAATCATCAAAAAGATTAGTTCAGTACTTCCTGCATGAGACTCGCTGAACTGAAATACGACTGAGTGGTTTGTGATTCGGCTCGCGGGTCACCGGTTTTGGGCTTTTGTCGCTAAATGTTGGAGATAAGCGCATGTTTCGTGATTTTAAAGTCTTTTTGACTGTTACAGATGGCCATCATTCGATGATGACACTCTCTGACCAATCAGTGGGCAGCAGTCTGTTGACGTCACATAGTATCGGCTCAGCTGGCTTGGAACCTCGCCAGAGCCGGTACCAAAAAAGCACCAGGTACCAGGTACTATCCAAAAAAGAAAAGCAAAAAACTCTCTCATTCTGTGTTTTTCATTGTAGCAGTGTTTTGTTCCTGTGTCACCCGGCGACATTCCTGGCTGCACAGAGGAAGTGATTCATTTTCACTTGATTTCATTCAAGTGAAGTGAAATGGCTTCAAACTGCAAACGCTGAGATACGATTGAATGCCACTCGATGGCTAAAACAACCCCGGCTGGTCAGCAGTTTGAGGGAATAAATGCTTAATTCAGCTGGGTGGTGTCGGGGTCAGGGTGTGGTGGGATGTAGAGGCACCAGCAGCGTTTAGGTGATTACTCACAATTCCTCAGGTGAGTGACATAAGTTCCACACTGGAGTGTTAAGGGTTAGCACGTAGCCTAAACAAGCAAATGACACTGATTTATCATCGGTGTGTAAGATCCGCTGTAAGTTTGAGAAGCAGCATCGTTACACACGTGGAGATCACTACACAATGTTGTGTTTAATGAGTGATAACGAGAAAGCAGCAGAGAGGCAGAAAGAGTGGGAGGAAGACAGTGATGCTGGTGGAGGTTGCATCTGTTCCTGCTATTGAGAAGTAATCACGTTAAAAGGAAGACGAGGGAGCTGAACCGCCGCACTGCTGCTGAGTCCTGGTCGTGATCCAACTCTGCTTCACTGGAGAACAAAAGATGCAAATGGAGCGCTTGACACCGTGAGAATGCAGCCCAGGCTGTGGAGCTACTGCACCCATGTGCTGGTGTCACACGCGGTAGACATGGAACACCAAATCACCTAAGGTTTAAAATGTTTTAATGGTGTAGAAACAGTAGAAAAAAATGCACATCATATTGCACATGATCACTAAATTGCACTTTCTCAGAGTACAGATCTTTGCGTGAAAACTGGCGACCTGAATAATGGCATCTACAGTGTAACATAACAATGGGAGGCCTGACATTTTCATAGACAACTAACAGTCCCGTGATCTCGATAAAGTAAGAGCTGCCGTTCCAGTGTGTAAGGATTAGTGTCATCTAATGGCCAGATTACAGATTGTAATAAATTATAATAAGTGGAAGACTCCTTCATTCACTCCCCCCTTTCTAGAGTGTGGCATGGAACTATGGTGGCCTTCACTTACCAGAAAGGATGCCATTATTCTTCATTTGTCTACAAAGCGTTTCCTTCTAAACGCACGCTCTGGCTGGTTTGTCCATATACAGCAGGCTGCTGTACAAACATCATAGTGGTCGCCTGTAATTCATAAGAAAGGCTTATTCTCATTTTTAAGTGATTATACACACATACTTATAGATAGAATATCACATTTTTGCCAATAGACCTTCCTAAATATTACACACTGGAGGTTAAATTAAACGATTGCCAGCTCGTGGCGAGAAGATTGCTACCGTAGTCCTTTAGCACTGTGCATAGCCCTTCTACCCTTGCAAAGTTCAGTGCACAGTTGTGTGTGTGTGGGTTTGGTAGACAGGTGTGTGGTGTTTCTTGTTTTCTGTTGCGGAAAAAGCAAAAAAAAAAAAAAAATTAATTATACAAGTTGCAGGTTGTAATTGAATTGCAAGGAAAATCAATATTACAAAATAGCACTTAAAAATGTTAGCTCGCCAGTGTTAGCTCACATTAGTGCGAGTTCAAGCTGATTTGCGAGGTAAAATCGGAAAATCCTTAACAGCACTTCAAAGCTCACATGAAACGTGACAACCTAAAAATGGAGTGGGTACTACAGGTTCACTGTGACACACACACACACAGAAGGTAAGACTCTTAATGGACTCGCAGAGAAGTGTTAAAATAGCTTTTACTTTTGTTTCTAATTCAAATAAAAGCAAAAACAGCATGTACATCGTCATAGAAAATACTCTGCCTTAGAAGTCGTAAAAACATTACAACGTGTATGCTGTTAAAATCGGACACCCAGAGTACTTCTGCATTTTTTAAATTTTTTTTTTAAACAACTGTACCTGCTTCAAGAGGAGGGGCCGGAATACGTGTATGTGTGTGTGTGTGTTTTGAAATTTCATCTCCAACTTAGCATAAAAGCACAGACATTTATTTCAAAATATGAACTTAGTGGAGCTAAAAGAAGAGGACGCAAGACACAGTGAAGCACAGGAAGCAAAATGGAGAGACAGAGAGAGAGAGATAATGGGACACAGAGAGAGGGAGAGGGGACGGGGACGGGGGGTATTAACCAAGGCAGGCAGATGTTCAGTCAGTCAGATGCACTGAGATGTTAACATGATGTTAGAGAGATAAAGATGATGGAGAAAGAGAGAGAGAGAGAGAGAGGGAGTCGACAGGGTTATAAGAACAGCAGTGTCATACTGTCATGTACTGTACTGTGTTTCAGTCTCTTGCTCATGTTCCTCTCTATAGTCAAATGTTTGTGCTTTGCCGGAGGTTGGGGCTGATGTCCATTCAAAGATTATAGCTTCACTCATAAAGGCCCTCGACATGGCGCCTCCTCTTGTCGCCAAGCAATATGCTCTGAGGGGGGAAGAAAAGGACAAAAAGTACATTGCATTGGAGGATGCAATAAAAAGACGTTAACATCAAATGAGAGCATTCACTCAGCATTTAAAGGGGCCTATGTAAGAAATGTGTTCCATGAACTCATGAAACGACCACGGTTACGGCATCTGAGATAAAGATACAGTAACGGTAAGAGTTATCGACATCGGACATGTTCACGTCTGGATGTTACGCTTGTTAGAATATGTAAATAATAAGAAATGGAAACAAATTCTAACATGCTAGACTTTTCGTCGGGGTGTCACAGAGCGACCCAGACACTAATGGCGTGTTTCAACCTGCTCGACTCGGCTCGGCACGGCACGGTTTCCACTAGCATTGGTACTTTTTTGAGTACCTGCTCTGGCGAGGTTCCAAGCGAGCTGACGCGTCACAGGAAGAGACATCCGACACAAGAACAAATGCCGAACTGTAGTTCAGTTAAAAAGACTGAACAATCTTAAAAATGTAGGTTAATCTCCAACAATTACCAGTGAAATGTCTGAAAAGTCAATATTCAACAGCGATTCTAACTGATTCTAATGATTCAGTTACACTGAAAACAACTGCTTTACACGTCAAAATGAAGTTTCATGCAGCCGTACAGTGGTGCCTCCGCCCGTGTTGAGTCGGTACCAACCAACCTAAACCGTGCCGTGGCGAGGCGAGTCAAGTCGAGCTGGGACCATAGTGGAAAAGGGCCAAATAAACTTGACATTTTGAATCCTGGCATCTTTTTTTCACCTGAAGTCGTTTATTTTAAAACTGCAAACATGTTTCCCATATTTTCTGGATGCGTTCTAATAGAGTGATTGAGAAATAATTACACGGAAAGGCCATAATATCATGATTAAAACAACAAATCTAATGAAGTCTGTTTATTTATGTTATGTTTGTGTATGCGTATGAACACAGTGTAAGGCCGGGTACAAGTGCAGCTCCTTGTTTTCTTGTTTCGGAAACTGTAGAAACCAACGCACAGTGTTTTCAGTTTAATTAGCAGCAACCATTTTTAATGCCAAATGCTGCTTATATATATATTTACATATACTCCATTTAAATAACTTACATCTTAAAAAAATACATAGTATCTGCTCACCTAGGTTTTTGCAGGTGTGTATGGACGCTCTCCGGCATACATGCCAGAAAAAGGTTTGACAGACTTTAAAATGTTCAGTTTTTTTCGTGTCCCCCTCCAGCTGACTTGACGTGCAGTCTCAACTCAACGGAAGTGGTTTTTCTGTCGCCTCACGAGTCGATTCCTCCCTCTGAATATTTCTTTATCCGTCTTTGAGAACCACAGGGATACGAACGTGCCCACAACAAAGGCCTTTTCCCCCGGAAGCTCATGTTCATAGGAACCAGAGTTTCCAGCGTGCATGCTTTTTGGACTCGGACTTGGACTTGCGTTTGGGAGTGGACGTGAACACTTCGTTAGAGTAAGGCAGAGCAGCAGGACATTGTTGGCTGTCCAGGGGGCAGAGTCTCTTCATCAGAGCCTGCAGCTTGTCCTCCTGCTGCTTGAAGTCGAGCTCAACACTGCAACACAAGGCATAAAAAAAGGTAAGAATATTATCTGCTTGGAGACGTGAGATTCTTTTGAACAACAGCCAAAGGTTTTTAAAGTTTGTGGGTTTTTTTTTTTACTTATTTTTCATAATTGACTTCAGATAGAAAGTGGGAAATGAACAGTTCAAATGCCCTGACAGGCAACACTTTATCTTGTGGCACACATTCATATTTCAGAGACTCTGTGTATAATAGACTTTGTGTATAATTCCATTGCATCATCTCACTGTTTTTTAAGTAGTCATACGGCTTTTCCTGCATGGTGAAGATAATATTTGTATTTTTAGAACAACTGCTTAAATATGGGTTACCCCCTGACATTAGATGTCAGTGTAATCCCGGGCTGTTTATTTTTTTCTTTTTATGTGATTTTGTTCTGGTAACTTAGTTGATCTCTCTCTGATTAAATCTCTCAGGCGTGCGAGATGCGTGGGGCTAAATCCCATCCAAATGAAACTATACTGAAAGGCCAAGCAGACCTTGATTTACTGTCTGTGTTCAAGCCTGAGAAAAATGCACCATTATAAACCGTCTCCTTTCACTTTATTGCTATTGATTTGTAGCACTGTCTTAATGTATTTATGCCTGGTGTGTGCACATCATTGTGCACAAGACGTTGTAGACAAATTACAATCCTGAGCAAAATTTAATTTCCTGTTGCTTATCAGTATTAATTTAATACCATTCATTTATTCGCATTTCTACTATCAATACTTGACTTTAACACCCTATAAATAATCTATAACCCGACGCATCGTGATGGAAAGTGATGTGCGAGATGCAGAAGGAGTTCTAGGAGACTCTTTTGGGCAAAACGTCAATAAAGCCAATCGGAGTTTTCGCTTGTCATTCAGTTCATTCAGTGCGTCGCTATTTAAACGGCAAATGCAAGAAACTGGAGACGTGAACAATCCTCTGCTGCCGGTGGGTCCGGCTGAGTGTAAAAACAGAAGAGAACAGAATAAAGAATAATAATAATAAAAAAGAGGAGAGGCTAAAAAGGGAAAAAGCATGTGCAAGTCAGGTTTTTGGAGATTGGTTTAGGGTTAAGACTGCACAGGATAAGGAACTGCACTATTTAACCTGCTTATAACTGATGAGGAAGATGAGGAGCACTGAAACAAGCGTGAAGATACCGCACCATTGTCTTAAGACCAGTTTTGCAGTGACTTCCGAGATACCAATGTGCTAAACCACACCTCATTTTAGGACCGACACACCCACTGATTGACAAGCGATGTACCAACACAACAAGGACACGGGGCATGGAAAGGACAACTGAGTTGGTTGGAAATGACACTTGTGTGTAAGATTTCACAGTGAATACTACGACCTGCAGGAGAAGGAGCTCTGAAGACCCGAATAAAAGCTGCGCCTGCAGACGAGGAGAGGTCTTCTTTGACCTTGACATGTCAGATGTCATCTCTTCCCAGACAAATAGATGTTAAAGCACAAAGCTTGCACTGATAGAGGAGCTGCTTTGATGGGCAGTGTAATTAGCTCGCTGAATGATACGCCGTACTCAAAGTGACATAATGAAGTCTGGGAACTGTCCTCACCCTTGAGATAAGTGTCAGTTAGGAGCACGGCTCTATTAAAGATTGCAGCAGAAATCCCCGCGCTGTATGGCGCTTTGCTCCTCTTATAGTTCCTCATGCATTCATTCATTCATTCATTCATTATATGAGGGTCACGGAGTGCACCCTGGAAAGTCGAACAATTCAGAGTGTCTGAATAACCTCCGCATGTTTTTGGACTGCGGGAGGAAAACGAACCTGAGTCTTTTTGCTGTGAGGCATCAGTGCTAGCCACTATTCCACTGTGTGGCAGTTTTGCAACAGTCTCCTCTGAATGCTGAAGCCTGTATCTCAGCAGAAGTGCTGATTCTTGCTTTACACCTCCTCTTATTCACATTATTAAGTATTTCATTTCCTTTTTTTATCTCAATTTGTACCTTTTGTTTTAAGTTAAAATCTCTGTGTGTCTCCGCCGCTGAAATAACGTTGACTGGCAATAACGTTGACTGGCAGAACCACGGCGGCAGCACACAGAGAAACACAGAATAGCCTCAGCAATTATTGAGCAATTAATCACTTGGCAGATCACTGCAGCTACTGTGCACGCTGTGGGCAAATGCCTCGGTAGGAAGCCAAAGGCAGCGCTGTACAATGCGGGTGGCACTGTGGAGTAGGTGCTTCAGTGAACAAAAGCCCGTATATGTGATATCATCGCTGCACAAAAACAGATTGAAGGGGATGGAGTCAGGGGCTTTTTCTAGGGCATTAAGCAAAGCAGATTAATCATCTTTTTTTAGCGAGGCAGTGTGAGGAGCTGTCGCTGTGATCAGCGGCGAGGCCGTTTGTTTGTCGTGGTGCGCTGAGCAACATTCAATGATTGTAGCTCCGGGGGGGGGGGGGGGGGGGGGGGGGGGGGGGATTGTTGCTGCTGTGAGGTGCCTTTTTAGCACGGAGTAAACTCCATTCATTCAGCAGCACATACAGTACCTGCTCGCTACTGATCTTGTCAGGCACAAGCAATGGTGAACTCTCAAAGCAGAATCCAGACAGAGAAACAGTTCAGGGTCTTTATTTCAGGTCAGGCTTCGGCACACAGAGATCAGTCCAAAACAGGCAACAGTATCCAAATCGGCAAAGTCCAAACACAATCACTAGGGAACCCAAAAAATAACGCTGGAAACTCTCACACAAGGGCAAAGACGATCTGGCACTGAAGGAGGGGAAGACCAACACTGTGACACGGGTGCAACACATTAGGGCGGGGCCAGTAAATCACACAGGAGGGAAACTTGACAGGAAGTGGATCAGACATGAGTAGCAAAATAAAACAGGAACCACTGAATGAATAGAAAAACAAATAACATAAATTAAAGGGCCGAACAGGACATGACTGTTCTCTGTTTCTGCTGCTACTGGCACCTTTCAGCGTAAAAGTCATTCCTCCTCCCATGATTTTCCCTTCGGCCATTCACAGTTCAAAGTGTCCACTTGACGAGACGAGCGGTTGAGGCCTGATATAGTGCAACATCCGAACGTCATGATGGGCCGAAGTAGACAAAACCACCAGAGAGTGACAGTTACTTCCTCTACTGACAGGCAACAGTCCAAGCATGAACTTCCCAAAGGTTATGCTAATCATATCCACAATTTCTTCCCCTGTCATGTATGTCAGATAGAAAAAGCCATTCCTGTCGTCCATCACATGGTTTGCTGCTTCGCAGGAACACACACACACACGCGGAGTCAAATGCAACCTCATTAATGAGAACAAAACAGAAAAGACAGTCTTGACAACTGCTCACCAAAAACAACCTCGGCTCCCACATCAGTGTGGGACACGAGCGCTAATTAGCTCCTTGCATCTTATTACATTCATTTCCCCAAACTTAACTCTTTTTTTTTTTATCAAAGTCATTGTTAGTCCCAAATTGGAAATGCTGCATTTAATACTTTACATCAAACGCCGCCTTAAATGCTTTGATCCGAGCATGTTTTAGACCGGGTCTCCCCGCCGTTCTCCACAGTGACTCACAGTGGTAGGCCAACTGATGCTTTTGTAAATCTTGTTTCAAGTAGAGATGCGCTGTAGGTTTAAAGCAGCAGTGGGCAGGGCTGCGAGGGAAGAGTAGCTGATTGTTGGCTTTAATTTGCAGGTTGTTAAAATGCTAATGTGTTGGGGGTCATGGCTCTCCTCCCTGAGCTCTTATCATCAAACGAGCGTGGACAGAAAGACTTTTTTGTTTTCCAGATGACTCGAGGCACTCTCTCCATCTGTGAGACTCTCTGCTGATGTTGACACTTGTTTAATTGTGTCCATTCTCTGACTCTCCTTTTAGGGTTCTTTGCGGCATAAGTAGCTGTTGTCAGTGCTGGAGCAGAAAATCTGTATGTAAAGTAAAGTTGCCCTCTTTCTTTCTACGGGTGATTTCCAACTCTTAATAACATCCCGTTATTAGTCAAAGCCTGCTGCAGTGGGACAGAATTAGCAAATGTCGTCCTCTCCTTTACATTATACTGTTTAATAATGTAATTACTGATCAATAATGCAGCACTTTTAAGTATTATATTCCTTTATATGATTGTTTCACCAAAAATATTGACAAAAAGGCCGTAATCGATTAATCAATTAATTGTTTGGTCAATACGATGTCAGAAAATGTCGATTGGTGTTTCCCCAAACCTCAAATGTCTTTTTTTTAATGGATTTCATTGACACGGGGAGTAAAGTAACCAAAACATATTCACATTTAAGAAGCAGGGAAATCAGAGAGAGTGTGTTTCCCATGCAGCTCTATAACATAAACCGATAAACCTTAAACTGAATGAATTTTTATTTTCATTTTGTGCAAAACGGATGACAAACTGTGAGTGTGGGTCTCGTGGACTGAATCATTGAAGCCCATGGCCTAATTTATCGACCATATAGATTCAGCCTTTCTCCCCCTCCATTTGTATTCACCCTATGTATGCCCTGTTTGTTGCAGTGATGTATGAGATGCTGCAGTGTGCTGTGGAGACTGTCAGGATGCAGCTGAAGTCTGGATAAAACCCACAGATTGACTACCTGAGTGCAGTAGCTGCTTCGGTCACAAATTTATTGTACATGGAGAAGCAGGGGATGGGGGTGGGGGGGGGGGGGTGATCTGTCTCTGGGGCTGCTAATCTTGGTTACAGTTAACTAGGGTCAGAAGTCCGTTGGACCAATTTGGATTGTTTTAACTTCCCTCTTTGTCCTTCCAAGTGAGGCGTCAGCAAGGTTATTTGTTCTTTTGCCCTGTCAGCATATTGACTTAGCCGATAAATAGATGTTTTATATAGAATACAAGGCTGGCGATGAGATCATACAGCTGTTTAAGTAATGAGGCTGTTTTAATGCCATAGTAAAAAGTACATCCAAAATAAGTAGCCGATCTATAAAAAGCAGGGATAAAGAATAAAGAAAAGGCGTAAACACAATTCCGTCTTAGTCAGGTTTGTTGCTGCTTCGTTTCGCAGAAGAATACTAAACGCTTCTATTTGCAGACTTTAAGATATTTATGACAACTGCTTTGGCAGAGATAGGGCCGTGATAGATAACCGCCTTCCTCGCCAACTGCAGCTCCTCTCCATCTAATGACAGGCGGAAAAACCGGTCCGGTCGAAGCAAAACAAAACAAAAAAAACCCAGCAACTATTTACTGATGCAGAGCAGAGATGAAATGGTAATCTTCCACTTGATTATTTTGACTCAGGATGATCTTTTCTCCTTGTGAACCAACTATTCAGCCAAGTTGCTTCACACAGGGTTGGCACACTTTGTCTCATCTAACTATGATTAGGAAAATGAAGGGAAACAAGTATTTATATATATATATATATATATATATATATATGTATGGTGTAGGGCTTTTCTCGACTGTACAGTAGACTTCTTGAGTCAGTCTCACAAATTGCCTGACTGTTAAGTCTATAATGTTCACCTCTCAGTTGACTTAGATGCCAGTGTACGCCATCACTCCAATTATCTGACATAATTAAACCGTTGTTACAGTCGTCAAAAGTACGTGAAACGGGCAACGCCGCTCGCAGCCTCGCTGCCGTTGGCCTCGTTCTTCCTATCTTCTACATAACCAGTTCAAACCATTACCTTGAAAGCAACACTTACAGTAATGACTGAACCTATGAAAACAAATCACTGGGAAGTCCTTTCAGATCAATACCGACACACACACACACACACACACACACACATAGGTTTGTGCAGTATTCAAAGTGAGGACTCTCATATGCATTCCCTAGCCCCTTACCCCAACCTGAACCATCACAACTTACTAAATGTTGCGTCCAACCCTAACCACAATTCAACTCTTAACCATTAACTTAACCACTGTGAAGGTTCTGCCTCATTAGGACCAGGTTTATGGTCTCCATGACGACTACTGGTCCTGACAAGGTCAGTGTTTGTGCCAGAAAAGGTTCTTAAGAGGTAGCAAATACAAGTCCGCACACACACAGTGCAGTAAAACAGGAGCTGGTTAGAGTGTGTACATGCTGTTGTCTAATTCTGAGACTCCACCTAACAGGAAGGTCCTGAATTATGAAGTATTGAGTGTTGTTGCCTGGAATGGCCAGCAGCATTTCAGGTCAGGTTTATTATCTTCTTCACCGTGTCCGTTGTGCGTTCGTCTGTGTGTGTGTGTGTGTGTATGTGTGTTTGTTTGTTTTACTTGAACCAATTTGCACAAATGTGTTGACCTATTGATGGGATTGGAAAACATCCATTTGTCTACTGTGCAACTTGAATTATATCATGAATTTTAGAAGAGCTCGTGAAGAGTGCATTGCTGGAATTGATGGCGCGGATAAAAAAAAAGAAAAAGAAAAGTGTAAATAAATTATTTACGGCTGTAATATAAAAGAGAAAAGCTAAGCTCTGCAGTGTTAGTGAAGCAAACGGCTTATAGTTCTCAGATATTTGTGTCTACTTTAAATCACATTTTCATGAAGAATCTTCTTCTTCTTCTGAAATTTGATCAACGCGATTGTCAAAATCATACTTATTAACGCTCTGTGTTTTCAATTTTCATATCAAATAAGAAAAAAATAATTTTTTTTCGCAGCAATAATCCACCTCATAGCTTATTGATTTTCCTTTGTTAGCCAGTCACCTTTTCTCCTCTCTCATTTCTCCACACATTGACACTGAAACTCTGCCAAACATAACATTTTAAAGGCGCCACACACTTTCAAAACCTGCGTTCATGCTCTGCTCGCCTTTGCCAAAAACACTGCAGGTCTCGTCGAGTGAAAATGGAAGACAGAGAATATTCTTTTGTCAAACAAATATTCTTATTTCTTCAAAGATATTCAGATCCGCCGCCTGCTGCTGACTGATCAAACACAAACATGGAAACATCATTAAATAATTACTTTGGGAATGAAGTAAGTAATTTATTCTATCTAATTGTTCGCTATTGTGATAATCAATCAGTTTGGAGTGTTTTGATAATAATAATAATAATTAAAACAAGCTCTCAGATGAAATCCTTAAATTTTGTGGGCAAAACAAATCATTTTGACAAAGATTTATCAAGACTTGTTTGACATTTTACAACAACTTTACAAACAACTGACACATTAACTGATGACAAAAATAAGGATTTTCACTCGGTCTTGTCTCGTTCTCGGTCAAAGCGGACTCGGGATTTTATTTCAAGACCGGTCAAGACCACAACTGTGGGGATATCAATAAATTGCCTGTGCATTTTTTGGATTAACTTGTTAATATCATTACTGTGATTTTGCATAAATCGCATTGCTTCAGGTACAAACCGATAACGTGACTTATTTATCATTTGAAATTTTTGTCACCGTTAACGGTTTTGTAACCCCTCCCGCCCCCTTTCACACGCCCCCCACAAAAGTGTATGTGAGTGACAGGAGAAGAGGCCGTGAGAAGATGTCAACCAACTCATCGATAATAGAATTTGGTTACCTGAACCACTAAGACTTTTTGCCCATAAATACCTCCAAAAGAAAACACTGCAATTTACACTAACGGTCTTGATCTTGTCTCGGTCTCGACCCCTCAAAGTCTTGGTCTTGTCTCAGTCTCGACCCCTCAAAGTCTTGGTCTTGTCTTGGTCTCGATACATTGTGGTCTTGGTCTCGACTTGGTCTCGAGACAACAACACTACCTGACTCCTCTGTTAAATATTGAGATTTTTGACGTTTTCCTTTGCTAAATGTTGGAGATTAACGCACATTTTCAAGATTTTTACCTGACCAACAGTTTGCCATTGTTCAGTTTAATTCTTGTGTCAGACGTCGCGCTCATGACACTCAGCTCCGCTTGGAACCTCATGAGGTACCAAAGACGCCATTTGACACCTACGGCGTAGAACCAGAAATACTTCCACACACCACTCGATGTCATGGCTGTCCATTCAGAAGAATGGTTTCATGACACACATCACTGTCTCATTTATCCTGATCGGCTAAGAGAGCATTCAAAGTGGATCCAAGACAAAACTGCGCCTCTAATGGCGACCGCAGTAACTCACTCAGACAGTCTGATGAGCTTCTTGGCTGCATATTTTAAACTTGAATCAATTTTCTACGCATGGGATGACGGTCTTTGTACAGAGCGTCACTGACAACCGGCTCCTTCTGCAGACACCGGCTGCAGAACATCTCTGCATCGCTGGCTCACAGCTTCCCGCACATAGTCAGGCTGGCTTATTGAAAACCGGGAGGAGACAATGCATATCATCAATTCTCATTTCCCTTTGCACGGGTCCACTGCAGATGAAAAGGAATCAAAAAAAGAAAGAAAGAAAAGAAGGGTTTTGCCCAAAGGACGCATTGTTTGATATGTCACGAGTCCCCGATGGTATCAAGACCCCTTTGTTCTTGCGAAATCATGACAATGACGACGTGTTAACGTCACACACTGCTCCGCTATTTCCCCTCCGAGGTTTAAACTTAATGAGTAACACCTGCTCGTGAGTGAAGCGACATCGACAGTTGATCATAAGCATAATCAAGGTGCTGCTGTTAGAAATCTCCCACTGACACGGTTGGGGAGTGGCTGGACATGAATTTAGATGCCGGAGAACATCCCAGCGTGAGCGAGCCACGACGTAGACGGGAGGTGGTCAATGAGGTATGATAGTCATTGAGATGCACCAGAGAGTACATTTAATTAAAGGTGACGGAACACTGGGAGGGACGCAGTCGGAGGAGTTTCTCCCCCAATAGCACCTTTTTAATTAGAGACACTTGTGGAGTGAGAGAACTTTCATTTTATGTCATAATTGCTCTTATTTTATTTGCTGATTAGTTGCTAAAATCAACATAGTCAACAAGACACTTGCCCAGATTTAGACAATTAATTCATTTCAGTTCTGAAAGTGTTTTTAACCCCTGTGTAGAAAAACCCTGGGCAACACGGAAATTATGTTTATGCCCATAAGTGAAACATCCTATTATCCGGGGAAATTGTGAAATTGGTAACTTAAATTAGTTTTGATAAAATAAGACAAATGAAATGTCAGCCCTTGTCTCTAAAAGAAAATAGAGCATTATTGGAGGTGGTTAATGTTAATTTATTGTTTTGATTGTCTTTGTTAATGGTTTTGAGTTCATGTGACAGCAAGTGACACAGAGTGGGAGAGATCTCCAAACAACTTTCTGTTTCCTTTTCTTTTTTAAAGAACAAGGTAACAACAGAGGAGGCTGTGGATTTGAAGTGACAAATGACACCGGGTCACAGCTAGATTGGATTTCCCACCTGCTTCTGAGGCATTTTTCAGTGTCCAACGTATGATATCACTTGTGTCTGTCTCTGTGACAATACAGTGGTTTAAAACTGAAAAATCACACAGATGACTGCTGAGAGGGCACAGAAATAACCTCGCATTTCATGTGATTCGCCCTCAGACACCCAGCAATGGAAACAATCAGTGCAACATACACGACTATAGTGAGGTAAAGGGCCACTCAATATAAATATACACTTTTTTTTTACTAATTTCCAGAGATAATTAGTGTTATTCGATCATCAGAGAGTGGATCTGAGACACACGTCTCATTCCCATGACAACAGAGGAAGTTGGGATTGTAAAAAACAACAACAATGACTAAAAGTCACTTCCTTCAAAGAAAATGAAAGCCCTACACTGCTCTTTACTGTGTTTCTGTCGAGTTTTACGAGTAAAAGATCTGAAATAGAATGTGAATTAAACAAACAGCAGCATCATGATGATTTTAAAACCTTTCACCTTTTCATTTTTTATGATCCTCACTGTTCCCCACAATTCTCTCGTCAAATCAGTGTATATATGCATAAGAACTTGCCCACTAAACACCTCTCATAAGCATCAGTTTCCCTTTAAGACACAACATGGATGAAACACTGACAGTGGAAAAAAGGGGCCCCACCTGTAAATGATGCACGCGCTGTTTCGACAAGTGTCACAATTTGCTGTGTCTTGTCCCGTTCGGTAGGTGAGCCTGTGAAAAGAGAGATGAGAAGATTTGTGTTGAGTTCCCCAGAGACGAGCTGCAGCTTCATGTTTTAGCACCTGTGGGCATCACATATCAGCAACGATTTGTTCGGCGTGTTGCGTTTTCACCCCGTGTTGTTTATTCCCAACAGTTGAAAATGCAGCAGAGGTTTCTTATACCGTGTTTCCCTCAGATTTGAGTGAATGGAGTGTGTAGAAGATGTAGTAAAAACATCTGTATTCTGCAGGCAAAAGGATGTAAAAAAAATCAAAGGATCCACAGTTTTTGCAGATTTCACAGACATCCCCTTCACCTATTGGACGACACCAGCTGTCAATCACACTGGTGTCCACTCAAACAGTATGTGCTGCACTTTATCATCCATTTTTCTCCATATGGGAACTTCAGTTACAAAACTGACATTATCTATTATTGATCAAGACCTGGAACTAGCAATGAAGACCATTAACTTCTCAAGAAAGTGTTTACTGACATCATAAGTCACCTCTTGGTGATTAAGTGCTACTTCAGTTATACTTATTTTCATTCTCAGTGTGATGCGCTTCAGAGATGGCAGTGCATACAAATGAATACACAATAAACAAAGGCATAACACAGCATAGCATTAGGAGAGTTGATTAAAAGCAGTTCCACTCATAAGAACTGTCGTTAAAGTTCAATGAGAACAGAACAATTATGAGTCGTGCAGGTTTTTTTCATGGTGGTGACTGCACAGTGGTCAATCTGTCAGCTCTGACTCTGTCCAGAAGGAAGGACAGACACACACTTTACACCCACGAACTGTTCCCTGTGCAGCGTCACGGTTTAAAAGTCAAAGGACGTCCACAAAGGACAAACTGTTTTAGTCCTGACTGACAGAGGCTCATGTGGGGGAAGCACAATTTTCAAAACATCAAACACACTGCGACATTTGTTTGGGCTCACGGTCGATGACGCTCCTCGTTTTGAGTTTCTTCACTTGCAAGTGTGTGTATATTGATATTCAGGCTACAGAGCTGTATGTGTCACTGCATGCAGCAGCAGCAGCAGCAGCAGCAGGCTGCAGTGGTACGGGGATGAGGGGGGAGGGGCTGGCTTATATCGCTGCACATGTAATTGCTTGCTGTTGCCGTAGCCCCCTTTCGCCCTGATGGATGACATGTGGTGGGGGTTGGACCTCAGCGTTCACAGTGACATGAGAGGTGACCTCACTGGGGGAGACAGTGTGGATCGAAAATGCTGATGGGAGCTCAAAGTCAACAAGTTCATCCGTCCTGCCCTCTCCTCAAATGAAGTCTCACGGAACAGCTGTGAGCAAGGACAATAACTCACCGCGCCGCTCACTACGGTCCACACTAGTGCTTTCCTTTCCTGTTGCCTGGCTTGTCCTGTACATCCCCGCAATTTAATCCAATCACATTATCTTAATCTTGTTTTTTTCCCCATGCATTTTACTAAAAAAAAGAGAACTTGTCTTTCATATGAAGGGCAAAATAAAGTGGCTCTTGTGTGATATAAAAGTCATAGAATGGTTTCATGTATAAAGTATACACACATATATATGTATATATATATATATATATATATATATACACATATATATAAATATATATATATACATATATATGTATAAAAACATTCTATGCTTTACCTTTGCTTTATCTTTCTATACTTGTGCATTTCATCCATTTCTTTTGTTGATTATTGTTGTTATTATTCTGCCTCTGTTTGGTCGTCGGGGACAGAAATGATGTAACAAGCAAGTTTTTTGTGTGTTTTTTTACCAGTATAACTCACTTATCAAACATTTTTGTGTTTTCAGTCATGCATTAACGTGTTTGCAGCCATCTCGCTTTACTAGCGCAATGTTGTTGTTTCCTCCATGGACAGTATGTTGACATAAAATCAATCACTTCCTGTGTTCAGAGCGGGATAGTCACCATGTGATATGAGATCAAAACACGGCTAGACTGACAAAATATGGGGAGAATCATGATTCTGACGCATTACAGCTTTAATCATGTTACTAATTTCTTATACATATATAAATAAGTAGGTATGCAGGCATATCTATGGATATTTCTCCTCATCCTCATCATTATTACTGCCTGTGCTGTTGTTGCATGTGTGCGGCCCAGTGTTCCTGCTGTGCTATGTTGAATAACACAACATTCTCTAAGCTGACCTGACTGTTTGCTGCCACAGATTCGCCGGCGCGTTGTTCACCCACGTCAGCTGTTGTGTGATGTGTCGCGTCCTCGTCATTCTAACTTCCCCTGCATGGTATTTTGTGTTGGACTGAAAACCAGTGAACAAAAGCCACAGTCCGGGTCCAGGTCACTTCATCCCCCATGTGGTGCTCTGTGTCTATTCCGGGCTTTTCTACATTTTACACAGGACATAGCGCGGAAATGAAAAGAGCAGCTTTGTGATTAACATTTACAGTTGGCTATTAATAAGTAAAGATCTTATCTGCATCTAATTGTGTCAGTGGAATAATATTATGTCAAAATTAGCATGACTCGGCGCTGATGTGCATCACGCAGAGAGAGAGGGATATTCGAGGGAATGCAAAAAGTATTCAGGTCTACTGCTCCCTCGATCGGATGTTTGTGTTACTTAGTTCGACCCGGTTGAGGGCACAAAATAACCCAACAGATCCAGGCTGCAGTGGACCACAGTATCAGTGCTCTTTGAGGAAAACACACCGTTTCACTCAATGGACTCTGGTGCAGACAAAGTGAATGGTGTACGGGGAGACACAAACTTCAGCTTCCTGCTGGAAAAGAGCCGCCTTAAGGCTCGGTAAAGTGCTAAACAATAAAGCATCCACTTTAGCTGGCTGATTTAATTAGGTAAGCATTTTGTTAAAAGGCTAAAATGTATTTTTATTTTTTTCTCTCTCGGTTTGTCTCAGGTCATAGCTTTGTTTTTGCTGAGCTCAGCGACGCACAGAAAACAAGCAGAGCACAGTCACCTCTGTGTAACACACTGACTTTGTTTTAAAGGTCCAGTGTGTGCTCTTTAAAAGTCTTTACTGGCATTAGTCGAGTATTCTACACAAGACAAAAAATGTGCTCCGCCTACAAAAATCCCAAGCAGTGTGGTACAGGAAGGCCACCGTAGTAACTTCATGAGCTTTGGAAATCAAAGCCCGCCCCACACTAGAGGATTTTCAAATCTGACGCGGGAGACCACAGACACAACGATTTAATGTTTTAATCCCGAGAAAGCACAGACGCAGGACCACACATTTCAGGGAGGAGATTCCAGGGATTTGGGATCTCACAGAAACCCAAGTGATTTAACGTGATTTCAGAACATAAACAGACTCGGACTCTTGGCGTTGTCAGTTAATAGCTTTTTGTGTGTCTGAGAAACACAAAAACAAGTTACACGTTACAAATACAAGTTACGTTTCTAAACAAAAGTACGAAACATCCGTTTCAAATATCATAACATCTTTAATACTTTGATCTGAAATCGACATTAAAATCGCGTCTGTTAACCCCAGATAATCTGGCCCAAATCAGCCTGAAATCGGAAGACACCCACTATTGTTGGAAGGGTCAGATTGGGACCAAAATCTGTCCAACAAGGAGTCCTCTCCTTGTTGTAATCTGCTCTCTCACCATTAGATGTCACTAATTCCTACACAGTGGACCTTTAAATACACCACACAGAAGCCCACTTCAAAAAGGGACGTGAAACCGTTAACAGGCAAATGAGGCAGTTCCCGTTTTGCGCAGCGTCATTGATTCCAACATTTTGTGTGACTGCATCAAACTGAAGAAGATGTGAAACAGATTTACGGGGAAATCAATTATTTCATGTTTGCAGGGGAACAGGTTTCATTTGTTTGTATCTGGTGCACAGCAACACACACACACACACACACACACACGGGGAGAGAAAGTAAAATCCCCCCCCAAACCGAGAAGTAGAAGTAATACTATTATTTTGAATGTCAATAGTGAAGTGAGTAAAACACTTGTGAATTGTGTTTGTTCCCCAGTCAGCTGGATCAACGGATAATAATGTGTCACTGCATGCGTGTGTGTGTGTGTGTGTGTGTGTGTGTGTGTGCGTGTGCTACTGCTACAGACAAATCAGAGAGTGGGGGAGGTTTTATTTCCCTTTCGGTTCATCTGAAAGCGTCGCTTTACAGGAAACTATCTAACTGTTCAGCCATGACAAACAGGGAAGACTTGTTTATGCAGACACGACGATGGGAGGCAGGTTTTGTGTCCTGTAACTGCAGCTTCTCTAATAACATTGAAAGAAAACAACGCAGTGGAGGAGCGGGTTTGTGTTGAGATGAAAGCATAGGTGTTATGAAGCTGCACTAATTGGGCGTCTAAAAGCAAAGTTCCCCCGGAACAAAACTGTGTTGTCCACTGGAGGTGGACGAGGCTTGGATACAATTTGCTTTGCATTTCTAGTGCATTCAGAGAATTGCATTACTGTGAGAGTCTGACAGTGTTTTTAGGACTTAATGAAGCATAGTAATACTCTTTTCCTTCAAAGGTGCATCTCTAATAAAATATGAAATATGAAACTTGTTCTGAGATTAAAGTAGAAAGAGAGACAGCGCTGAGATGTATTTCTTTTACTGTGAACTGAAAAGGGAAATACCCCATTACACAATGTTAGTTGATTATCATATAAAGTTTTATTCAGTCACGGCTTTATGAACCTATGACTTTTCCTCTGTTTCCAACAGCAAGTGAAAGTTTTTCCTAAGTGAGTTACATGAGAGCATTCACGAGTCTTCACGGTCTAATAATTCTCTCGTGCCATCATCGGTTGCAATTAATACCGATTATTCGATTAATCTGTTATTAATCTTCAACTCTTTTTATAATTGATTCATCGGTTTAAGTGTTTTGAATCGATTATCAAAAAATGTGTTAGTTGAAACATCCACAGCATGGATTGCAGTGAAATTTGAAACAGTTTAATGGTTATCGTATCGTTATAGTATCCATTATTATTATCAATGACGTTGGATACAGTGTAATCTGCACGCAGTGACATTAAATTGTTTTATAAGGTAGAAAAAATATGTATATTCAAAAGTACAAGAGGTTTCTGTTACAGTGACACTGCAAGAGTTCACAATGACTCTGAGACGACTCGAAATAAGCAGGAAATTGATTGAGGAAAGTGATTAAACCCTTCATAGTCAATATCCATAAGGAAAATGACTCTGCAAATGGCATTTTGCTTTGGTTTGATGCAGTTGTGAAGAGTGCAGTCCCCGATGTATTATGTCATGCAAGTATTTTGCAAACACAGAAGATGACTCTTCCACACTCAGCACACATTCACTCAGCTGAAAGCATGCAGCATACGGAGGGACATGTTTAACTTCAATATATCAATTCAATATATACTATAAATTATTTTAAAAAAAATGCACCAAAAATGTGAAAGCCAGGTGAGAAAAGCCTATAGGACCCTGGAGTAGTTCCACACTCTTAATCTACATGAATATTTGAGTTCAGGTCATGCGGCCACTGGGCTTTGCCGGGGTGTCACACCTCCCTCCCCTGGTTTCTATTGATCTCACACTGCGCCTCTCAAGAATCCAGCGGACTAAAATACATCAAAGCGACTCAAGAACTTAAATCAATGAATATCACTTAATAGAAATCTGATGAGGCAATAAAAGGTCAGCATTCAGACAGTAATACAGAATTAAAAACAGGTTATTTGAAAGAATAACGCATCACTGTTTGCTAACAGTTAACACGTGTATAATGCATGTGTGGTTGCGTGCACAGAGAGAGGCCTGTGTTGTAAATCTCGCGGTACTCACCCGTCTCTCTGTGCTTCACCTTTCTCCAGCTCCTGTATAACTCCAAGCAGGACCTTGATGGTTTCCTGGCTGGAGCTGATGAGGTTCTCCATGGCCTGCAGCTGTGCTTTGATATCCTTGTCTCCAGATAAGGACATTATCTGCGGACTGCTCCCCATACCTGGGGCTCGCGAGGTGTCTCCTGGAAGAAAGCCCTCATCGCCCCAAGCTGTTTGCTGGAGTTTAGAGGAGGCTGACGCATGCCTTGTCCGATGCTGCCCTTGCGACTGCACGGAACATTTGGCACTGTGGGGAAGTGTCTGTGACTGCTGTTCGTTTGACTGGGAGCCCTTTTTCCGTTTACAGCTAACAGAGGGACTTCCTAAAGACTCCACTTTTGTCAAAGTGTTCCACGCAACAGGGCCCGAGCCCTTTGACTTGTCCGCTAAAAACTCTGTGTCAGCCAGCTGTCTCTTTGAGGACGTGCCAACATCCGTGTTCTCTCTGGATAACACTTTGTGTTTGCTCCTTGTCCCGCACCCCTGGTACTCTTGTTCACTTTTGGAAGGAGGGCTGCTAAGATGGCTCTCCTCCGAGAAGTGTGAATCCGGGCACGAGGGTCCATCTAAACAGTTGGCGCTGGAGAGCAAATCCTCGGTATCGCTGCTGTCATCGGTGTGGTGAAGCAACGCTTTGGTCTGCCCCACAATCTTACCCTTGCACTCAGACGACTCCCCGATAAGTTGTCCGTCCTCGCCCTCCGTCTTTATGTCGCTCAAAAACCCATTGTTTTGTCCTTTGTAGTCTTCCACCAAAGCTGTATGCTTAAACGTATGTCCCTTTTTCCGCTCAAAAGGAAAAGTCTTGTACCGCTTCGTAAGATCCGGTGAGGTCTGGACCCCAGTACTCTTGGTCACATTTGGAATAGAGCGTCTGGCCGGCATGGTCATGTATTTTCGGTGCGTCACTTTACAGGAAATGGATCTGGAGTGTCTTCCCTGGTACTCATTCTGAGCGTCGCAGATATCTTTGAATCGCACTTGTAAGGCCTTGTTTCTCTTCTTCACCTCGCGCTTGCCTGATTCTGGTCCAGATTGGGTATCGAGGCTGTGTGACGGGCCTGTGTCTGAATCGGAGTCATCTGAGTTTGAGAGAACAACGCATTTGATGTCCTCTTTGCTCACCATATTTCCTGAAAAAGATGAAAGATAAGAGACTCAGAGGCTGCTTTCTGCTCTGTTATGATGACCCCAATTCAATTTCTCCTTTTGGGAGCGTAACTTTAGATTCTAGCAACACGCTAGATCACACAGATTAAACAAGTTAAGGCGCAGTAGGGTAAGGCTTTATCAATACATGTAGTAAAAATGTGACAAGGATAAAACATCAAAACACACAAATGATTTCAATTTAGACATGTTTGGAAACTGTTATATGCCGCACACACATCATTTATTCTGTTGTTTCTCTCTTTGACACGGCAGCTCTAAATACTGTAATAACTCGGAGCCATGGCTGCCGTTGCCACGGAGAGAAAGCATGAATCAGTTATATCGAGTTCAAAATGCTTTGCCGATGCCAGTGAGAACAAAACCCGGTGCCATAGCTGCGGAATTATTCAAAAAACAATTCCCCAAATGTGAAATACTGAATAAGTTTAACCTATGGATTCTGGTCACAGTGTCCTCTCAGTCGTAGCGATGCCTGGAACAGAGTTTTAGGGTAAGTGAATGTACACAGGCTTCAACCTTTTGCATAAAGCAAACAATATTTCCATTGAATCTGATTCAACCAGGCTTTCTGTGACTGAGACACAAAGCAGTGTCTAAGGAGCGATCATATGTGATTTCCTTATTGTGTTTGCGCTGTGCTTCCACTATTCAGACGCTATAGGCTCAGTGACTGTTTCCTCTATCAGTTAAAGGCCCATTGTATATAACTTAGGGCGCTTCTATTAGCAGAATTGAATACATTATTCAAAATGATGTTTTCATTAACGTAGGAGAACGGCTGTGATTTCATTACCTTCGAAATAAACAGTTTAATTACACCTCTTCCATGGAGTTCCCCCATGTTTGTTCACAGAGGGTATTCAGTTGATTGCAATATGCAACCTTACCCCTAGATGCCACTAAATCCTACACGCTGACCATTTAATGACCTCAATTACGCGCCTCAAATTGGACACAGTTTTTGTATTAACACAAGGTGCCGAGGTGACAGATCGCTGCTTGACCTCATTAATCTCTCAACCATTGAATAATTGCTATTTATTATAATTGCTATTCATTAGAGTTACATATGTTAAGTGTGTGTGTGTGTGTTTAAAGAATATCTACCGGACTTGAGTTATAGTTCTCAGTTCTACAGACCGGGTTTTGAATTCAACTTTGAGTGGTAAAGATAACTTTTCTTCCAGCTTTTCTTTTTTACAAAATGCACCACTTGGCAGTCGTGTGAGTGTTTGGGGCTTAGCCGCTTCTGTGACTTTCTCCCTTGGCTGATACCATATCTGGGATCTCCTTGTGGATCACTGCAAACTCTCTTTGAGAGAGTAACTGTAAATGAGTTTCCTTAAACATAACGTTCCCTTGGAGTAATGGGGGATTTGCTGATGCCGAGCACAGGGGGAGGCACATTTACATTTATTCTACACATCATATTCAGCTGTTTGTTAGGGAAATATTCCAACTCATACACAAGGTCATAACAACATCTGAACAGCTAAGCTCCTGTTCTCCATGCTGCACTGATACCCTCAGTTGCATTCAGGACCAGCCTTATGTTTACCGCGTCTGCACTCGTGATTATCTCCTGTTGCTGTGTTTGCGTTTGCTTAATAGTATTTTCCTGACAATCTTTGCAGGTGTTTTGTTCTGGAATGGCTGTAGTGTGGATGTTTGTGTTGGCCCAGTAGGCGTTTACGATATAATATACTGTTCCCTGTGCACTCTCGGCTCGGCGGCAGACAAAATGGCCACACGTGCAGCTGTGGCTCTCCGCTATAGACTCCACATAAAAGCTGATATTGAGCTTCTCCGTATGCATCCACCTGTGAGCTCCCGCTCTGAACTCCCCGGAGGAAATTTATTATCATCACAGACATCACGACAGGTCTTTGCCGCACTGAGTGGACTGACGAGGTCAGAGTATAGCACACCGAATATAAACTGTGGGAGTGGAGGATAAATCAGTTCATTTGATTGAGCGGATGGGGCCACATGGTGTCACACTGGCTGGCTTTGTTGCCTCACAACAAGAAGGCCACTGGTTCGGATACTGAGTGAACAGACAGTGTTTTTTTTTCCCTTTTTTAAAAGAATTTACAGTAAAAAGTGGAAAAAGTTTGAGAAAAACAACTTGGAATCAGTTGCAGTTTAGACTCAAAGTGTCAAACAGTTCCTGCCGTGTGGTTTAGGATGAGCTTCATGAAGCTTTCATGAATTTATTCATGCATTTTTCTAATTGATAACGCAACATGTTGATGCGTCTCATGCAAAGCATAACTTAGATTTAAGACTCACTTTAATTAGTCGTTAAATAGTCACAGATGCCACTGATGCCAATGACATTGCTTGATTTACACTTTTACGTAATTATTCATAAACTACACAGTTACGAGTTAAAATGACTTTCAGGGCTGTTTGTGTTTATTGATTCCCCGTGCGGGGGCTTTGAAATCAATGTCCATATAATCAAATTAGAAATATTGCATTTTCTGTCTCATCTGTGATGAAACACATTTCACAGCCAGTGCATGGGAAACATATAAAGCAGCGAAAGGAAATGAAATGATATCTGATGTGGGTGAAACCAAACACCAAGAAAGAGCTGGTTAATCAGTTTCATGTGACAAGACATGGGTGTGATAAATAAACTCCAATGAATCATTTATTAACAGAAAGGGACAAAAAAAACCCCAGCAAACTACTCATAGTGTTGCTGTTCCTCTGAAAAGTAATCATGTTTTGTCATCCGGCGACAGTGGGAATCTGTCAGTGTGATTGTTGTGGTGAGAACATTTATGCTGACGTTTTCGTATTTCTTCACCGTAGTTACATGTCTGCAAAGAAATGTGTAAAAGGAAAAAGCCATGTGCGGACTAATGATCTATAACTGATCTATATTTTATTTATATCAAACTATCTGAGTGTTTAAAATAGAAAGCTTTTAACGATGGCACCATATCTGCGTATGTCTGAAAGTGACAGCATTGTATGGTGTGTGTATGTGTACTTATTTGTGTACATATTCATTCTTTAGGACCATTTCTGACATATACACTGACCTTGTCAGGACCAGTAATCCTCATTTCTGAGGAACTGGTTAAGATTAGATTTGAATGGTGGAAGTCAAACACATCTTTACTCTCTAATTATTCTGTCTTACATCTAAGGACACTCCTTACTTTGTCCCTTACCAAATATAGACCTAAGTCTAACCCTGGAACAACTTTAAAAGCCACAGCTTTAAACCTCAAGCAGCCGTTTAAATAAAAAAACAAAACCTGGCCAAAAATGTCCTCACACAGTAAAGTCTATAGGTTCTCACAAAGATTTTAGTGCACACACTCACACAGAAGCACAGCAGACAAGGACTAATGATAAAAAAGCACAAGGTTGTATTTCCCGGGACTGCAGCCATATGTCTCACCTTGCACGCTGTCCAGTGTAACCTGACCCTCCGACCCAAACTGTTTAATGAAAATGGAATATATTTAGAGACAACTAATGGTGTGTTCACACCTGATGTTCAGTCACCTGAGACGGAGAACTTAGGCCGTTAAACAACATCCGTCCTCTGGGTTTGGACGGTCTTATCGGTAAATGCCACACTTTCTTTGATTGGTGCAGATGGACTTCATATCAGTGATGAACCGCACCAAAGTTAAATTGCAAGTGGGACAAGACCACTACTTTCAAAGGGTAAAGAGTCAAAGATGTCGGACTGCATTCACAGCAACCAGAATTAACTGCACCAAAAACCTCTCCAGGGTTTGGTTTACTCAATTCCATCTCTCATTTTTACCCTTACAGGCCACACGGTTGGTGTAGTGGTTAGCACTCTTGCCTGTGCAGCAAGAAGACCCAGGTTCCCGACCCGGTCGGAATGAGGGCCTTTCTCCATAGTGTTTGCATGTTCTCCTTGTGTATGTGTGTTTTTTTTTTTCCGGGTTCTCCGGTTTCCAAACACAATCCAAAAACATGCAATATGGGGATTAAGTAAATTAGACACTCTTAATTGACCATAGGTGTGATTGTGAGAGTGGCTGGTTGATCGTCTCTATATGTGGCCCTGTGATGGACTGGTGACCTGTCCAGGGTGTGACCCCGCCTATTGCCCTATGTCAGCTGAGATTGGTACAGCTCCCTACCCTTGGCCCTTGGAACTGAGCTGTGGAACGGGCAGTGGTTAATTTGGGCGAAAATGGGACACCCTTTCAAGAACATTGGCACATGTTTGTGACAGAGATTCAAATAAAAACAAATGTCGTTGTTAGCTGTTGTCACAAAACACAGCTATGCAACATGGTGAACTGTATTAGCTTTATGACACTGACATTAATGTCTTTCGTTATCTCACAATCATCCATTTGCCTTTGAACAATCTAGATTTAAAGGGTTAATTGTACCATCCATCTACACATGAACATGGATAAGTGGATGGCTTTGAGCCTGGTGTAAATGTACCATCAGTATCATCTTCTTTTAGAATCAATGGGATAAGAGAAGCTGCATGCAGTTTCCAATGTCTTCAGTCACTGCAGAGCATTCAGTGCCAGAGGAGAGGGAAAACAAAAACAAAACACCAAGCAATTAGCTCAATCTCATTATATGTGAACAATACGTGCTGTGTATGAATTTACACACAGTTGTTTTGGAATTTGGAGCAGCTGAATTGTATCGAGGTGGTGGTGGTGGAATGTGTTGTGAAACACAGCTCAGTATGCACTTTGATTTCAGCCTAAGTTGTTTGTCAGAAGCAGTTCCGCGGATAAAAGGAATTTGTTTGAGGCCGATTCACATGGGGTGATACTATTTCACAGTGAGGAATACCAATCTTGCACCACTGAAAAGGTAATCACATCTGCAGGAAACGTCTCCTCTATGCACGTGCAATTTCCTATCCAGTCATGTAATGCATATAAAGCGACTAAATGATAATTCACACAAAAGGGAATCAAGAGGAGCCGTTCAGCGATTTATTATTGGAAGTCAGATACAAACAAAGAGAGGGACTGAGAGGAAAGACACTGATGTGACTCATATTCAGATAGTGGTGTGAAAATCTCCTTTGCCTTGTTGTTTTCCGTCTTCTTCTCCTCCTCCTCATCCTCTTCATCTTCTCAGACCAGGCTATATCTCTGCTAATGACCTGAGGTCCTTCCCTGATTTGGCCTCAGCTATCCAAAAGGATTATGAATAATGCATTGACTCTAAAATTGCAAAAGTAATCCTCTGAAATCTCCTTATGTACCCTGGCAGACCACGTTGTCTGCTCCAATTGCCCTTCCGTTCTTCACACTAAAATGTCAAACGTGTGAAAGAAAAGGGGGGGGGGGAATATAAATAAAATTATAATAACACCACATTATTATGATTGATTTAGATTACAATGGTGTGGAAACGTGCCTGTTGATCTGTGCCATATCAGGTCTACAACACTGCTGACTCATGATTTATGCCAAAGCAGAGTGCAGGGGGGAGAGAGAGAGAGAGAGAGACGGAGGCAGAGAGGCACGGCGTTTGCTTTGATCGCCTTTCATCCTTGTCAGGCCGCATCAACGCAATAATTACTGAAGTGCATCTATAGGATATTTGCATAGAGTGTAACAGTCACTCTCATTAATGGCTAAGTAATGTTATCATTGTGGCCTCCCCCCCCCGAAACATAGCAACTGCCACTGCAGCACCATGACCAACTGGACGTATCGCAAACACAGCATGTTCTTCAGTGCCACAGCTTGTCATTCTCAATAATGTGTGCTACGACAATGGTTGTCCTGCGAGGTGCCGCGTCCTCCTTCATGAGAACAGCAGCTAAATGCTGAGCTCATCAGCTCACGTGTGTTCTACACACTACGAGAACAGTGTCCCTGCGACGTGCCCCCCCCCCCCCTTTCAGGACAAGAAATCCCTGTCACTATTGTGCATTGCATTACAATGGCATTGCACCAAGTATGACTTCATAACTACGAGGTAATATCAGCACAGCCTACTGCAGTGGATACCAAGTTATTCCTTTCAGGATTTCTGCACATCTATACATTGTGAACCTACTATATATTGAATATTTGTAACTTTTTATAGCATAAATAAAATGAAATGCAGTAAAAACAAACAGTCAACTGTGAAATTAAATATCCGCAACCACTACAATCAATACAATGCAGATTATTTTCTGTGTGTATTGCAAAGTATTATTGTTTGCCTCATGTTTTAGCAACACAAACTTCCACTGTCATATGTGCATTTTAGGAGCACACCCGAGCAGTCTGGCTTTTAATGAGAGCACTGAGACTCCCTGAAGCTTCGCCATCAGCTCTTTTATTTATTTATTTAGTCAGTTATTCTATTTTATTTTTTTTCAGCCTTAAACTTTGTACTTCTGTGATACAAGACTTCTGGCTTCCTCAGACAGGGAGAGGCTCCTTGCATTTACAGAGAGATAAACACTCAATGTGACCCTCAAAAGTTATGCAGTCGTCTTCCTCCAAAAAAAAAAAGAATAATTTAACGCTGAGTCATCTGTTTTACTTATAGAAATTCCTACGCACTTACAATCAAAAGGACTCTGTGACTTCCTCCATGTAACTTTGGTGCCCCCCAGTGAGGGTCAGCACCCCACCACATCCCCCCACACCCCACACCCCCATTCCACCATCATCCCAGTCTAATGTGAATACACTAATTTTTCTTCATAGCACTTTCTTGTGTGTTTATAAAACTCTTATTTCTCAATTTCAGATCTGTCTTTGCATGGAGTAGGGATTTACCTACATAAATATGGTTTTGCAGATGTACTGGCTTTTATTTTTTACGATATCTGATCTAGTGATTTTGTCCAGTGAACCAATACCAGTAGTGAGTGCAGTATAGTGTCATTCACAGATTATACTGGATTTATTGTTTCTCTAACATCAAATCTGACCATTTTGACCAATATTGGCCTGATACTGAGTATTAGATTGGTTCATCCCCAGTGTATAGTACAATATAGTATTGTATCTTATAGTATAGTATAGATACTATAGCAACAATCTTCACAAGTCCCCTAGATCAAAGATTCTTTATTTCTTCCATCATCTTTGACTCAACTTTTGAAACAATCCCTGCTGTGAGACATCCATAGTCATGGTCATGGTCACGTGCACACACACACACACACACACACACACCTTCTACATCCAGTTGTCATCCTGAGCTATCTGTATCTAACCGGGCTACAGGCTACACCTGTGAAAGTTTGCTTTATGACATTGGCTTAAAAGATTTATCACTGAGCAGCAGTATTTTTTTGTCACGGGGGAATAGGAGCAGGAGGTTTTAAAAAGGCTCCCATCCCTGTATCTCCCGGATGAGAGCACTGGCTGTGAAATGGATCCTTGGGAAGAGTTTAGACACGATGAAATGCAGAAGGCAAGTGCTCTCCTGATAGTGTGGCTCTCTCTTTTTGTATAAAAACGAACATATGTGAAGGTAGACACTTTCCTTCATGAAACAGCCCCCGGTCTTACATCTGTCATGCACTTCTGTGATGAGTACATTTAATTGCACTGTGGGGCACACACATGTACACCCGGGGTGACGTGATGATTAACTCAAAGTGAAAGTGATGCCGAGATGGGCAAAGCCACAGTGTCTTTGCAGCATCAAGCTGCAACTCTGTCTGTTTCCTGCAAATTTAAGTAGTCAAGGAATGACGTGTAGGAAACAGAGGGAGAGCGAGGGAGAGGCTGAGAGCAGATATAAGTACAGCTCTGGATCTGTATGTGATGCAGTGTCCTACAGCTTCCCAGATCACATCATTAATCATGATCGGTCACAAATTCACCCTTCATCAGATTGAGCCTTGAGGAGCGCATCACTCATTGCACACAAATGTCATGCCATGTCATCCACGCCACTTAATGGGGAAGGTGTTCTCCAATAAATGATCAGCCTCCTGACCTTCTATTGCAGTACAATATGCACGAGTCTATTAGTAAGCACCCATCAATAACGTGACCATCAAAGTACACCAATCTCGATCATCATCGACTTATCATCTGATAAATGCTGCATGTCAGTCAAGGACCGCAAAGACACGCATTATGATACAGTGCCATAAATCCAAGTCGTGTCACATTAGCGTTTATCTTCATTTATAATTCTGGGAAAATAATAAAAAAAAACTGATGTAATGTTCTGATTAGTCATTAAACCTTCAACTGCAGAAATGATGCCCCCCACCCCCCACCCCCCTCCCCGAGTTATCCTTATCTGATGCACCAGGGATCATACACATGTGTGCAATACTTTAAGAGCATTTTCTCACAAGTCATGCATTCATCAGATCTCCACTCAAAGACTGAGAGAAAGACAGACACACACACAAAAAGCCAGAGCAGATCAATCCCTTCTGTGCAATATGCAGTATGTGTGCAACTCCACAAAAAAAAGAAGAGGGGGGGGTGGGGGTGTGAAGGAGTACAACTCTTACCTTGAGAAACAGACTAGAGGTGGAAAGGACGAGAAAGCACAGATCCCAGGTAGAGCCAGTGTTCATCCATGAAGTCAGTGCGTGCCGGGGAACCGTCCAGCCTCTGGAGCAGCTCTCACAGGCTGCGGGAGGACAGAGGGAGAGGCAGCCGGTGCAGTGACAGCTGGAGGAGTTGTGGCACATCCAGCAAAAGATTCAGGTTATGGTGATGAAAGAGGGGGGGTGAAAAAAAAAGCAGCAGAAAGACATTGCCTTTCTAAAAAAAACACAACAAAAAAACCTCAATCCTGACTGTCATCAGCCACCCTCCACCCCCACGTCTCCCCCCCCCCATGCACCCCTCATTCAAGCATCACTGACACTCATTCCCTCTTGTCCCTGCACTCACCGGGAATGGGCACTCACACACACAGCGGAGATCTCCATCTCGCGGCGCTGCTGTTGCTGCAATCCCTGTGCATTCGTGATTGAGTGGAGCTATGTGTGTGTGTGTCTGTGTGTGTGAGTAAGGGAGGGAGGGAGGGATGGAGAAGGTGGGCTGGTGGGTGGGTGGCTATGGCAAAGGGGGAGGAAGGAGGAGGAGGAGGAGTGAGGGACAGCACACATGCAGGCTGCTGGGGAAAGTCCAGAGTCGCTGAGCTGCATCATCATTGGCGAAGACCCCCTTAACTTGTCCTCCACAGGCTGGCTTCATTGACACTGAGCTGTTATATAATCTGAAGAGACTGTGCAGGGGGGGGGGGGGGGGTGGCTGCGAAATAATAATGCATTGTGCTTTTAATTGGATGTGTCCTGCACTGCACCCCCCCTTTACTTTCATGTGTCTACACACATTGTTTATGAGAGGTGGTGCAAGGGGTTGAGTCAAGTAGAGGATTAAAAAAAAAAGAAGACGTGTGGTTCATTGTACAGCTGCACAACAGAGGGCAACAGAGGAGGTGGAGAGGCAACAGGACAGCGGTGTTAATGAGAATCTGAGACAAGAGAGAGGATGAAATGAAGTGATGATGATTAGACGGAGGAATGGAAACAGTGAAAGGGAGAGTGGAGAATGTTCACAGGAGAAATGGGAATATTGATTTTAATCTTAATTTTCTCTCCCACACACACAGGCAGACGTCTGTCCATCTTCGCTGGTTTCATGATTCGATTTCGATCATGATTCGATTTGTTTCCGCGATGCGTCGCGCAGCATTGCATCCTCACTTTTCTGTATTAATCAGCGCAAGCAGTCACATCTTGAAACCCAAACAATCTCTAACTGATGAAATTGAAAAGTTCCGCGCCGCAAAACTAATGCCTCTGCAGTCGAGATGCAGCTTCCAGCAGCCGGGAAAATAAAGGACTCGGTAATCGATACTTGAGAAGTAAAAGCTTATTGTCGTTTTTGTCTCATTCCTCTCCCTCCTCAGGTGTTTTGAAGTGTCCTATTGACTTATCAACACTGACCTTCGGCGAGCACGTGCCGCCGTTTCCATGGATTCGCCTGGAAGCCTGACACTCGCTTCTCACTGATAACATGGTTGCCATCAGGGACAGAAGGGAAAACACATTTTTGGGATCTTCAGCAAAAAAACTCGCCTTACAAATGATATGCCTCCTGGTGTTCACAATATCTGAAGAATAACCACCTTTGCTCACCATTAGAAAGCCTTTTTTTCCCGCCTGGGATGTGTTTGTAAAGCACACATTGTCTCACGCCAAAGTCCATAGAGGAAAACAGGTGTTTGTAGCTGGAGGGGGACACAGGGGTAGGTTTTGTGCCAAATCTGGAATCCAAAACAAGTATTTAAAAAACAACAACACAAGGATAGAGGCAGCTGTGGATCAACAATTCCTGCGTGGCGACGAATATAGCTTCAGTTGAGAAACATAAGGTCATGCATGCAACATACTAGTGCCAACCTGTTATCCACCACTGTACAGTTGTACAGTGTGTTCACACAACATCACAATACACACAACATCATACTCTCATGGAGAATGGACTTAGAGCAGGCACTAAATCCAGCAAACTTATGCTTTTAATTTCCCGGGGAGTCATAGCAAGTTTCATTGTTCATTGCAGTGTACTTCATAAGATCGCCCCAGACACTTCAGCCTATTATAAACTAAAGTCCTGCCAAAACACTTTTCACTGCAATAGCCGATTCAAGAGTACATTTTATTTCTGTCGTTTACTGCACATGGGATGTTGTGGAGCTCTGAAGCGCCCGCAGGTGTGAAGACAATTTTATCTTTTCGTGCTTCTCTATTTAAGTTGTATTAACGTGATTACTTTGGACTGTTGGGTTAGTTAGGACGAGAGGATTCTGCCACTGGACTTAAATACTATTCTTTGCACATGTTTGTAACCTGAAAAATAGGTGTGCATCTTTCCCTTAGAGGACAATATGTCTAAGATATGATTAAGGGAATGTACTTGCACAATAGGATTCAATGCATGATTCTGATATGTTGCCGACATCTGATTTTTTCCATTTTTCTTTATGGAGGACCTGCTTTCTTTGTCTTTCAAAAGTGACCCATATTTGAAATCTACATTGGGGAGGAAACCCACAGGGTGGGCATGGCTACTGACCTGGAAATGGTTTGTAGGCCAAAACAGAAGTGAAAGTGGTAGTGGTGTTATTATGAAATTTAAAAATCCATGCCTCAAAGGCAGGAAACCTCAGCACGGGGTCCACCGGCTCGAGTCCTCGTTCTTTATTGCACCAGTTGAAGAAGAGTCACATGATCATAGATGTTGTAAATGTGCAACATGTCATGTCCTTCCGTGTCTATAAGAGACACAAAGGGATTTCAGTTGACTGCAATGTAATTTAGACGCTCAGAGCAGATAAGGGGTTAAAATGGGAATCAGAGATTGAGGTTAGGAGTTAGGGGTCGGGACAGGAGTGTAATAGGGTTAGGGTTAGATACCGAGTAACATCTACACGGGAATATCTGTTTGCTTAAACAGATATTAGACACAAATTCACATATCTAATTCATATCTGATTTATTTCCACATACACATGAGGCCTGAATCCATGTGCTTTGTCGCCTGCGTGCACCTTCATGGGTCATATCTGATTTGTGCAAGATGGGAGGAAAAGATCAGAATTGGGTCACTTTTTGGGCCACACACATTTTTGACCTTGTAAATATAAAGTGAACTCCGTCCGACACACTCATGCCCAGAAGCGTTGCTTTGACAGCTGTGGAGGGAAATGTGAAAAACACAGACAGCAGCCTCAACTCGCTTGTAATTTATTATCTTTGCAAAGCCTCCGACAACAAAATAAATATTACAATTTCACTAATGGTACAAAGTAGAGCAAAAGTACAAAAGGAGATGGAAGGAAAAAAAATGAGGTAATACAATATCTAAATAAAACAGCATTTCAGAGACACTCCATTTTCTTATTTCGTAATGTCTTAAGTGCTTCAGCCAAATCATTTGGGCTCGAGAAATAAGGCAACATGACAGTATGATAAAAACATCTAACATAATGTCTTTCAGGCACACACACACACACACAGTTGCTCGTGGGCAGAGAGTTGTCTCGCAAGCATTGCAAATCTCGTGAGTGATTGATATGTATGAATAATTCATGACATTATAAAACAGGCTATTGATCTGTTCACAGTATATGTGTCGACTGACACAGTGCAGTCAATGTATTTGTATCTTTTACTGTTTAACCGTTACACCTCTAATATACTGTGTATCTAATTTGTTCAACTGTTAAATAGTCATAACATCTTTATTTGTTAGCGCTGTTCTTGTCTGGATGACGACTCAAAGCTTTACACTTTACACCCGTTAACTGTTTCTGTTTTCTTATCACGTTTCTTCAGCCGTCAGGAACAACTTGAGGGTTAAGTGTCCTGCCCGTGGTCCTGGGAGCCAGGAATCACACCCTCAACCTTCTGGATGAAAAACGACTCCCTGAAATAAATAAGTCCCCTTTAAACCTGGCGTTAAAATGTGTTTCCTGTAATCAAAGAGCGCCTGACCGCTTGTAGGTGTGAATACACACAAGACACATTGAGGACGGATTTTTATCTGATCTGCCAAAGATCTGTGACGCACAATGTTTACTCTGCTTTGGGACAACAGAGTATTGTACGTTTTTTTTTTACTTAATGTACAGAAAGTAAACTGAAAAGCTTTTTTTTTATTGTCTTGCAAAAGACTAAAGGGGAGCGGTAACCGGAGCAGTGATCTGCTGACTGCTGTCTTATTGATTTAATTGTGTGTTTTCCTCCCAGCGCTGCATGCTCACAGGCCTATGACGACTCTCTGCCTGCGCCCGCTGCATACGTGCCAATCCCCCTCAGTCCCAACCCCAGCATAATCTCACTGTGCTTAATGAGTGGAACAACACAGAGTTGACAAGTACGGAAAATCCCTCAACCCCCCCATCAACCACTTCCCTCAATCCCTTCTCTACTTCACTGTTTATTGACCTGCCAAAGACTGAGGGGAGTGTCCCAATTTATGCAAAAAAGAAAGAGCCCCCCTCTGCTCGCTGATGACTGTCGGCTTAACCATTCATTACAGTTCAATCTCCAAAGAAAGCGTGGGCCTCAAGGCCACTGTACACGCAGAGACTTTAAGAGTTCTCATATAAATGCATATTTGACGGATGTCTTGGGAAAGTGAAAATAAATGTGTGAGAAGGAAAACAGCAGATGTTCCATGAAAGACTGAAAGAGAGAGTGAAGGTTCAGACACGATTTCCATTCTATCTCCTCGTCGGTTTCCAAATCTCCACTGAGTTCTCCTAAATCCCACAGGTACGTGAAGCGTGCACTGTCAGAAAATCCCCACATGAGAGAGAACTGTTTGCATTAGCATATGAAACACGCAGAGCAGTAAACATACATTTATCATTTTTCACACTGTGTGCTGTCAACACATCGGGGATCAGAACAAGGGAGATCCTTGAAAACAGCCACAAACATAAATAAACTTGAACTTCCTCGTCACGAGGGGTTGAAAAATCAAAGTTTTTGATGACTTTTTGAAGGTTAAACAGCGCTGATAATGCACTTAGGCTACAAAGATATAATGACGCGTCGGACCTAGTTGGGCTGGGAACTAAGTTAGAGAAAGGAGGAGGGAGGGAGAGTGGGGGAGGAGTGCAGGGGGCGTGGTCTGGTAGTAATGGACTCCCTTGAAAAAGAGGTTCTTAATCTTAATGGGATTTTCCTGGTTCAAAAAAAATGGAGCTTCTCAAAAAAGGAAGGAGACATAGAGACAGCTCCTGCGTTTATAAAAAGGGGAGGAGTCTGGGACAATGAGTCTCTCTGTGATTGGACAAGAGGACGATGAAAGAGGATGTTAGGAAAAGCCAATGGCAATCCAGTATTGAATGTTTGACCAGACAGGCAGTAAATATCCCAATTTTTTATGACATCATTTATAATTTCAATACTTTACACCAAACTGTGAAGATTTGAAATCGGATTAATAAACATCATTATTATATATACACATAAATATCTTAAAAAGTGGGGTTCAGCAATTCTTTAAGTTATATTTGGGTGGTCTATGGAAGCCCAGTGACAATAGTTAACATTCTGACCAACTTCTGAACATTTTTTAACTTCTTGTTAAAGCTGTACTGTGTAACTTTTAACACACGCCCATTAATATTGTAAAATGGGTTCACACGATGCTGATCGATCCACATGACTTCCTCTGTGTTTCTCAGTAGCAGGGTTTAGATCTCGTGTGAACCAGCGACATTTTTTTTGTCAAGACAGATAGAGGCAAAGGCAACAGTTACTAACAATATCACTGGAAACACAAACAAGCACCCATTAAAAAGTTTCATGAGGGAATTTGTCTGCTAAAAAAAACACCCTGGATGTTCAGCGGTTTGGCACAATAATCTCTTCTTGGTCCCACCAACCCCTGAACTGCTGCTGTATCATTTCTGTTCACAGAGATGAACAGAATAATTCAGACAGCATAATAACAAACAACAACAACAAAAAAATCAAAGGTTAAACACTGCAGCTTTAAATACAAGGACACAAATTGGATTTTACTGAAAACAGTGATTCCAATGACTTTGGTGATCCACTGAAACATAAAGTTTATGTTTGTGGCTTTGAGTAAATGTCTTGATCACCACGGAATGTTGTTGTTAAAGCTGAAATGGGCAGAATTACTATAGGAAAATAGCTGATTGTCGAGTTTAATTTCTCCTGTGCGACAAATGACCCAAGGCAATTTCTCTATCGCTGAAACACTCTGCTGACGTTGACACAGTTTCCTGTCCGACTCTCTTTTAGACTCTAATGTTTTTTTTTTTTTGCAGAAACCCAGAAGATTCTGAGGAATCTATCATTTGTAGAAAAAAGCTCCAGGTCCAACTGAGTCCTATAATTCAGGAGCAAACAGTGAGTCTTGGGAGTGGGTTCCAGGTAAATGGGGACAAAATCTCATAGAGCACCGGTGTTTAAAGCCAGTCCATATAAGGTGCAGCAGGTCACAGTAGATGGATGAATGGATTGCAGTTGCAGGAATGAGCTGACAGGCGACAAGGCCTAAATCACTCACACACATACACACACATACACACACAGACACAATCCCAGTAGAGGTCCAAAAATAGTCAGAGTATCATTGGTCCCAACAGGACTTACAGTATATTACACCTTATCATACTTATACTGGCCAAATTCATGCAACAACAATAATAATCTCACCACGTAGAAAACCATTAAGGAAATAGGTAGAATGCTTAAACTCAGAGCGAGGGAATAATCATATTATTTGTGAATTTACAGCAAACACACGCGTCGTCATCATTAACCTCGCACTCTCTGGAGATCCACAGACTCGTGCCCTGTTGAACACGAGTTATTCTCCAAACGGAAACAGTGTTAAATCATCGTCTCGGCGTGAAAGAGATAACAGGTATTAATGCGGCGGCTCTTTATCTCCAAAACTGCTCCTCCAGTTTTTTTTTTATCACATTAAAAACCTAGCACCATTAATCACTATTAATGTCTCTGGGAAATTGGCTTAACGATCAGTCAGAACTCCCACAGAAAAAGCCAACGCTAATGCTGCTGAACCAGTTTACAGTGGACACAATTAGGCTCGGGGAAAAAGCTGAAAAAAGTTACATAACTACTCTGATATATAAACCAGTCATACAAGCGCTAAACAAAATGATCCAAATGACATCGTATAATACAATATAATAAAAAAATCCATTGATTTCTCTACATTGCCGGCTCCGACTCTAACGAGAACGGCAGGGTCTCCTCTGTGGCTCCCTCGTGTTTGAAGAGTTTGCAGTGGAGTAAGTTGGTGTGTGAATCTATTTGCATATATACCGCGCGTCTGTCCCTCACGAGACGACATTCAAACACACAGCTAATCTGGTGTTTGGGGGGCTCAGAGCAGCATGCTTTCATGTGATTAACAAAAGATAGAGAGAGAATGAGGAACAGCATTTCCCTCGAGTTTCTCATTTCTTTTCACTTCGGAATGAGTATTATAATTTCTTAAAACAGTCACACTCTGATAGACGTCGCTCTTTGTACACTGAGTATGAGATTTAAATGACTGATCAGGAATATATTCTTTTAACACTTCACTTAAAAAGTGCATGACTTTCAAATAAGAACAAAGGTCCCTGGCTCAGAGAGTGTCGTCACTGAAGGAGTCATGAGCACACACAAGAATCAAACCCACCGTGGTTCGTCGACGAGGTGCTATTGCAAACTCAAAGAAGCAGCCACGTTTTGTTTTTTAACTGCTCAAAAATGTGGTTGTTCGGCCTCTTGCCCCTGCACATCCCTGCGCTGCAGCTGTATACACACAAATGCTCCCCCCCCCCCACTAAGGTCTGATAGTATTGCTTGACAGAGAACTGGTTTTAGATGAAGGACGAGGACAACATCATCATCATTTTGTGGTTTGGAAAAGACCAAACAACGTTTTATGAACCAAAGAACAAACTGATTAAGTGAGAAAATCAACAGTTCATTCACTTATGAAAACAGTTGTTGGCTGCATCCTTAAATGTCACATCATCTCTGTTCAGAGAGACAATTAAAAACAGCCACACTGGAGCTTTAACAAAAATCACCAGTGTATTTATAGTATAATATCACTCTATTAATACAAGACTGTGCTGATTTAGTGCAGGCTCAATGTACTTTTAACCAAATACAGATTCCAACAAACTCACATTTTCAATTTTTTAAATTTCACAACAAACTCTTCAACAAATGATCAAATATTCTCGGCCAGACTCTTCATGTGGGGAATATTTATGTGTTGATCCATCAAGTGGAAAAGATATTTTACTGATTCAAAGCTGGCGTCACCTGCTAATCGAGGGAAATAACAGAGAGGAACGTCGTCAGAATTTATTCTCTGAAAACCTTGAATATGTTTGATAGACAGACGAGGAATATCAACCTCATGGTGGTGCTAGAGAGTAAGTCTGGGCAAAGTGTAGGTTTCATCTTCTGGGGACCAGGTATATTTTTCAGTGTGACCTGCCAAGTGTCACACTTTTATTTTATTTGTGTTCCTGTAGCGCGGCGCTACAAAAGGTGGCCAAACCAAATGTGATTAATACACCACTCTATAAATATTTCATTTATAATTGTTACTTTGCTTGTAAACCTTGGTTGCAGTTCAAATTCAATGGCATTAATTCCCTTAGTGAGCTTTGAAACCCTTCCAGAGTTTGACAGCTTTTTTCCAAAAATAATCTTGTGACTCAGAGACCTTGTGCGTGATTACAATGAGGGCAAAAAGTGACAATCCAAAATAAAACCACACAAGTGCACTGCAGAGCAGCCGCTTTAATGTCTGTGTATTCTGCACAAAAACACGCAAGGTTTTCTCCCATGACAGCACAAATTACTCCAATTCTTTGAGTTGTACATTAGTTTTGCATTGGTTTTATCTTATTAATAACAATAATAATAAAAAAACAACCTTAGAAGACCACATGACAACATGGTTGGAATGAGTAGAGAGATATGCACGATGAAAGAAACAAGCTTTGAACAGTATTTGATGGGGAGATAAAAATCATACATATATAGTTAGGGCTTTGATATAACTCCACTAATATAAGAACACCGCTCTCTGTCGGCCGTCATTTGTGATTCACCAAATTACGGCTTTGAAGTTGTCCTTGCGTGTGAAGATGCCATCAGTGCTCATCCAAATGAAATCTCAGTCACTACCTTTTTTTTACTTATTTTATTTTTATTACAGCGGAAACAGACTCCAGACATTCATAATACAGGAGATGAACTCCTGACACAACATCTTAGAGTCATGATTTATGGCTGTTGCCAAAGAAATGCAAATACTTTATGATTCCCACATAACTCTTTGTGACATTAACCTCGTAGGCCACATCAACATCGATATGTATTTAAATGAGATTGCGTGTGTGACACTTATGGCCTGTTTTTGCACATTAAGACAAACACCCAAACAATTGCATTGTAAACAAGTTGCATACCGTTTCAATTTCAAATTTAACACACACAATCTGTTGTTCAGTTAACAATTTGACATGAAGAAAAACAAAAATGCTTATTTAGAAAAACTTATTTAGTTAAATTGTAAATAAGTTATTCTGGAAAAATTTAAAAAAGCACTAAAGTCCAGACGGACTTTGAGGGTTAGGTGTTAAAGGGTTAAAAATTGCAGCTTCTGTTTTGTTTCCTCGCCACTTTATAGCACCAACTGTTTAAGTGGCAAAGTTTGTATTTAATTCAGTTTTCTAGGCGTCTCTTTTAATCTTTTATGACATGGAGAACAGTGAAGCACGGTTTTTACAAAACAGCTGGTGTTCAACAATTATGTGTAATTGAATGTTCTAAAAGGATTAAAACATGGGACTTTTTCCTCGGCCCCCGACTTTTCTCTCACATTTTTTAAAACTCGAATCAAAGCCACGTAGAAACATGCAAAACTACCTCGATGTGTGTACTAATATGTGAGAATAAAGTCATGTTCATAAGAGTAATAATAATAAGACTTAATTAAGCTCACTGGCCATTAAGGTAAGTCTTATACACATGCAATCAGTGATACATACAGCATATATAATAAACACGCATCACTTGGAACAGAAGTGCATTAGCAAAATAGTAATTACAGTAATGCATAAATGAATCAGCTGTTCCAGGACTGAAAACACTTGCTCCATCACGTCTTTTATTCACTTTTTCCTTCTCCTTCTTCTTCTTCTTCTCAGCGTGGGTGCACTCAGTCACCAGACTCTGTCCCCTCTGTATTACATGTGGCAGGACATTGGTCACTCTCTGAAATACACCGCTCGGACAAGCGCGTTCGCTGCCGTCGACTTTCTCAAGGCAGCGCCGCTGAATCACAGCAGAATGGATCACGCTGAGGACTCAATGATGATAGTTCTGTATCACCCGCCAAACAGTCCGTCTCAATTCGCACACCCTTGAGATGACGCTGCAGCTCGGCATTACTGGAGAGGAGCTGTCAGATCCGTCGAGTGCAATAGAGGAAGAGCTTACTCATCACTGGGCTTTACACACTGTCCTCTTGAACACCCACTACTGATTTCTCTACTACAGTGTGGAGACCTATTGTGTTTTGGTTTTTTTAATGTCTCACTGCATGCAGCATTTATCTATTGACAACAATATACATACTGTAGCACAGACTCTGTCTCATGCTGGCCCAAGGCAACGCTGCTAAATTTGCCTCTGGCAATAACAGAAGAAAAAAAACAATTCAATTCATCTTGAGCTCTCTTGAATACAGACAGTCTGCACGTGAATAGACGTTCTCGTGTGACTTAGTAGATTCAAATGTAATAAATCAATTGAATGGTTTTGGTAAAAGACACTTTCATTCACGATGGATAGAGTGTCACAGTAGTGAGGATCCAAATGCAGGAGAACTGATGTTAGGTGGTGACGTGTCTCATCAGCTGTTGTTACGGAGGCGAGGTCTTCCGTCAGATTTGATGGGTCGAGCACCTCACTGTTGTCCAAATAACGAACCAAAAAAACTAAGTTCAATCAGAAGACATAATGAACTTTCACAATATAGCGGTAGTGAAGCTTCTTCTTCTGAGATGTAGACAGTACTGCACATGCAACCCCAATCATTTTGCATCCATTGAAAATAAACTATGGAATTATAAATTCCAATGGGAAAAAATCTCTGCTGCTTGTTTGACAGGAGAACCAGAGCTTCATTGATGCATTAAAGACAAAAAACAGGTACAGTAGGTGCTGGTCAGTGGCAGGAACAAAAGTATATACATTACTGCACTCAAACATGATACCACATAGCATTATTCTGTAAATCTAAGAGGGGTCACTTCAGAGAGCAGTGGTTGTTCACTGTTATGTTTATGATGTATGCATTATTTTTCTGTGAAAGGGGACAGCAGAAAAAACGTGTTACTGACTGAAATAAAACAGGAAAACTCCATCACAAACAGCATTGACAGTTGCAGCTTAACACATGCAGTTCCCTGTGCTTTTGGAATATAGGGGGGTAGAAATATGGTGATAAAAAACAGAGAAAAGGACTGTGTGAAAGTGTGGTAAAACTCTGAAAATATTCAAAGTATAGTGAACAGGAAGATTGTTATTGACTTTTTCATTTTCACTGCTGTCTCTGTTCACATCAAAACAATTGTTTTCCATCTCTCCCGTCTCCAGAAAAGCACAATAGAATGCTGTCTACATACGTAACAAACTGTCTCCGCATAAGTACCTCAAACACTCAGGAAAATAAAGAAAATACAAACCTTTCCTTTTAACTCTGACAAAAGCAGCTTCGGTCTCAGGCACGTGAGCAGGAAACAAAAGGGATTCAGAAAAACAAAGCAAGACGGCAGAGGCAAAACAACAACAACAACAACAACAACAACAACAAGCGAAAGAAGTGAGCGAGAACTGGGAAGTCGAGATGAAGGGACACATGCAGGTGAAGACAATTAGGGACAGGTGTGGACAATCAGGTGGTAAACACAAGGGTACGGAGGTAAACACTAACCCTAACCGAGAAGAAAAATAGACACTCTGATGTAAAAAAATAACAGAATAACCACATAAATGGCATAGGAACTGTGTAGGCTGAGCTAAAACTCTCTCTAATTGGATGACGTTGTAATTATAGTTATACGACACCTAAATGCTGGTTATTCTAAGTTTTTTTTACTAAATATTCAACCACAACAGAGTGCTTTCTACTTATTTTTCTCTGCTCCTACTGTACTTACAGGAGGATCTTGTTCACCATCACCAGTCAAAGGTTTTCAGCACACCACTCCATTAGTATCAGAAAACACAGGTACTGATGGAGCACAGCACGACAAGCTATTCCAGAGAGACACAGACACACAGAGAGAGAGAGCTGGAAATACAGTATGTTAAAGGTCGTTAGAAACATAAGAGCACCTCCGTGCTTCCTGACATGGATGGCATGTTTCCTTCAATGTGAATCCGGATTTTAATGGATTTAAAAAGTGTTGGAAACATTTTGAAATAACATAAGTCTCATTTTTCAATGCAGAAATGTTACGTAGTATATCTTTAACCCTTATAAAACAGAGTTTTTTTCCATTACCATGTTTAAACATACAGTATATACAAAGACATTAAGAATGTGCAATATAGAGAGTCTTATTCTCTTATCTAAACACACCTGAGTACTCAAAATGTTTAAAATCAAAACAATTTGGAAATACTTCACAGTTCAGATTTCACTTGGCTCGTTTTTGTGAACAAAAAACAAAAGGAAAAACTCTACGTTTTGTGACTTCTGCACAATTATTTCTACTTTATATCACTGCTAAAAATGCGATATATAATTAATCATAACTTTGACTTAACACATGACGACGGAAAAATGCATTTTTTAAAGCCTGAGTATGTGACCTATAAACACACCCCCCAGGATGTCCATATAAGGAGTTATGTATTATTCCCACAGCATCTGCGGCACAGATCCATGCTGCATGAGCACTAAGGGTTAAAGTGCTACAAACTATTAAAGATTAAATGTTGTTCAAATCTCTACTCGACATTGATTTTAAAGATTTTGTCCCAAAGACACTCACAAAAAAGTTGCTGCGTTTGCTTTCACCAGGTGATTTAAGTCGAATTATCTGGCTGCACATGGAATGCCTGACCAAACAGCCTGTCTCCATATGTGTATTTGTCAACTACCTCCAGCATCGCAGTGTCGTCCTAATCCATTAGTAGAGGATGCAATAGCTTTTATCAACCTCGTTTTTGTACAGGCGTGGTTTGGAAGTCGTCCAGTAAAGTTTGGGAATAAGTGATTTGCATGAGCTTTCACGGGCCGCATTGACTTCCACTGCCACAGGAAACCGTGTGTTTCTTTAACCCTGGAAAAAAGATCGAATTTCTATGAAATTTAGATTTTTTTTTTTTTAGAGTCACACCTGCAGCAATTTACCGATTACCTTGATATAAATTAATGTTATTCACTGGACTGAAGAGAAGTGGAAAAAATGCAACTTTTGACAGTTAGGGTACAGTGTGTGTGTGTGTGTGTGACAGACGTGAAGCGGAACACACCGCTGGCACTGCAGCTTAAGATTTTCATAAATGTGGAGAAATCAATTTGGAAAAGCTCTAACACAGTACTCTGCAAAAGGTATGCAAGGTAAGCTTTGATGTAACAGAAATAGAGAGTGGGGCAATGTGAGCTGCATAGCAACAACACCTGAGTATTATACAGACTCTATACTTCAGCCATGATGGTATAGACACACACACACACACACACACACACACACACACAGAAAGCAGTGCACTCATTTTGCCAAAACTCTTTAAATCAATAGAAATCCATATTTATATTGAAGGTAATAGGCCGTTTCACTCATTTCAGTCGCCTCTAAATAATGCGACTGGCTGTGTTTTAAATAGGGTTTGCCTTTGATAATCACCGTGAATAATACATTTTAAATGCTGTAAATCCTCCTCTCTACTTAATAAAAGGCCAGGACTCATTAGTAAGAAACGCTAAGGCAAAAAGTAAATACATAAAGTACATACAGTTAGTTCAAGCCCGCGCCACATTAAAGAATTTTCAAATCTGACTTGAAATTGATCATATTTAAGTATTACGATGTGATATTGGGAAGACTCTGATGTGTTAAAATCGTGTTTACACACAAACATAATGGGAAATGTGCTGCTTTGTTTGGTAGATAATATGTTCTGCATATACTTTTTGAGGTCTAATTATTTGAATCATTGGAGACTTTGGACATGATTCATTAAAATGGATGCTTCTCTTTTGAAAAACAACAATTAAAAAGCAGCTTCCACAACAAAAAAAGTGTCAACCGTGTGTGTGTGTAATCAGTGAAGACGATCACTGTGCGTGCATGCAGACGTTTCCTTCCATTTGGCCTCATTCTTTTAAGCAAAACACTGCGTTGTTCACAGTGCAATGCCCTGTTGCTTGGAAACAGAGGTAATGATGGCACACCGTTATTTTAAATATACAGTTCAAAGCAAACCAAAAAAAAAAAAACAGGAGCACCTGATGCATTATTCATACGACGCATTGGCTCCACCAAAAAATAACTTTTCTGATAAGCCACGCTGGGTTTGTGTTTGCGTGTTATTGAAGGACATCGGTTCAATAACATGAGTTTTTATGAGGAAACAACGCTGTGGAACTGGCAACACAATGATTCAACACTTTTGACTTTTATTCTGTTTTAACGTTCATATTTGTATGTGCTTTTAACCTATTTTATCTCATTGGCTTGCTCTAAAATGTGTTTTTATCATTCTTCAAAGATTTGATTTTGCATAAACGCTGCATTCTTTACATCTTAATTACTGTGTGTCTCTTGTATTTTGCTGCAAAGCACACTGGATGACCTCTGCTTATGGTAATGTGCACTACAAATAATACATTTGCATTGCCTCGCCTTCCAGCACAACAAATACCACTGATCCCTAATTCATTTCACAATGAGTCTCTGCATAGGGTCAAGTTCACTTAACTACTTTATCATACTAATGGTGAACACACACAGATGTCTTCATACAGATAAGGCGTCGGGGAGTGAATCGCGTAATTACCTGTTTGAGTTAATGATGCACATACACTTCCATTTTGCATTATTCATCATTCAATGATGGAGGTTATTGTAAGACAACACTTAAAAGTTCATAAAAGCAATATTACATTAATGGACTGTCTTCCACGGCTGCAACGGGTATGAATGCATAATAAAAAAGTCATTTCTCTCTATGTATAATTTCAAGTGAGGGACTGTAACTGTTGCTTTTTACGATCCATTTAAATGAGCTGCACTCAGGAGCCTAATAAAGTTGACTTTTCTGAAGCTCCACTGTTGGTTAGAAGCAAGAAACATCCAGCTCGGGTTTGCACATTCATTCATTCATCTACCGCTTTATCCTCCACCTACTGTCAATTTAGAGTGTCCAATTCTCCTCTGCATGTCTTTGGACTGTGCGAGGAAACTGGAGAACCTGCAGAAAACCCTCTCACACACGGGGAGAACATGCAAACTCTAATACCCACATGTGGCCCACCAGTTAATATGGAATATTGTGTTATAATTCTCACCTGCTACTGAACACTTGTTTTGTTTTCCCCTCTTGACCGGACAAGATGCTCATTGGCACAGGGGTCATTTTGTTATTTGATACCCCTGCACTAGATATAAGATAATCACTAGTGTCACAAAAATGTCAGTAAATGACCGAACAAGACATACACGTGGAGTTAACCGTGCCTGTGAAGAGAGGATGGAGGAGGCGCTTGAGTTCTAGTGCACAAAATCGCAAACCCCCAAACTGTGAAGTGCCAACAGACGGGGTGGAAGACCTGGAGTCTCCCGGTGGAAGTTGGCAGTAGAAGCTTCGAGGGTGTGGCTAAGAGAATCACCAGGCAAGTGGAAGTGGCATCCCGGTGGATTTGGCAGAATGTACAATCAAGTCGCTTGTAGCAGGGCTTTGATTGTAAAGCAGTCACTGAGTGGAGTGGTGGAAGGTGGGGGTAGTTTCAGGGTGAAGGTTCTGACGAAGAGCACCCTGGAGGAAATATTGTTGGGGGGGGGGGGGGGGGGGGGGGATTTGAAAAGTCACAGAAGCCACTTGACTCAGGCGCTGGTTCCTCAAGAGGGGATAAAGAGACAGCGATGCCACTGGCTCAAGTTTAAATCAAAGGTCCAGTGTGTAAGAGAAGTTATTTACAGTTCATTCTAAGGCAACAAACACAATTCAATTTGATTGTAAATCACTTAAATGAACTTATACTGTATTCATGGCAAGTATATTTAATATCTGCTTTAAACTTTCCCAAATGTTACACAATCGATATTTAAATGACACAGCTTGTCAAACCACATCTGGCAAAAACTGCTTCATTTTAATTGATTTTTTTTTTATTTAAATTATTTTGAGTTAAACAAATCTACCGGATACATTTAGGTGTGCAGTAATCACTGTTGAAGCAAACGACATGTGATTTGTTTTGAGGAGACAGATTGTTTTATTCCAGAATGGTCCAGGAACAGGTGGCGATGATGAGATTAAAAAGAAAAAAAAGATGAGACATTTTCTTTCAACCGACTTGTCCGTGTTGCAATTTGACAAAAATGAATGTGCAAAGATTCCTGATCAATACGCCCAGTTCCTCGCGTACGCTTCTTAAACACAGATTGTCACATTGATCACTCGACTTCTCCTCTTTTCCCTCACTCACTCACAAGCAGATTCACACTCGGGCATGTGTGTGTGTTCATTGATCAGCTGTCAGTGAACACTGTGCTTTTCGGAGAGATCTCTTCATTTATTCAGCAGCTGTAGGGACGGGAGCCGCTGGAAGTCCCTCGTTGCTGCATTCGCACGTGACCTATTAGGCTGGCCTAGAAATACTGCAGCTGCTCTAATTGCCTCCTACTGTGTTGTCCTGTTTGTCGACTTCATCTAAGTCCATTCACTCGCCTGGAAGTAAATACCCGCTAGATGAGGTTTTACAGGAAGAACGACAAGAGACGCAAATATGGGATCAGCTTGAACTAAGTCTGCGGCTGCAGCATGAATAGACGCCCTCTTATTTCCACTCTGCTACACTATAGTTAAAGCACATCATTGCATATGTTTATTAAATGTTTATTTCCTAAAATACAGTGCACTCTATGCACGTGTAAGTGTCCTCTCCCGGTTGGAGACGAAACAGATCTATTTCCAGCGGCCTTCACTTCCTGCCCTCATAACCGCATCGATGTAAATGAAAGACAGGATTTTCATTTAGTCTTTGTTGAGTTATCGCCTTCTGAGTGTGCACACCTAATTGTTCCTGTCAGGCTTGTAAATAATAGCAGAGTATACTCCTTACCGTCGTACTGTTTATGCAAGGCAAGAAACAAGAAAATACAATGGGGGACAATATTACTTTGTCAGTAAGTATTATCTGTTTATTTTGGTTTAGTTTATTTCTGTCCACATTTACAACTAAAATGCAATATATTGATAACATCATTGAAAAAAATGCAATTGATAGGCATCTTTATTAGATCTTGAAGTTGAATTTAGTGAAAGTTTAAGTTTAATCCCTGAACATAGCTTAACTTTTACACCTGATTTGACTGTTATGACAATCTATACATGGTGTTAAAGTGACAACTTAAAATTTAAAATGAAGAAAACCAAAAGTTTTATTTTGAAAAACACTGTACGCTGTTGCACATGAACATTTTAACAATTTTGAAAGGTATAAAAAAAAATTCAGTTAAAAGGGTTAAATAAACGCATAAACTAAACTAAACACACCCCCTGCAATGGGAACACACAGATTTTAGCCACTCAACTCACCTGCTAAGATATTGCAGAATGTCAGTTTGCACCTCATTTCTAAATAAAAAACAGACACTGAATGGAAAAGGGAGGTCGAAGCTTGTGCTTGGACCTCCTTTTTCTACAGTTGAGTTCAGCCAACGTCATAAACCACCACTGACTCCAAATGGTCACGGTTTCCTTGACGTACATCAAACTAACTTGATCCAATCCCATCCATATCAGCAGCCAGGAAATGAGATTAGCCCGTGGGCTACCCCAGACAGTATGTGGCAGGTCAGTTATTTCTCCTGTTAACTCAAACATTCAAGCCATTAACCTTTTTTTGTTTGGACAACCAGGATGGATTGCCGTCATCCGCCGTTCCTCTCTCATTCCCTCCTTTTCTAATGTACTTTTTTGAAGTTACGGCCAGACCGAGGCAACTTTTTATTGTTATACACCGAATGGGCGGTAGACTTAAAAATCCCCTCGGGCCATTTCCTGGAGACGGGCATGTGCTTCCACAGCCAAATGACTCCATTTCAAGTCAATTTAAGCCAATTGTAGAGAAAGCTATTGAAAGCCTGTGCTGATGTTGTTGCAGTGGTCCGGCGTTTCAGCCGTTGGGCTAAAACTCATCCGTTCATTGGATTACTACACTGGATGGACACTGGATGTCGTATGTTATGTTACATATGAATATTTGTTTTTAAATAAATGTCATCCATGTCATGTGACCAATCTATTTAAAAGAAAAAAGCTAAAATGCATTGCTATCCTAGGAAACACCTTTTTGTTTTTGATGTTTATTGATTGATCAGTTTATTGAGATTGATGTTTTCTTTTTTTTATGAAGCTGTTTAATTGCTTTTTTTATTGCTTTTGTTGTATTGTGAGCACAGCATGGGTCCAAGAGAATTTTCCCTATGGGATAATAAAGTATGTATGTATTGATTGATCGATGTTAGTCGAGTCATTTGTATAACATCTTGTGTATGTAATATCAATGGGCTTTACAATAAAGTAATGGAAATCATTCAGCATGAACAGCACAACTAATATTGCCTATGTTTGTTTTTAAAATGTTGTGCTTCTGATGCACTTCTAGACTTATTTTATCAATAAAAGGGCCAGAAAATGACATGTGAGTAAGTGCTTTAGCCCATTTTTCCAGAATATCTTTCAATATCTGGCAGTTATTTACAATTTACGGCATTTTAAAATACTGTTTTAACAATTTAAAATTAAGAAAATATCTCAATGTCTAAAACAGGCCCTTAAAATGGAAACTATGTACAGGAGTTTTTCCAACTCGCTTCTCTCTGGTGACAAAGCCGCCGATTCGCCGGCTTCCTGCAACAGCGTGAGTGAAATAACCAAAATAATCACACGTTGGCTTTGATGTGCAACTTCTCAGCTTCCAGAAACCGCTGGATTTCTCCGACAGCACAAACCGTTGCGTAGTTATGGTAATGCGAAGTTCGCTTGCGCAAACGTGTCATCTGCGTTACGCTCGGTGTTATACGATTAAAAGTAAACAAAAAAAAACCCTACTGGGACTGATGGTAGCTCAGTCTTTCAACTGGAAGTTTGGAGGTTTGATTCCCAGCTCCGTTAGTCTGAGCAAGACACTTAACCCCACGTTGCTCTGACAGCTGTGTCGGCAGAGTGTTATTGAATATGAATACGATTTGTGATTTAAAAAAATGCACTGCACATTGACGCACTGTGTGATCGTGTGTGTGAGTGAAGGACGAAACTGGAGACAAGGATTAGGGTGAGGCAAGGATTATTTAAATCCTGCACCCCGATGGTTCCGGGTCGACAACAGGTGGGTAGTTTGATGGGATTTTCTTAAACAAAAAGTCAATAAAAGAAAAAGGTCAAAACAGTCAAAAAGACCTTTGAAGGTTCATTTTATGCATCGCAAAAAGTTACAACGATCCATTTTTATGTCCTCCTCACAAACTCGGAACTGTTGCTCACACATTTATGAGAGTGCTATACTCTCACAGACATTAAATCATACATCTTAGACTCTGATGTTGCACAATGGCTCAACCTTTTCTTTGGGGGTATTCCAAATGATCTTACATTATGCTGTATATTAAAGGCAGGAGTCATATTTCATGGTGTAATCTATTACTGTACAATTAAGGTGATGAAGACAAGCAAGCTGGTCCGTAATCACAAAAGCTCCATTCTCTTTGATTTTAGCAACTCCCGATGGGATTATTGAGCTATTGCTGTTATATTATCCAGCGGCCAGTCAAAATTTCCTTGCCATCAAATTACTAATACAGAATTGATTTCCATATTCTTTTTTTATTTCACCCACGGCCGCTTACAAGGACAACACATCTATAGGGACTGCATATGGACAATGATGGATGTGTGTGTGAGAGGAGGGACTCATTGAATATTAAGTGATAACAACTGCCGCATCTCAGAATCTTTACATGTCAACAGATGCACAGTGAGGGTTAACATGCAACCTTATGGATCCTGCATGCAATGCACCTTAATGTGTCGTGGGGGTGCATTCAACCAATACTAAAAGACATGATGGTATAGTTCATCTCTAATAAGCCACACAGTGAGCACTTGACTTTGTTAGTCTTCAATAAAAACCTGATTGAATTCACAAGACTCAGTCCATTGTTGAAGCCACTAATGAATTTTTAGTCTATTATTCTTTGGTGCATTGGACTTGTTTTTGTAATCAATTCATCTTGTCTTGTGTCAAGTTTGTCTTCTATCTTAAATACAAAGTGTGTCATTTCTGCCACTAGGGGTCCCACTCAATCAAAACAACAACAACAACAGGAGGACCTCTTTGATGACGTCCATGGAATCATGGGAACTGTTTTCAGGGGAGAGCTTTAGCAGGAGAACATTAGTAGTATGTGATTGATCAGTAAAAAAAAGACAAAAACAAAAGACAGGACACTGGCTAACAAGTGCTGAGTATTTCCTTCCAAACTCAACTGGTGGTACGCGAGTTTCCTCTGGTGGTACTTGGAGGAACACTGTTCTACTGTATATAGCAGGGTATGTGATCAGAGTGGAGCAAAGGAATTCTGACAGGAATGGAAAATCAAAGTGGCGTCATGGTGTGTGTACGCTGTACATGAGGTTTATTGTTGTAGCTCTAAACTCAGTCATAAGTTATGTGAAACTTCCAACAGTAGACATCGTTTAAAGCGACCTCCAGTGGTGGGGATTTTCCACACAAGCTGCAACGACCGGACCACACCCACTCCGTCACTTGGCTCTCAGCCCACTTCTTGGGGTTTAGTTCTCCTTTAACATCTTGTTTTATTTTTTCTCCAATGTGTAAGAGTTCTCCAGAGGAGGACGAGGGATTTAGTTGATCAGAGGGTGTCAGAATACTCTGGAATAATGTATACTCTGGCTGTTTCCACATTCATGGAAAGCAGCACAGGGAGCATCATACGGGTAAGATATATTCACTCTGACAGATTCTATGATAAACGTACACACTGAACTCTTGAGTGCTTTTGCAGAAGCTTTTCCTTCCACTGGTAACAGAGGCCGTGATTAGGCTGATTTTTAAACATATCTGTATCACTTTATAAATTACAAGTGATCAGGTCCGATGTGCGTGTGTCCATATTGACATTGTCTAAAGACACAGGTCAACACAGGGACTTTTACGCCAGATGCTTAAGGTTGTATCAGTGCTTGACTTCCTGTCCCGCTCATGCCGAAGTCTGCTGAACTGAAGCTTTGTGATCCGTTATTCAGCGAAAACACAGAAACAAAAACACTCTGGTATTTTCTGTGGGAGCAATGGACCGATGGAACAACGATTCAGTGTAATCTTGGAGGATAGACACTTTGAAATCCTATCCAAGCGACCGAGATGCCACCTCCATGTGTGAATTGAAAAAAAATCAGAAATCAAGTTAGATACAATCTGGATATGCTTAAAAATCCAATTTGGGCTGCAGTCTAAACAAGGCCAAAGTGACATTCGGCGCTCTTTTGAGAATTTTATTTTGAGATGGTTCTGGACAATACTGAATACTAACAGCAGTTCTTCTATGACTATAATCTGGGGAAAAAAGAGGCATTTATGTATTTACACGACAGTGGATTAAGGATTTCAGGTTGTTCAAGGATTTACTTTACATTCTTGAAAGTGAGCAGATGAGAGAAGAACACACGGCTGTGGTGTAACACTGAACGCTGTGAGTGAAGAGTGAGCGGTGGCTCGGCGGTGGCTCAGCGGTGCAGCGGGCGCAGCTGCAGGTTATCGGGTTGATTAGCAGCCTGATAAATAGCAGCGTGATAAATAGACCTTCTCTTGGCTGGGACTGCAGGCGCTGCGGCGCACAACTGTTTTGAAGCCGAGCTGTGCGTTCCATGTCGTTTACTTTTCCTTCATAAGCCACAGTAGATTGGTGAAGATGGACTTTCCCCCCCTAAATCATGCATGTGTGTTTCTCATGTGTCAGAGGATTGCTCTTATTTTACTTCCAACTGCTCCTGTTTTTAGCTAGACCTCTCCATTTCATTATTTTTGTCACTTTACTTTATGATATTTCGGATTTGCTTATGTATTTTGTCCTCACATGTTTTGTCTCGGCTATATTGGAAAGGAGGTTACTCCTCAATATATTTCCGAGTTTAAATAAAGGTTATAAATAAAATGGAACATAACAGAACCACCCATCAGTCGTCAGTAAACAGTCACAGTTAGCACACGGTGAAAAACACCCACCCGTTATCTAACGTGACACGTTGTGTACGTAGATTCCTGTGAAATACTGACACTTTACAACCGAATGCTTCAAACACCGTGTCAGCAGAGAGTGTGTTCACTTCAGATGTACCACAAGATCACATTTGTCCCTTTATCTTTACCGTTCAAGACGCTTTTATTTTGTTGTCAAAAGCAGACAAGCAGTAAATTGAACGCTCAAAGTACTGTGGTACTACTCTTTCATTCATTCCTTATTTTTGTTTAAGTGCATTTATATCCCTGTCATTGAAGCGGTGTGTCTATCTGAATACAGAGACAGGATGCTCAGGTGAGCGGCAGTTAAAATGACTTAAACTGACAGTCGACCTCACTGAAAGTTTTATTTTGGGTTGTTTTTACGAGGCGTGGCAGTGAATGAGCAAGCAAGGAAATTGTTAAATGTTTGCTTTCAGTAGGTTTTCATAAAGACGCGGCATTGATTTAAAAGTGACATGTCAGGGAGATGTTTTTTCTTTTATTCCTGGTGAGTGTTCCATCATGTGTGGCGGTAAAAGTGTAGGCAAATGAAACAGAAACAGTCTTGAGATTTAAAAACGTCGCGGTTACGCGTCACTGCCGTTTGGAATCTCTAAAGAACTTGAACTCTTTTATCATCCGAGGCGACGACAGAGCGGATAAGAGGAGAGTGTGATTGTTTCATGGTCTTCACTGCGAGGGTCTTTTCAGTTGACAAAATGTTCACGCTGCACCACCGCGAGGCAATTTCACACTGCACAACTCTGTGGTTTTGATAATCTGTATTTTGAAAGGTCCGGCAGAATATACAGTAAACTTCCACCTCAACTGGTTGCTTGTTGAAAGGAAAAAGTTTTAAAGTACATATTGCAGATTTCAGAAGTGATAGCATGTTTGTTTTTTTTTACAAATAGTATCTGTCTTATATTCATTCAGTAGCTGGAGGCATAAGTTTTACAATGTTATGTTTTGCATAGAACATATTGTGTCAGACGGACTGAAAGCTATAAATTCAGAGATTTAATGTCTTTGAGTCTTTTTTCTGTGGTCTTGCAGAAAAAGAAAATTATCCTGAGAGTGAATCGTTTCTTTTTGAAGCCCCGATACTGATGCTACTGTCGTGCTCATGTGCCAAAAACATTAAGAGTTAAGAATTTCAGACCAAAACCGAAGCATTACTCCATCGATGCAGGTCGCAGCTTATCATTTGAGATCTTGCTTAATAATAATAATGACAACTCGTAACATTTTGACTTTAATCTCAAAGAGCTTCCCCTTCAGTGTGTAGCCCGTGAGACACACATCAGTACACCTCGTTTATTTTGAGAACATCACGTTTGCGTCTCCATCCTTGAGCTCCAACCTCTTGCTAAAAAAAACAAAATAAACAACGAATAATCACACTTGTCCTCTTTCTGCTGACTTATCAGTTCTGTGTTTTAAAAGGACGACTTGTTTCCTGTCCAAAAATGCACTTTTTTAATCCTGTTGTGAGTTTTGCTCCTTTTAAACTGTCGCCGCTTTGAATAACCAGTCAGACGGATCAATTGCACAGCAGTCTGAACCCTCTGCTAAGCCAAGCACGCTCTCTTTGAGTCAAACAAAAGCCCAGCTTACCAGAAAGCAACACCGCGGCTCCTCTTCTTGGCCACAATACTCACTCACTCAGTATAAATAAATAAATAAATAAATAAATAAAAAGCACACCCACACGCAGAGACACTGCACACCCCGTCCAAGTGGTTCACGATCAACATGAGACTTTATCTTCGTTTGTCCAGTGACGGTGACGGGAATATTTGAATGCAATGCAGACAGAGCTTGTTGCAGCAGTGGAGATAAAAAATACATATATAAAGAAAGCGGCTTCATGCTGTCGAGGCTGTTTTAACAGTTTAAAGTATTTTTTTCCCCATTTGTTAGCAATTTAAAATTTAAAACATCATAAACTAGTAAACGGCTAGTATCAGTCTCAGGGTAGTACAAGTCTTTTTTTAAAGCCCCTTTAAATAATAAATGATAACACATTTGCGCTTATGTATTTGTCACCTATACAGCCATTACCGGCCATTTAAAAACACGACTCCGTTAAAAGAAATAAATCACTCTTTATTTATAGAGACAGATGGATGCGAAGATATTGATCCTGAAAATGGGAAATGTCTCAGCAGCATGATTCCAGGCACTTTACAGCTTCTTCTTTTTTTAAATATTAGAAGACATGAGAAAATAGAGGAAACACATTTAAAGAAAACAAAGATGTTAGAAGATATAAACACCTACACAAGAAGGTATGACATCTTAAAAGGGCCTATATGCAAATAGAGTTTAAAACGAGTTAAACCTTCTATCCCAACCCTTCTCTCTCTCTCTTTCACCTCCTCTTGACTTGAGGTTGCCAAAGCATAGTTTGAAACACAAATGAAACACCTGAACTGGAGCTACACACATACTCTCTTTTCCACGACATGAACAGAAACAGGCTGGAAATTCAATTGTGGAAAAAACTGTCAATGAGTATTCAGTTCAACATTTGTCATCCTGTCTGATGACCTGTCATGGCCATTTTATGTCTTAATTCAACAGTTCCTTTAAAATATGTGATATTCACAGCTTATTGATGCATCAGAATTCAACATTTACACTTTTAATATGAGATCCAGTGATTTTACTGGTAAAAAAAACCAAAAACTATCTTGATTCAGAATATTAACAGCAACTCTATCTCACCCCTCTGGTGCTGATAGAATGCTGAACATTGTGGTGTTTTTGCTTTCTGATGCTTTTTGCCCCTTGTACGACAGCGATGTGTCAGCACTTAACCTTCATTTTCAGATTGCGTAAATATCCATAAACATGTCATACCCTTTATAATTTGTTCTTCTCTGCCTTTTCCATCCCCCCCCCTGGTATTTGAAGATGTTGCTCTCCTGTGCTCCTCATCTGTAAAGGAGTCACGGGGCTATAATGTACTATGTTTCCTACCTGGAACATTCAGATTCCTTCAGCGGATCACATGACTTAATGATTCGTGGTATAGCCTATTGACGTTTGACCGCAGGACAAATGAGAGTTGTAATTAGGTGTAAACATTTCTTAAGTGATTTATGAGCCTAATCCGGGTGATTTTATTACATTTCACAAATCACACCTTGCAACTGTATCGATTCCCAATCGAGGAAACAATTACTAGAAGAGGCTATTTTCTTTCTTCCATTCTTTCATTGTTGTTTTATGCTTCAAACATTTTCCCCCCACAGTGTCAACTCCGAGCTCATTATGGATACTGGATCAGGAACATGTAGGTCACAAGGGAAGCCTTTTAAGTGTGGCCAAAAGTATATATTGGCCACATATATTGGTTCTAGCACAATGAGATTTTGAACTGTAAAATTCCCTTGGCAAATCTTGAATGTGCTTAACTGAGCAAAGTCAATATGTTAATATCATAATTCTCTTAACATTTAACAGAATTTACATTTGCGCTTTGCTCATGCAACAGTCCTACCAATTATTATTTCCTTTCCGATAATATATTATGCATTTAGAGAAGGAGCGATGGAGAGAATAGTTTTTGAAATGACACCCATTCAAAAAAGGGTTAGGAGGGGATGGTAGGAGAGAAGAGGGATTTCCAAACTGTGAGTGATCCCTGAAAGCGAGCAGCAGAGATAATGAGTGGTGGAGAGGCAACGGTGAAAGGCTCAGGTCACACAGACTAAAGATCAGAGGCAGAGAGAGAGAGTACATGCTGGCAGATTCCTCCGGTTTCTTCCATTTATTCAAATGATCCATTATTGTACTGAATATTTGTGTATTTAGTTCAACATGTCAGCTACTTTCTTTAGGTACATGGGACAAGTGTCAGGAGTGGCACCTGGTGTTTTTCTCCTGCTTCAGGGTTCAACATGTGTAGTGTTGAACCTTTGCCTTTCTATCATTTTTAAACCAGCTTGGCAATTTTCCTCCAACCTTTGGCATCAATAAGGCACTTCCCCTCCAAATAATAATTGCTACTCACTGGGATATTTTCTCTTTTTTTGGACCATTCTCTGTAGACCACGAAAGGGTTGAGCCACAAAATCCCAGTATCAGCAGTTCCTGGAGAACTCAGACCAGCCCATGTGGTTCCAACAACCAAGTCATGCTCAAAATCCCGTTTAATCACCTGAACTTCAGCAAGTCGCCTCAACCACGTCTGAATGGCAAAATGCATCAACTTTTGTGCAACTGGTTGATGAGACATTTGTGTCACCAAGCTGCTGAACGAGTGCAATATAATGGTAGAGAGTGTAGATGAAGGATTCCCCCCACTTCTGCTTCTCCCTCTCTAGGGGTCGCCACAGCAGATGATCCGCATCGAGAGTTCACGGCAGGTGGCATTTATCTGGGCTTGGGACTGGATGTGGCCCACAGTGTCAATTTAGAGTGTCCAATTGATAAGCAGGGATACCCCAACACTTGAACAGGCGGGGACTCCAACTGGCAACCCCTTCTTACATTGAATATGTAGATGAAGGAATGTGAAAATCATGTAAAAACCTGCAACACAATCTTGACCAATGACCAATTTTATTGTTGAGTTGCATCCACACATTAAAATATTCATTCCCATTATCAGATGAGCACTCTGTTGGTAGTGATACATGTTTTAATGTGCCTGTCTTACAACTTTCTTGTCGAAATATTCCCTTTTTGGGGAGTTTCTTTGCAACATACAGGACATTTATGCCAGTGCAGCATCACCAGAGAAGGACCGGTTTGTATATAACAGCCAGTGGCCATAGTCTTCCGTCACTATAGGTCTGATTGGTCAAAGTCTCTCAGATCACTTGACTGATTATCCTGTAATTGACTGTACATTTGTCTTGTACTTCCACTTTGAACTACTTAACAGAAAACATAACGTAGTAATGGTATTTTATGATATCCCAATGGCCAACACATTATGCTGTGCAAAACACTTGTCACTATTATTCCATGGCATACTCGAGGAAGAGTAGCGGGAGATTTGGGAGCATATTTCCCGCTCCTTGACTGGTTGCCAGAGGTTTACAACCACGAGGCAGTAATTCTAGTTTACAATGAAAGTGCCCACAAGTAGCATCTGTTTAGTAGTGTTGAAGTGAGGCGCTTTTTCTTTGAAGTCCTGTGGCATTTCGCCAACTGCTGCTTGACGCACAAACTCATACATAATAGATTCAAACACATAAGGTAATTTAGAATCACGCTGATGCCGGTGTGCACTCGGGTTAAGGTTGTTTTTCTGGCAAATAAGGATTCAGATGCAAGAGTGATTGTGTGTTGGTTGAAACTTTCAACAAAAATGAAACAGGGTGAATTTTGATTATAGAGCAAAGACTGCGTCCTTGATAAGCGTGAATCGCGGTTATCAAGTGCTAACGTTAACCTCAGGACGTCCAAACAGATTTACAAGTGGGTTCAATTAGACTGAATAATCCACCCAAAGATGACTTGAGGTGCATACACTGAATAGATTTACTGGTATAATCAGTTTGTTTTCACATGTGTGGGTTTATCTGCAAGTTTGTCCTTCTGTTGGCAACTTCCTGTTTACATTTTTTAACCCATTAACCCCAGAGTTTTTGTGATGGGTGGGTGATCACCTAAGTATGTTACCATTCAATTTTTGGTAAGAATCGACCCACAGATGTCTCACAATGCTTTTGATGACCACTTAAATTTAGTTTTGCCATTGACCCGTTTCATACATCATTTTTCTATCATAAATATTACTACAATAACTAGTGCCGTTAGTCGTCACGTCCTGTGTATTCGTATATGGCTGAAATGACAATAAAATCCACATCAGACATTCTACTATCGGATTAAGTTTCATCTGGATCTGATCCAGATTAAAGATAGGAAGTCCCATTTAAGTGCTGATGTGCATCTCAGGGACATCTTAACAGATCAGGATGAATTTTGTCACACTTATGTAAAGTGGTAATAGCTTTGAGAAGGTAAAGTTCTATATAGATACAGAAATTCTTCTGGATCGTGTGGATAAAAATGTAAAAATTCAGGTGCCAGAATGTTAAATGTAAGTGTTTAAACCTCTGTGCTCTCAACTCTGGTATCATTTTTATAATTTCAGCATTTTTTCCCCCTGCATTCCATGAACAGGGATTCACCCAAATGTGGAATGTGAAATGGTTTGTGATGTGGGAGTGGGGGGGGGGGGGGGGGGGGGGGAGCGGGACACACTAGTATGTTCAGAGGCAGTGTGTGCATGGGGTTGATATTACAGCACAGAGTGTCACAGATCTCAGCAGCTCAGCCTCTCTCAAAACCCTCTGCTATTTTGACAAGTTACTTTCTTCAGGTCTGCCACAAATCCTATCATTATGAAACGCAGGACTGCTGAGTCGTCGCAGCAGAGGCTGTAGGCTCTTTTTTTCCCCCCCTCTTAAAATAAGAAAAAATAAAATCCAGCTCATAATGAGAACTATAACAAGCTCACTGACTGAACATTCACATGCAGGCTTCACTTTTGTTTTGTGTCATTTCCTCTGCACTTCATACACACAGGGACGCTGTTAATTGCAGGTGTATTAATGGCCCAGACAAACATGACAAACTCAATTCATTCACTGACTTAATGTCTTTCACTGATAAAGCATTCATTAATACCGTCAACTATAAACAATTTCCTGTTCTCACATCATGTTCTAATCAGTGACATCTAATGGTGAGACTGCAGATTGTAATAAAATGGGCACTCCTCTGCTCACACCTCCCCTGTCTGAGCTGTGTCAGGGAACTACGATGGCCTTTGCATACCAGAAAGAAAGGAAGGATGCCATTCCATGTTTGTTTGCATGCATGATATTGTTGCAAGACGGCGGCTTCTGCAAACCCAAGCCCAAAGAAGAAAATAATCTAAGAGTTAATCTGCACAGCTGCTAAAATAGTGTTTTCTCATCTTTAGAATCAGCCTAGACACTAAAACCACAGTGAAAAATGGGTGAGACGGCAAAAACCCAAAGTTGACACGTGTCTCACTTTTACATTGAAGCATTTAGCAGACAGGGTTAGCATCACTGATTTTAATGTGATGCGGGCGGCTAAAAGGCAGCCAGTGGAGCTCAATGAACCGAGGGGTGACATGCGTCCATTTGGGCTGATTGAAGACCAGGCGGGCCGTCACATTCTGGACCATCTGTAGCGGTTTCACAGCACAGGTCGGGAGAGGCCTGTTAGCAGGGCGTTGCAGTAGTTAAGGCGGGAGATGACCAAAGCCTGTACTAGGAGCTGGGTAGCCTGTTTATTAATTAAAAATGACAAAATGTAATGTAAAAAATGCAACAACGCGTCCGGCAAATTCAATATCTGCCCATAAACCATCCTAAAATGTTACTCACTGGACATTTTAACAAACGGAAATGAGCATAAACACGTGTATTCTGTGGAGGAAACGGAACATTTGAATTCTTAGCTATTCAAATGCAAATTCTGTCATATGTGTCATGTTCACACTTCATACCTATTGAGGATGTGTTGATTCAGCAAAGTCGGACATCACCATCATGACATGTTGTGGGTAGTTTTCTTGCAGCCTGACCAGAATGAGGTCAGAGGATTTATTGCAGGTTTTTGCAGCGTTATGACATCCTGGTGTGTTTGGCAGCCATAACCATGGTGTTTTCTTCATCCTTACCACATTCATAACAAGAAAATCACCCTGGTTTTGCCACAAGTAATTGAACTACTGTCAGTTTGACATGGACATACAAATAAAAACACATTCTCACACACATCTGTGGTTTGAAGGGAACATTATCCTCTTTATTATCCTTTAAATATAAACTGTGCTGTTGTTACTATTCCAGATCCGGCTCTCCTTTAATTTACTCACAGCAGGCGTCTCATTAACCAGCCAGGCATCACAGAGTGGAATTAAGTGTCATCCAATTGACTCAAATGCATGTGAGCTGCAGTGTAAAGTGTCTCTTCGCCTTACAAACAACTCCGGCTCTCTCGTGTCACCGCTGACATCTTTAAACTGCCGCCGCGGCTCTCGCTTCATTATGACCATCACGCCGCTGATGTCCGATGTACCTGTGCCTCGTACAAACAAAACCTTTAAAAAGCAAAGTAATTTGAATGTTATTGATATGGAAATTATGTTTATTCACATCAATTATGGATTGACCGCATCTGGGCTGAACTTCCCCGATGTCCAAACTCCTGATTTACACACGGAGAAAACAAGGAGCAGGCATATAACTCTTAAGAGAAAGAGAAATAACATTTTCAGACAAACACGGCCTCCGTCTGTGAGCATAATGTGTCAAATATGTGCACAGAATAAAATGCATCTGTAGTGATTGGGATTATGGGGCATTCACAGTAAAAGAGAGGACTGATGCTTTTGTCTTCTGCCAAGCTTTTCCTCACAGACAGTGTTATGGAACACAGTTCTGTGGCACATCTATCCAGGTGCAAAACACTGTCAATATGTGCATGAATGCATTCGCTCTTGGCTTAGGTTTATTGTTGGCCACATGCATAAATTGTGAACATATTCCCAAAGCTAAATAATTACTAACTGTTCAATTATTGATTCCAAGGCACCGATAGTAATAAAACTGGACAGTAGTGCTGCACCATATATTCAAAATGTACCATCATTGCAATAGACATCCCCGATAATGCTTGAACGCCATCTTAAAAATACTCAGATAGATAGATAGATAAACACACAATATATACACAAAATTAAGATTAATTAAGATAATTATTTTATTAGTTTCATTTTCTACGTACACGTATCACAGTTTGAGATTAGAGTTATATGATTGCATTAAGACATATTTGCATTTAAATAATTGTGTCTACATTTATTAAAAATGCTTGTTTTCATAAATTTTAATCAATTTTGACACAAAACAGAAAGACAAACCCTGTGGAGTTGAGTATTAGTTTATTAATCATTAGTCAAACACTCCTACATAATCGCATGTTCTGCTAATATTGTGCGGTCTTTAAAAGGCACTGTTTGTGCTGGTACAACACAGTTATGGTAGGTTAAGTATAGTATACAACAGGCATTTTCTTTCCACATTATTCCAAAGAGTAAGGATAACATGGTTGAGAAGCCTCAACTGAAAAAAGGTGCATAAAGGCAGCATTTCCACTGTTGAGCGCTGTCACCTGAGCTGAGGTTGATAGATATTTCTTTGAAGTCTCAATACCTGGCAAGAGCTGCTAATGAAGAATAATCCCTTCACAACTTCCCCAATTCCCTGTTAATCAAAAATACAGACGGATTCTCCCCCCCACACATCATCCAGGACACATTCTAGTATTAATATAACTCGGTCACTCAGTTGAAAATGAAAAATGTCTTCAGAAAGCAGCAGTGAAAATGACAAAGGGAGTGTTGTAATCCATTCCAATTTGGGCTTGTTACACTTTCCGTCTCTGAGTGCGGTCCCCGTTTGCATTTCCCCCCTGCGTGCCCCCCCCCCCTCGTTCGTTCGTTGTTCTTTTGTTAGTAACATCATTTTCCAGGTGTAATGGGGAAGCATCTTGGCAAACAACGAGGAAACCTAAAGCTCTCGGCTGTTTATGCAGCACTTCTGTATGTGTTTCCATCCCCTCTCCAATGCACGGCTAATTCGCCGACACTGTGCGGTGAACAGGCTCTGAATTCTGAATCCCAGTGTGTGAATAATGTTTGCATTATTGTCAACAAACATGTACAGTACAGTTCTTAAGGTCCTGGTGTACTACGCGTGCATTGTAAGTGCACTCAGAGAGCGTGTTGGGTGCACGTGGACAGTGCATGTGCAAACTGAATCTCCGGTGAGGTACTGAATCAGTATTGGCCAAGGATGGTCATCACAGCCTCAACAGGCCACAAAACGAAGCCCCGAAATGAGGGGAGAAGGTACAACCGACTGGGATTTAAATAAACAAAACATTACTTCACAACAAGCAGTTTTAAAATAACACTTTCTGAAAAAGAAGCAGCTTTTACAAGATATAGAGGCAAATACGTTGAGTGACCTACCTTTAAATCAACTTAATAAATAAAACAGTATTGGTGAAAATACTTTACATACAGTACAAGGGAAAAAAAAAAAAAAAAAAAAGGCGAAAATGTCACCTCAGCAGAAATGCACTCCCTCAAAAACAGGAGTATATTGATAGAGCGTGTGTTTCCTTTCCGAAGCAATGGAACAAGCATGGTATTGAAGCAAGAATCAATTACTGGTCGCCCTCCTGAGTATCAGGCTGCTCCCTGTCCCCCCACAGAGGAGATGTGTAATGGTGTTCTCCACTATCACACGCTCTCATATCACCGAGTATGAGAGTCCATTACCTGGAGCTTCATGGTGCATTTCAGAGCCTCATTTTGTTTCTCACTGTGTTCACCCAAGTCTCACTAATAACAACGAAGGGGTTTTCATTCATGTCATTTGATATTTTATAATAGATTTCTATCCCAACCTCTTCGATGTATGTCCCTGTACAGATACAAAGGAATTTCCTGATAATAAATGTCCCACTTATCTTTAAAAAAAAATAAAAAGACATTGTCCTGCAGCATATGTCTCTCGTCCTTTGATATAAAAGATAAAAGATCCAACTATGGTTTGAAGTACACCATATAAAAAAAGAATAAAAAAAAAAGAATAAAAGCACAATCAGAAGAGTGTCTTGTTTGATCCAATTCATTGATTTAAATGATGGAAGCTGCTTTACCTTTATTTCTATTCTTTTTAGTTTGTGACGGTCATGTTGCACCGTGACATGCATAAGCAATCTTCAAGGACGTTGCTCCACACGTCATTTCAAATAATCCAAACAAAACACTGCAAAAATGCTGTTATAACAAACACAATTGGTCACAAATTGATTAGATTCTATTCTTATAGGTTAACCTTTGGTGCTAACGCAGACACACCCTTGGTGAAATGACATGGGAATAATACACAACTCCTTATACGGACATCCTGGGGGTGTTTGTTTAGAGGTCACATATTCAGGCATTGTTGAATATTCACATATTCAAAAATGATTTGGCTCATGTGCTCTTGTGTTGAGTGATGATGAAACTGCATTTTTAGTTGTGATATAGCAATAATTGTGCAGAATTGCACATTACTGTACCCTCTGTGTACACATTAGACTGATTAACTGGTTTGATAAATGTTCATAGAAATATTAAGATACATCTATAAAATGTAAAACTAAAATCATACAAAAGGACTTTGTTTTAAATATACACACACAAGTTGTTTTTTTCTCCTGGGCTAGCCTGTCCTAATTGTCAACACACATTAGTTGGATGTTCTACACAAATCTATTTGTGTTTATTTTCAGAGAAAGTATTCCTGCCATGGATGCATATTCTCAGTTAATGATGTCAAACCTGCAGATTGGTTTCCACAATATATTTCTATTTTAGCAATGCCTCTTTAGGATTTTAACATTAGGAAGAGAACAATCCAATTCCAGCTATGTCAAAATATAAATTGCATGGATGTTGCACATCAGCAATTTTCATTTTATCTAATCTTTCGGTGCTGAAAATAAAATTGCACTTTTATTTACAACACAGAGACTTATGTACACAAGATACAGTGGGATCAAGTATGTAGTGAATAAATAACAGACTGCTAATTGACTCCTGGGAGACCCCAGATACACAATAGAATATCAGCCTCTGCAGAGAAAACATCCCCATGAGACGCGTAACGATGTAATTCCACGAGGCAGAGAAAACCAAACACAAACGTACCAGATTAGCTCCATTCTCTAGCTTCTGAATTACCATTGTGATCAGTAATAATAATAATAATAATAATAATAATAATCTCTAAAAGTCTATCATGATGACACGTGCTACAAGGAGGATTAAGATGGATATGACGGGCAATCACACTTAAGATTATCTCTTATCTTAAGTGTCCAAGCTTAATGTAATCCATCCATGACGGAGTTAAAGCTAGGGTAGGCACCATGTTTTTGGCATTTGACAATTATCCCTTCATAACCTTTAAAACATAATGTAAATAGAGTGATCCTTAGAGAGACTTCTGCACCGCCTGTATCGACTCTGGCCAATTACGGGGGCCGTGGTCTTATCCTTGCATGCCTTTTCTTGGCAGAGAGGGCGAGTTATGTGCTAATGTAACATTTAGAGAGTCCTGTACTCATTCGCTTTTGATTTGTGCAGCGTATGTGATGTATATGGGCAAGAGTCCTTGTCGAGTCCAAAAAGTGGTTGCGGGTTGCCGAGTGTAAGGAATCAATAGGAGTTAGCCCATGTAAGCGATGTGCTCAGGGAGAATAATGAACACATACAGAACAGAAGAGAACAGTGCAGAAGGACTTAAGGCACATGAGCAGGAGGGATAGAGACTCGATTGCCGCCATCAGTCATCATTTCTGCTCCGACCTCTGTTGCCGCGAAGTGTCACCGCTGTATTGTCTCTTAATTAAAATTGGGCCAGCACTGTTTTAGGTTTAAATGTGATGTATGCGGTGCCATTTGCAGCTTCAGGAGAACCAATAAATGCACTGTAAGGTCATTTGCGATGGACGGCCTAAGTGAAAGTTGAAGGGAAACAGTTCATGGTGGTTTTACATAAAGACAGAGACAAATCTCTCCATCCTGAGGTAAAGAAAGGTTTGCCCAATGCAATTAACATTACATAGATATTTATACTGAACCAGAATGGAAAACTGGTGCAAATATTGGTGTTTTATAGTTTAGGTCTGACATACCTGGTTCATATTCAATGTATTCCCATTTATTTGCCTCATATGGTTTTCCAGAGCAGTGTGGACACACAAATTCTATCAACAAATCAGATTTGTCTCACTTAAGTATGCGGTCAGATATATATCTGATAAGTGAATGGTCATATCGGAATCCATCTGGCTTTTCGCCCAAACACATGCGTTGTCATCGACTTGCACAGACGGTGAGGCAAAGCCAAACAATTGGATGAGTGCTGTTCTTTAGAGCAAAGGCCCAGTACCATTTCTCATTTTTACCCCGACCTGTTGGCCCTTGGAACTGAGTTACCCCGGCAACATGGGACGTCCTTGGGGATGATGGGCATTATTAAGCAGAGACATATCAGACAATGTATTTTGTGTTTCAGAATACTGGTGGACCATTTGATAGCATATACTGTAAGAGACTGTAAACAAGCTTTGTTGTGACATCATCATCATCTACCGCTTTATCCTCCACCAGTTCGCCAGTCCATCGCAGGGCCACACACAGACAAACACTTTTGTGACATTTGTTTCCTTAATTAAAAAATAGCCATAGTCACAGCACTTCTATTAGAACTGTGGTCCTGAAAAATCCACATTTAACAGCTAGTAAGTCCTTACACTTCACACAAAGTGATAAAGCCAAGGGGTGAAATGGGACTGAACCTAAATTTTGCTGCTGCAACAGCTTCCATTTCAGACCTACATCTCACAGGAGGTTTTCTCTTGTTGCTGATGGACACATTTCAAAGTCAGATGTAAAAATATTGTTCTAATGAAGAATTGCACAATGTGGTTACACACTCCTCCTCCTCCCGGCGAGAATCTTGCACCGCTTTCAGAAATGTTGATGTGACAAGTATCAAACCATAACATTCAAACATTCCACTTTGCACAGAATGTACAAAAACCTACCTTCTCCCACGGGTTTGCTAAAAAGTAAAATAGCAATTTCCCCCTGTCAGATAAAAGGACCAGTGCTATTCAGATGCAAAGGCGTTCTGCATAAAGTGATTTCTGTCTCAGCAGAGACAGAATTGGAGACATGAATTTGGCTCTCACTCCTCACAAAACAGACAGGTTTGTTTGTCGCTGCAGAGCAGCGGGTTTATGGTTTTCCTTCGCTCAGCATGTTCATGCTCCTGAAGGAGCAGCAGGTGATCCTTGATCCTATAGCACCGACTCCTGCTCCACTCTGTGCTGACTGACACCTCCCTCTGCTTTACCTGACACAGACTTAATAAAGCCCCTCTACTGTAACTCTGCACCTGCTCTGAATGTCTGTGGTTCAGACGGTTAGGGCTTGAATTTCCCCCCTCACAGCCAATTACAGTGGAGTGATACAAGTGGCCTTGAGCGAAATAATTCTAAATCTAATTTATACACTTCATATTTCAGAGCGTTGATTGAAACCTAACCTTGGCAACAGAAAATTATTATTGCAGCAAGCCAATGGTCATCAGCTAAATCCCTCAAATGTCCAGGCGTAGCTCAAGTATTACCAGCCTGTCAAATGTGAAAAGAGTTAGAGTTACAAATCATGAAGCAGAGCCTCGGTGTTTCTAAATAGAATCTTAGTTTGTTTGCTTGGAAAGTCCGGTTCGTTTGGGGATGTGAGAATGTGCAACCAAACTCTGGTCTGCCTAAAAACAGGTCTTGGTTTGCTTCAAGGGAACCAAATACCAATTGAGTCCCCAATAGTACAGAGTCTAAAGCGGACTATTAGGTGTGAAAACAACCTAAGTGTATGTTTAAGATGCTTTTACATTATTGATTTAAAGATGGACACATTAAACAGTCCGTCAGAGACTGCTTTCATTAGTGGCTCATGAAGTTAACGTTGGTTTAATTAGCAACAGTGACGGTAATTTAAAAAAACTGACATCAGGACAGTAAAAGCAGCTTTCTGTGACTCAAACTCCCTTTTTGTTTCTTACTGAATTCATTTAAAGCTGCAGAAGACAAGATCACTTATCTTATGACCAGACTCTAGGGGAAACCTGATATGAATAAATTCCCTCCCTCTTCCCAACTCCCACTAAAGCACCAGCAACACATAACACAAACAATTTCAAAGCATGACAACAACCACACAACAAAATATCTGCCAGGAGCCTGGCTCTGGTTCAAAGGAAGCAAACACTGCAACTGGCATGAGCAGGCTTCTTATATTGCAACCTACTGTGTCGTGGACCAATCAGCTCCCAGGATTCACTCACACACCTGTCACTCAATCAACCATGCACACCTGCAACCCATCACTCATCGGCCCCACGTGTTGAGTTTCCTCCACAAGTTTGCAGCATTTACTAACAGTTATCTGAGCGAGTCGTCGCCATCCAAACATCCACAGCCCTCACTGCAACTGAGGCTTTCCACCATACTTGTATTAACATAAGCTACTGCTCAGCCTGTGGCCCTGTTGTACAGCTGCTACTGTCTCACTGCACTGTATCTATCTGCGGGGAACCCAGGCTGTCACAGTCGAGTTGAGAAGCAGAAACGGGGAACAGGAGTTCAGTACATGCGTCACTGCATGACATAAGCACCGCTGAAGTAAATAAAGTCAACATGGCGGCGCCTGGCGGTGCTTCAGCTCTTACAGTAGGCCCGGTTCACGCTGGATGTGTTGCGTGTGCATGTGTGTTCACGCCCGCTGTGTGTCTGCTGCGTTTCACTCACACTGTGTGTCTTTTCCACCACCAATGTGATTATGACTCTGTCTGTAGCTTTTGTTTTATCAGACAGCAAGAAAGAAAGCGAGAGGTCAAGAATGTGCACAGTTAATATATCATATTTATGTTTTTCATGTATTCAGATCCAGCCAAGACACTAATGAGTGAGTGAGAGTAAGATCTTCATGTAATCATGGTGGTAGAATGTCAATATCAACTTTTTATTCATCTGTTTTCTTTACATTGTGCTTCTACTTCTGTCTAGTTCTGAAGTTTACCCTTGTGTGTGCCTGCTACCTTACCCATCTTCCCTGGTAGATTGTCTAACGTGTTTCACCTGTGTCTTGTCTGATTGTCTCTGCCTTCCTCCTCAGCTCCCTGTGTTTCTGCTCCATGTTTGCTTTAGTAAAAGACTATTTTTGTTAATTTGGGATTTGATGTCCTTCATTGTTCACATCTTTGTCATTCTTTTCTATTTTTGCTAGAAACCACATGCGTCATTTGTGAAAAATAGGCGAGAAGCCTGAGATCTCAAATAGACGTGGGTCTCGCACATTTGTTACCATAAGTGCCTAAAATAAAAAAAAAAGACAACCAAGAAACACACTCGGTGCATCCAGTGTGAACCAGGCTTTAATACTTAGGCAACTTTTTACTTTCTTTTTTAGGCATCATAAACACAGAAAAACTACTTTTTCTTAACAGTCTTTTCTTTATTGTTCTTAAAAAATGTTCCATAAACATGGTATTATATCTAAAAATATCTTCATACATGCAAACCTCCCAAATTGACTCTAATGCTGCCACGAAAATATACCAAACACAGAGACGAGGACGTGGAGCATGCACATAAAGCTAGCAACAGACAACAAAGGAGGACATCCAGCAGCTCTATTTTAAGTTTTGGATGAGAATAGTCCGCGTTGACGAAACACCAATTGCAAGGGAGTTGCGCTTTTCTGTCGCCCAATTAGCAGTCTGTCGTGGTACTAGCTCCACCCACACCGTATTGTACCATTACCCTGGTAGCCAAAGGAAAAGGTAACAAAAAATTGAAGAGTTGGGACCTGTTATTTTGATACTATTCCTAAGAAATGATAGCTTCAGATAGCTTCAGTGTAGTTTGTGAGTTTTCTCTAGTCGACCAAACAATGATGTATAGTAACTACAACTGGTCATGAGCAATGGAACAGGGTCAAAGCAAGGGCGGGGAAACTACTTTCACTTTAATGGTCATGTCTTTTTAAAACATTTATCAGCTTCCGAGGAGAAGCGCGGACGGGGGATTTATGGTGGAACGGAAACAGAATCTTTGTCCTTAGCAGCATTATGTTGTTGTGTTCCACTTTCCGTCGCTTTCAACAAATGTGACCTTCAGACCTTGAGGCTTGCCCAGCTTACTTTGCCTCACATAATCTCTTGACACTTTCCCTTTCAGTTGTGTTAACACCAGGGATTCCCTACCACCCCCACGGCCAAGAAGGAACCACAGTCCTGCCTCGGTTGGCACATGGAGCACAATGCTGGTTCTGTGTGGATGAAAGTTTAAACCCTAACCCTAAAACTTTTGCAGATTCTATAAAACTAAACTTTTATCGGCAGCAGGCAGCTCATATTCAGCATCAGTTTATCTTGTCACGTCTTGTCATCACACACACGCTCACTCCAGGTGGGCATTCATCATGTTAGTGTCTGAATTTCAAGAGTAAAGAAAGACGGTTCTTGTCATCTCACGCTTGGATTACTGCAACTCCCTCCTGGCTGGTCTCCCTGCGTGTGCCATACGACCCCTGAAACTCATCCAGAATGCAGCAGCTCGACTGGTCTTCAACTTACCAAAATTCTCCCACACTACACCTCTCCTCCGCTCCCTTCACTGGCTTCCTGTAGCTGCTCGCATCCGCTTCAAGACTCTAGTGCTTGCGTTCCATGCTACAAACGGATCCGGTCCAGCCTACATCCAGGACATGATCAAAACCTACACCCCAGCCCGCCCACTTCGCTCTGCATCGGCAAACCGGCTCGCTGCCCCCTCACTGAGAGGATCGCAGAGGCATTTACAGAACTCGAGACTGTTCACTGTCCTCGCTCCCAAATGGTGGAACGAGCTCCCCATCGACATCCGGACAGCGGAAAGCCTCCACATCTTCCACCGCCGACTAAAAACACATTTCTTCCGACTCTACCTCGACTAAGACGATAACGACGACGACAAAAAAAAAAAAAAAAAAAAAAAAATATATATATATATATATCGCACTTATGACTAGCACTTCATAGTTTGATTTACTTGAAGCTCTTACTTACTTCTAGCTCTTATTTGTACCCAAATGTTTAAATGCACTTATTGTAAGTCGCTTTGGATAAAAGCGTCTGCTAAATGACATGTAATGTAATGTAATGTAATGTAACGGTATGAAAGATAAAGGTTGATCTATACGTACATTTGCTTGATTCATCATTTCTGTGTCTCTTCTCATCTCCCGATTGGCCGGAGCTAAACTGATTCACATTGATCTCCCTCACTGACAGACACCGGCGGTGTGTGTCCCCGACAGTTTCCTGCGTGTTGCCTTAAAAAACATCGAACTGCAAGCACTGGCACCTAAAAAAGATTTGTATGTTCCCTCGTCCTCTGCACAGATCTGTCGCCCGGTTATCACCTAAATGTTAGGTGTTGCCATGGGAATTTTTTAAATCCCATCAATGAGGAAGGCTTTATTTATAATGAGCTAATAACTGACAGCTGCATCGTGCGGCAATAAAGAGGTTTTTTTTTTTTTTCTCCTTCTTTTTTTTCTCTCGAGAGACTTTAGTCTTGCCTGAGCTGGTGGTGAAGCTGCAGTGGAAATCCCTGCTATGCTGATGAGGATTTAAAAAGGAATTGCTTATATAATAGGGTGGTCCTGGGTGATTTCTCCAAATTCCTCACTCATCTTCTTTTATTGCCGTTCACTTTGTCCCCTGTGGCCACTCCACACATGTGGGTGAGCAAGGCCAGAGGAGTCCTCGGTGTATTGGCTGTTAATTTGATCTGCTCAGGTTATATCTCGCCGGGATAGAGGCCCGCCAGTTATTAGGAACACGTTTTTGACTTGACATGACTGGAAAGCTTTAAAGGTCCCCCTGTTTGATATTTTCATAGCCGATAGTGATGACTGAAAATCCTTTAAAGCTGACTATTTGATATTTCTATAGTCAGTGACAGGCATTTATTCAGTCATTCATGATTTGATTACTAGCCTCGTAAAAGGCTATTCGTCAGCGTGACAGGAAGTTAAGGCCAATGATTCCAAACATCAAATATCAGGTTTTGAAGGACATGTAATGTAATGTTGCCGACGGAGGAAACATTGACTAAAGCTGCACTGTGTAACATTTAAATATGAATGAGTGCCTGTTATATTCAAACCATTGCCAGCTGTGTTTTCAATCCCATGTTGCCCAGCACAGGAAGTCATTCATTTTACACCAAGAAACACCGGGCTGGTAAATCCAGATGGCTGCAACTCGTGGGAATATGACGGAAAAATGTCAAAAGGTGCACAAGAAGTTTGGGAAGTGGATACTACTTCTGTAAGAAACATGGATATTGAACAGCCATGTAGAGGCACTGGCAGTGTAATGCCTCAGATTTCCTCCGGGGGGCGATATAAGTCATGCACTGCAGCTTTAATGTACCTAGAAAATCCAGAAAATGTTGATATTTTGTTGTTAAATGTCCCCTGATATATCTCCTAAACACAACCGTGAAAAGACAAGACGTGTTTTCTTTTCTTAAACACGTTTCCTGATTTTAGTAGTTTATATACATATGTTAACGAAAGCAGAAAGCTTCAAATAGTTTGTTTAACATTTGTAAAAAAAAAAAAAAGGGGGGAAGGACTCATATGTGATCCCACTTCTTCCCTAATCCTTTTTCTGTTTTAGTTCAATTAGATCTCATACATTTTCTAATGTGCCAAACTCTAGAATTATCTTTAGTGCAATTGCTTGAAACCCCAAACAAGTACAGTTTGAATTGGGGTTTAGATCTTTCATCTTATCTGTCATAGACAAACGATACGTAATCTGGGATCCCATTTTCAAATTTGAAAGTCACATCTCCAAACATTGCCTCCAGCTTCCCCCCCGTGACCCTGAAAGACAGCGCTGTATACACTGTATAATAGATGGAAAGGAAGGATGTGCCAAGATTAAATACTGGCAAATAATTTGCGATGATAGGCACACAGACAAAGTTAATGTTCTGAGCCTGATAGTTATGTTTATGTAATTAGACTTTTACGGGCATTTATCAGCATGCGATGGTATTCCTTTGTATCTCATTATGTACAGTAATTTCACAAATTAATCTTTTTTTTTTTTTTTTGGCAACAAAACTGCCTCATCCAATTACACCAGTTTTTGCATGGCCAATATTCAATTTTTCACCGTGGCATGTCTCTTAGTCAACTTTTAAATTAGCTCCACTTGGATGACAAACCCGCTAATAAATAGAAGATAATTACAATGCCTCCATGATATTAATCAAATTAGTCACGTTTTTTTTTTTTTGTTCGTTTGTTTTTTACCAAGACATTTTGGACAATGCTGTGGCAACAGTTTGAGGAAGAGCCTTTGTCCGACATCAGTGTCTGACCTCAGAAATGCTCTACAAAAGGAAAGAATGGACACAAATTCCCATAGAAACACTTCAAAATCTCTAAAAGGGCCTCTTAAATAGTTTTTTTTCTGCATACAAAAACAATTGGCAGAGCACAGTTCATCTTCTTAAGCATGTTTCAATAGACTTTCTATGTTTATCCTGTTTCCCACTTTGCTTCTCCTGTGCCTGCTTTCTCCTTCCACACCTGCCCTTCATCTGTCTCGTTAGCTCTTCCCTGCTCTTCCTCCCACCTGGGTCTCCTTCCATGTCTGCACATGCAGTCAATTCCCTCATGTTTTTAGTTTAGTTCCTGGTTTAATCTGTGCACTCATTGTGATATCCTCTTTTACTGCTTGTTGTACAGAGCTTTGTTTACAGCACCATGCTTGTGGGAAAAGCTTCTGCAAAAATGAATGGCGTCTGTGCTGTTTTCAAGCCGCCAGAGTCCATTGTGCACTTTAAATCCACAGAGCTCAAACAATTCATCACAGAATCTGACAAACTGAACATATATATCTGACCCTGACAGTGCTGCCAGGTGCTATGGTAACAGCGAGAGTGGACGTTATTCCCGACCTGCAGTCACCCAACTTTCCTACAAACTTTCTCTCGTCCTATTGCTGAGAATAGGAGCTTACACATCACAGTAAAATAATAGTTAGTGTTGATTCTCTACCTGACATGATTAGATAACTGCACTGGCAGAATCCATCGCCTTTGAGCATGTTTTATGGCAGTTCTGGATCACTGCCATCTTCCAGGACCTTTGGTGACCCAGTGATCCAACGGTTTTGTCTTTCTGGAACACAACAACTATCCACCATCTTCCCTTGTTAAGAAAACAGCTGGTGAAGGGTTTCCTGACACATTGCCTGGTATATACTGCCAGTTGAACAGTGCAGCTTCCTGCCAAAATGGCATAGTTTTGGTTCCAAATAATGCACAAAATCCACTACCAGAGCTCCATAGACATTGGAACTAAATTCTACATTTAAACTACCTGCTTTATTTGGGTCATCCACTAAATTCACCCTTTTGACACTGTCATCATGTCATGCGATTGTGGCATAAACACAGCACTAAAATCTGACTGATGATGATTATGTGCTCTGGTACAAAGCTTTCACGTGTGGCTGTATTGAGCTGCTGGAATGTTTGGAGGTCAGTTTACATCGATTACTGTTGCGCTCCACTGGCCTCAACTGATCAATCCTTTCATTGTGTTACATGTTGAAAAATGCTGATGTCAGCGACCGTCAGTGTGTAACAGGAAAATGAAAAAAAAAAAAAATCATTCCATGTTTAATGACATATTACGAATGTTCTGCTGTAATAGTAGAGCTGCTGCTGCTGCTGCTGCTGCCGCTGCTGGCAAGATTTTATTATTCTTTTTTTAAAACTCCTATTCATCATCATTTAGCATGTGCTCTTGTATTCAGCAGTATGTCATTTTCAAATTATTATGTGTAGCTGTGGCATAATTGATGTAGATGTTTTCAGCCAAATCCAATAATTTTCAATAAATGTTGAAACAAAAAAAAAAAGACTAAAAACCTGCTCTTTAACCTTGAACACGTTCAGTGACTTTTAAAGGGCTTTAAACACTGGAATATTAAACCATGAATAAATTGCTAATGTTGCTTAAGTCACAACTTTTTACAGAAAATTGCACATTTGAGTAAAGTAAATATCTAATTGTGATCCAAATTTGTTTCAAATCGTACTTGTTTTGTACTAAAATCTGCTCTGTTTCTGTGACAGTGAGGTGTGAGTTTGTGTATGTGACTAATATTAGTGTCTATTAAAAGATACGAGATAGTTTGGAGCTGGATTCCAACAAATAAAGTGTATTTCTTTGATTTCAAACAAATGTCGAATGAGTTCATGCACTGCTAATTAAACTGATCCGCTCCACCTGACCTGTGTTTCTCAGTAGAGTGGTGTGGTGGTGAAGGTGGGTGTGGCTAGCAGGTGTGGGCGTGGCTCATGAGAGCAGGTGCAGGTGAGCTAATTGCCACAGCTGCTTGTAATCATGCTCTCCCTCTATATAAGCAGCAGTGTGCCGACCGTCGCGGGAGGGACTGCTGCACATGAGAGAGGGGAGGTTTTAAGAGTCTTGGGGAACTGTCAGCTTTGTTGTTTCTTCTGTGATCATCTGCGTTTGGGTTGGGTTGATGTGACTGTGAAGTTGGTCCTTTATATTAACAAATGTGTACATGATGCTCAAACAAACACAGGTTTTTACTAGTAACATTAATACTCTCCGGGTTTTGAGAGCGTGTTACACTTCTGACAAGTGTTCCAATAAAGTGGCTGAGAATTGATTACACTGTATGGTCATTACAGCAGTGCTGAAAACCACACATCTAAAGGTTTGCACAGTACTGTGTACAGTATGTGTGCAGCAATTAAGTTTATTGATCTGTAAGCAGCCATTACGGTCTGAATTGTGTCTACTGTAGTAGCAAGAGCTGCTTAAGTCAGACTTAGATCCAGTGTCAACCGGCAACATTCGCACACTGTCCCACAGGATGTGATGTCATTAGAGTCGAGACAGATGAAGCCAACGGCGACCAGCTGCAGACAGTTTTGACTGAAAATGCAAAGAAGTACACAGAAAGTTTCAGAAGTAAATTCTCCTGCTTAAAAAAAACAGTCATGCACTATTTTGATGCGATAAACACTTTTTGTCCCTGTGCTGCTGTATACACACAAAGACTCCCTTAGTCTGGTCTGAAGCTTCCTCAGGTTGTACTTGGAGGAAAATCAGAAATTCTATTCTACTGTTTGTACCAGGGTATGTGACTGGAGTGGAGCTGAGGAATTTTGACCGGGGTGCAAAGAAAATGAAACGAATAAGAATAAATGAGATAATAATCTCACAATACCAGTGTAAGTGTGTGAAGTATATGAGAAAAGTCTATTTACACCACTGTATCTTAACGTTTGTGATAACGGTGTCACTTTGAAGGACTCCGTATTTTCTCAGCTGGTATTTGGTATGAAAATATTGAGAACCACTGCTCCTAAAACAAACAGAAAGGCCATGGTTAAAGTTATGCACTGCAGCTTTAATGATTTCTCACTGGGTGGCTGCCTGACTTAAAACAAATACGTCAAGGTTAACGTCTCCTTCGGTTAAATCTACTCGTGAACTCTGAGGCCTCTCGAGTACCGGGGCAGTGTGCCTCCGACTCCCGCCCCCCTCTTTCCCACGGGTTGAGCCTCAGTTAGCGACGTACGCTCCAGTGTGAGTGTGAGTGGGAGGCAGATTCAATGAGAGACGGAGCAGAGGAGGCTGACTGGGACTGACGGTGACACATGCAGGCAGGATTCTCCTCTGCTGTCGGAGCTCAGCTGACACGTTCAGTCTCAGTGAGTCATCCGTTGCCTCCCGGAGACTTTATGGAGTTTAGGGTGTTCTCCGGTGTTATTAGATGTGAAAGCCATTTAGTGTTTAGAACCCTCCGCAGCACACCAGGATCTCTCTGACAAATAGACTAGTGATGAATAATTCAAAGGGAACGGTTTACAAAGAGAGGCGATGATGGTGTCTTTGTGTGTAGAGCGAGAGAGTCTCTCCTTTCTTTTTGTGTGTATAGGCTTTAAAGTCTGTGCTTTACACGTGTCTCACGCCGTGAAATGGGGCATAAAGTACACAAAAGGGTAGTTGTGTTGCATTGTGTGCCTGTGTTGCACAATAGTAAAGCTTTCTGGGTTTTGTTTTCTGAATATTGTTGAAAGCTGAAGGCAAGATTGTTTTTTACTTTTTTAATTAAGTGTGTTCATGGCTGCTGCAGACTGGGAAATCATCATTTATGATACCGGGATGATGCAGGAAAACATTTGTCACAGACGAGAGCCATATTAAAAAGCGCTGTTTATCACAGCAGTGAGAGGGAGAGCGGCGCAGCCACATAGACTTGTAAAAATGTGTATTTGTCACATTTCCTGCCAGGAATACCACGCTTGTAAAAGTTAACTGTACAGCGGAGTCTAAATGATATGCAGACGCAGATTTATGAGTGAGAGGAGGAGGAAGAGGCAGCAGCGGGGGGGGGAGACGCAAGAGTAAAGTACAAATTCTCTTATCTCGTTTAATGTCAGTGATTTATTCAGACATGGAAATGAGAGAAAAGCAATATTTCATCAGAGTGATTAAAACTCAATGGAAAGATTAAGCCTCTGTGTTTGTGTCTTTGCATATTCATTTTGTTTCATATTGAAAGAATAATTACACATTGATTATCAATGACCAAGAGAAGAGAGAAGACAAGAGGGAGAATCTCTTTGTAAGCCTTGCAAACCCTTAAGGATAATTATGTCCTCATCAGAGGAAGGATAATTTGTGATGTATTACATGTTGAGGACGATAATGATTACTTTATAATGAATATTCATTGATTGATTGCTCTGCAGCATCAGCTCGCCATTGAATAAATGAAGTGGTCGAACAGGATTTTGAACGTGTGCGTACACAGAGTGCAGCTTCCATACATACTCTACATTCATAAAGGAGCATTTAAGAGTTTTTGAATAGACTGGGTGTCCGTGAGTGAGGCAAGTGCACCACACTGCACCGAGAAACAAACTTCTGACACTGGTCACACTTCAGGCATTTGCAATTAAAAAGTTGTTTATCACAGCTTGCAGTCATTGTGTTGAGAAGCATAGCAATGAGCCGCCGAGCTTTAATCTGACTCATAGAGCTAAGAATGAAACTCTCCGGGTGAGAGATGATAGCCGCCGCCGTTTCTCACTGTTACGTTTATGACGACTGCTGAGCTCGGCTGAATCGTTACGCGCTGTGTTAAATTACATTGTGTCAACGCCTTACCTCACCTGCACATGGAAACATTTCACCTGTATTTGCAGATGATAAGATATCGGCTCATGCTATTCAGACAACAGACAACCAGCCAGAGCAGGCATTTCACATTTCACAAGTGGAAGTTTACTGTGAAGCTCTTATTCTATGCGTAAAAGAACAATATCCTTTTTTTTTTTGATATTCCATGGCCACCGTACTGTATCTCTGAGGTGCTTGGGAAAGGACGGGGGAAGCGGAGAAGTCCTCCGTTTATTACAATCTCACAATTGGGTTATTTTGACACCTAATAGTCCGCTAGAGCTCGGTAGGATTGGGGACTCGGTTCAACCGAGCCTTTTTGAATGGCGTGTTCTCCCACTCCTCGCCTGAGGTGGCGCTGCATCAAGAATTACTGAAGGAGAAGACAAGACAACAATGAATAAGAAAACTCATCTATTGTTTTAATCCATGGCAACTTCTGTTTCCTCCACATAAGAGCAAACAATGCAACTACGGGCTCAGCCATTTCTCCCGGCTATCGTTCTATGCACGCGCATTTTTTGGCTGCGTTTACCCACAATGCTCTGCGCTGTACCTGCTTCCTGCAAATGAACTAGGATTTGATTTAGAAGGGCTGGTGTGGGCTCTCTTAGATGTCACCAATTCTTACACACCGTTACTTTGATGGTTTTAGAGCAACTTTGAAGAATATTTAACATTGTGGGAAATATATTAAGTTTCTTTGGGGGAAATTAAAGCAGTAAATTGATGCCTATTTTCAATAAGAAGCTACTGCTACCGCCACTAAAATATCAGTATAAAATAATACTTTCAATACATGCAGCTCTGAGAGGATTTTTTTTAAAAACAAAGAAATTAAAACAAGAATGAACCCTACATTTTGTATACTATTCCCTTTACCAGTTGCACTTGCCTCCTCCACAGGGAGTCTTTATGGACTTTATAGACATTAGTTTGTTATTTGTTGCCTCTTATCAGCCTCAGAACTTTACACAAGGGTGCAAAGCTGTGAATTGCAGCATTGGTTTGTTTCGCTCTCTCTCTCCTTCAACCCAAATGTGTGATGTAGCAAATGTCACTTGATTGTCTGTCCATTTAAAGATCTCTATTTTTAGGCGTTCCTTTGTCACCTCTCTCTCTTGTCATGACTCTCAGCAGGGTTTTCTCTCTGTGAGAATTCTCCATTACTTCTCTCCTCTGCAGCTGCTTTTCCCCTCCAGATATCGCCTTTACCTCCCATCTGTCCTCGCCCTGTATCCCTCACACCATCTTCACCTGCACCCTAAGCAACTGTGATGTACAGCAAAGCATATTTTTTTTTCATTTTAAAGCTGCACTGCAATATTCGAGCTCTTGTGAAGCTTACTAGTGCTTGTGATTGCAGCACATATGGTCACGCATGCTGTTAAAAATGCATTGAAAACGGTGGAAAACTCTTCCCCTGGCTAAAAGCACAGTGATATTTTACGACGGTGTAAATGTTTGTGAAGGCTTTTTGGACCGGTGTGTCCCATCAGTAGCCTACAGCAGCCCTGAGATGTGGCCACATTTGTATTTGCTGAATAGCAAATGCAGTCATCTAAACGTGGAGGAACAGAAGTAGACATTTACATGATAAAAAACAGCTTCGCTGATAAATGTTCTGCTTTGCTTCACCCGTCTTTGATGCAGAACTATGGAGATTGCTCTGCTTCTCTTTTCAACTCCTCAAAGAAGAAGGCCAAAAGTACAGTCATACAAAGGTTGGAATCATGAAAGAACACTTCCCCCACCCAACCTGTACAGACCTTATATTTAAATCATACTGACAAGCTAATAATACTGCACTTTGTCTTTTCTACAAACATAATACCAGATGTTGAGGTTGTGTTCATGAATTAATTCCACGATCAGTCCTAAATGAACACCTCATTGTTTGCTCCTGAAAATGACTTCAAATTTAAAAGAGAGTTGTGATTCTGAGAAATAGCGGAGCGTTTTTTTGTCTGAAAATCTTCTGTATCAGCGTCTTGTAACGGGCCACTCGCACAGTGACTCGTGTAATACTGTGTGGGTTTAAGCTGTGGGGTGACAAGTTATTTGATGGATGAGGTGATTATATAGCCCTTTCGCTACACTCGAGGACAGTCCCCAGTTCCTAATTGGAGAAAGAGAGAGCAGACGACAAGAGGAGAAATGTCTGACTCTTTTTCTATCCTCTACCCCTTGGTCCCTCCCTTACCACTTCGCCAGTTTCCAGTCATTTAACTAATCTTGTTTTATCCTCTTGTCGACAGACGCAGGACTCAGGCGGTAAAACGGAGTGCAGTTGAGATAACTCGCGCAGCAGGGCCACACTAATTTAATGGGAACAGATGTTTCCACCGCTAGACTGACAGCAGATCCTTCTCGAGCTCCCTGAAGGAAGGAGTGGACACATTACGGATGGCTGTTGTGCCTGTGGTCATCATTACTAAGGCCCAGGTTTTAGACGAAGCCGTGCTCCTGTTAAAGGTGTGAAAGCGGTGATGGACAGAGATAGTTGCCTTGCACCTGTGGGTGTCACGATGTTGCAACACCTGCACTTTCACAACAGAAAGAAAGAAAACATGATTCGGAATGGCCAGACAGTCATTTGTCCGACCTGCCAAATAGTTGATAGTATCATGTCTGTCACTCACTGCTGGCTGCCAGTTTAGGGGAATAACAGCTCGTAAATAATATTTCTGGGCCGTCCTTTGTCTCTTCTCAGCTAACAACTCTTTACGTAGCCAGTGTCACCAGACACCCAATTCTGGTTCCAAATGATTACCAACACATGTCACAGTGGCGACTGCTATAAGACAGCAAGGGAAGCTCAGCATAAAATCTTGTCAAATATGTACTGTGTTGTATTTACAGTTCAATGCTAGAACCCGATTAGAACGTATCACTAGTTTGTTCAGACTCGGCTGTTTATCACGGATAACCGTGATTACGGGATTTTCGTATTCCTGTAGCAGCTTCCGCATTAAAACCACCTGAAGCTCAGCTTCAGCCGTTCTCTATGGGATGACACTGAATAGTTTTTTTTCCACTGCAGTGAGCTCAACGGTGATTGGACAAATGTGGCAAAAACGTCACTTTCAGGAAAAGTCAGCTTCTCTGGGAGTCAATGGAGCATGGGCGTGTGCAGACGCAGACATTCTGCATGATGATTGGAGGAACCGTCTGAAAAGGGAATCAGTTTTTGAATGACAGCATTGCAGAACCATATACAACATCAATGGAGCCTTTCCTGCCTCAGTCCTGTATGGATTTTGCGAGTAAGTCTGTAGACGAATAGCTGGTCGTTGTGTTATTGGCTTGGCGATAGACCATTTTCATTTCTACATATACTGTGTAAATAAAAACACTATTATAGCATTTCCTTGCTCTGGTTGTTGGTTTGCAGAATTTATGGTGGAATTTATGTATAAATAACTGGGCCTGAAATGAGCGTCCCCTGTTTCAAAGACCAGCATCTGCCACTAGCATGTCAACATGGTTCAGCCAATTTCCCCCAAACAAAGCACAGCTTTGTCACCATAAAAAAATACACACACACTGTACTTCATGATAATTTAGCTTCATGCTAAAAATACAAGTTACCCACAGTCCACGAAGTTGAAAAGTACATATATCTTAGCTTCCACAAACAGTCCTAACGAAACCAGCAGCCAAAGAAAAACTAAAAATCTCAACCACTGCAAACTGTTATCATGACTTGCCTTCACTGTTTGTCATGCTGTTGTTTAGTTCGGCTATGTCCTGCAACTGCAATGTCTCTTTCTAACTGAGATGTTTCTGCCAATTTTGAACTAGGTCAGGTTCATACTGTGAAGTAGGTCTCCTAAAAAAAACAACAACCCTTTATCCAATTTGGAACCAGAACTCCACAGAAAAGGCTGTTTGCCAGTGAAGAAATGCTCACCCCCTCACCAAGCTTGCGTGAGTTGGCATATGGAAGAAGGGGAATGTTTATAAAAAGAACACAAGAAGTCAGCCTACAGTTGAGTACAAAACCAAAAGGCTGACAATAGGCATCAGCTTTTTGTTGTAGTTGGGAATAAAGTGGAACTATGCAGGATTTTTTTACCCTAATTTAATAGCCCCAGAGTCATCATGATGGTTAAATGTCTTGTTGTGGAGAAACCAACCATCTGTTAGCAGAAAACCAGCCTTGCAAGATCGGGGCCTCTGACCCGGAGTTCTCAGAATTAGGAGGTCTCGCGAAGTCTTGGGTCTCATGAGAAACACAAATTGCCTTCCTGGCACAGCAAACACACACCCTAGCCAAGAGCCAAGCAGTGATAGCTTTATATTAGATGGTCATCATGAAAAACCAGCCGAGCGAGGAGCCACACAAGTAAACATAGGACCGGCTTTTTTCCAGAATTAAAAAACACTAACACATGGATGCCGAGGATGGCTCCACAGCCTGTGATGGCAAGTATAAAAAGGCCCTGGTATACTTTTTTCACGCACATGCCACAGGCACCAAAGTGTGTGTTGCATATCGCTGACCCTGGTATACTCGCGCATCATGGTCCTGTATTATCTGACTTCATCATTGGGTGGCAGTACAAGTCTAAACACCGGGAATGAGACACATTGCTCCCAAAGAAGGGAACGATGCTACAGCTCCCTCGGACACGTCTGGTTCGAGTAGCTCATCAGCTGAAGGGGGAGTCGGGTTTCAGCCAGTTCAAGGGTCCGATGACTATCCTTGACGACTACTTCTTCTGTTAAAATGCTTTTTCTGCATGGTGGGTGGGGCCTAATGCTCCACCTACCAGTGGAGGTGGAGATTCAGTTTGCGCATGCACTGTCCATGCGCACCCATGCGATTTCAAATCCGTTGATGGCTCAAATCGCGCTATGCACACAGTGCACGTTGTATGCGTGGAAGTATACCAGGCCCTTTAGACAATGGAGGGATATTTATGTAAAAATACCTACTATGAAACTGTAGGGGGAGCTATGTAGAGAAGGTGAAAAAAAGTGACTTAAGTTAGATTGTTTAATCTTTTGGCAAAAAGTGTCGCTCCTTCATGGAGAAGTTTTAAGAAAAACAGACATGAATGGCAGGGCATCTTGTGGAGACTGGTATAGAGCTACAGGCAGGTGGTGTTCACGTCCCACCCTCAGAGCCCTGACTGACACTATAAAAATTGCTACTTCACCCCTGGACAGAGAAGCCCTCGGATCAAATAAAAAATGATTTAAAAGGCCTTTGGCTTATACCTTGAACCAGTGGTGTGAGCGACTGTGGAGGCAAGAGTGAGAGGTACACAAACACAGTGTGCATGCTTTTGTGAGTGTCCTTGAGTTTATCTGTGAAATCTTTACTTTGAGTTTGCACAGTAGTATACTGTTTATGTTTGTGTGTGTGTGTGTAGGGGCATTGCTGCATTTGTGTGTGGGAATGTGTGGGCAAGGATACAATCACAAGAGACGGACTCCAGAGACAGTGAGACACTCAGACACTGATCGACTCACAACACACAACAAACCGAGGCAAGAACAAAAAGCTTAAAGTCTCCCATGGAGAGTGAGACACAGATAAAGTGCCGGGGATATATTTCTCTGTGCCCTTTTCTCTCCCTCTGCAGTCAGATGATGAATTCCTCTCCATAACCTAAATTCTAATTGAATGATTCCCTTTTGTGTCATGCAAAAGTAAGAAAGCGTTTCATTAATGCTCATACGCTGAGCTGTGCCTGGTAGGTCAACCTCACACCACGTGTTCCTTGCTGTAGCTCTGCCATTCATAGTTGTTTAACGAGAGTGTGCATTTTTCACACAAGCTGAGAACAGTATCATTCCAACTCTCCCGAGTGTTTTCGTGCTCAAGTAACAGGGATTGTGAGACAAAAACGACACCAGAAAATCGACTGAATAAATGCAGTTAACGCTGTGAATCTGCAATGCCGTGAAAAATCACAGACCATTACCACAACTCGTTGGAACTTCTTTGGCGAGGAATACCAGCCACACTATATGCATTGGAGCATTTTGTTTTGATCGTGCTGTCACTTCATTTTGCACCATTACTCCCCACTGATTGCACATCCTCACATTTTCCCTGAAAGGTAATCCGTTCAAGTGAACAACGATTGAGGCAATCACTCCTCGTGCTTTTCTCAATCAAACCACATTGAAGAGAACGGATTTTATTGCTGCGCACTGTAAAAGCTGTATTTGTGTTCATCCCTTGTTTATATATTTTCTCATGGTTTGCATTTCTTGCAGTTCTCATATAGGACTATGATCAGGTCTCGATATTGGTGTTTTAAAAGTCCAGCTATCATCTCATCCATGCCAAGAGTGCTCACTATGTATCCCTGTATATGGAGAAAAATGTATTCTTTGTTCTACTTTTTAATATCCGACATCAAATTAAAGTTCATTTATATTCACATCATAGACTATAAGGAACAATGGATGCATAGAATGTCAAAAGCACCACCACACTGATTGTACAGTATGTTCTCACTCCAATCAATGCAACGGGCAAACATGCAATTTATGTGCATATTAATTGGAAGATCACTGCTGGTTTGGAAAAGAAAAGCTTGTCATATCTGTGAGGTGGGACGTGCCAGTCGGAAAGGTCACGACTATCTGTAGAGAAGAAATGAGGCCGGTAATCATTTTTCCTGCCAGCCTTCTCTGGTCACATAAAAGACCAGGTGCTTGTCTGAATCTTGATGATTTCTTCTAAGTGAAATCACTGATGTGCATCCGGCTCAATTAAGCAGCGACTTGCAGCGAGAGAGGGGAAGGAATGATCACATGCCGTGGTTGACTGAGAGCGGAACGTCACACTGTCGGACGACTGCAACCTGAAGGTGAGTTAAATACACATACAGTGACTGGCTGTTAGAGAAGTGGCCTAAGTGCATTTTACAACACCTCTGTGAGAACTTGTGCAGCGGTTTTAGTCACATCAAATTTATTTCTATGGCACGTTTGAAAACTGGGGTTGACCACTGGGGGGAAAAAATGTACAAAAAGAACATAAAACACAGTAAATACAAGTAAGCAAAGGAGAAGAGATGGGTCTTTAACACCCGTCAAAGCCAACGTGTGGTTATTACGGTAATGTCACCAGAGAGGAAAGAGTTGGTAAAACACCTGTATGTGGTTTCCATTTTTGGGCCTGTTTTTGGACAATTGAGACACAAAAATCTGGTGTTCGTGTACACCTACAGTGTTTTTCTTCATTTTAAATTGTTAATACATTACTATAACATGTAGTGAATTGTAAATAACTGCCACATATTGAAAGTTATTCTGGAAAAATGGGCAAAAATAAGCAAAAAAGTCCAGACTTAGCTGTTAAAGGGTTAAAGAAGATTTTGGAATGTTCAATAGTGGGCACTGACTTGCATGTCAAGGTCACATGTGGTAATGGTGAGGAGGATTACATAAGCTAATGGACAGTATTTGACTTTAATGAACAGCAGACTGGTCTTTATTGACTGTCATTTCCATTTGCATGGGTGCCCAGATGCATCCTGGGGGGAATTTCATGGCTGTTTGCTGAGCCCTGCGAGTTAAATCTGCCTGTTAACTTCTTTTAATATATAATATATAAAATACAAAAGGGTCTCAAACCATCGCCTTTAGTGACACATCAACCATGTCATGCAAACACCACATTCAGACAGTTTGTGCTTTCAGTTAAATAAATAAAGTGAAAATATTGAGCGGCATTAGTGCCTACACTATGACAAGGCTCCACATTCACCCCCTTCAAAAACCCACTGAAATAAATGAATTGAAACAAACCATATATGCAAAAAAAGCACTTTACTGCCACTTTTATGAATGTTTTTTTAATGAACACCGAAAAAGAAGACGTTGACTAACAAAAAATTACTTAAATTGGCAATACCTACATGTATTAACTTAATTGATGGAGTTGTCTTCATATAATTTGCTAATGTTAGTTTGAACAAACTTAATGTGGCTGTTTTTCAGTGTTTGAAATGTCATTGTGTGAATTGTTTTATTGAATTTTGTGCTGATATTTTAAATAACTGTGTTGGCACCTGAAACCCGACGTCTTTACTCTCAGGGAAGATAGAAACAAAACAAACTATCCCACCCTCCAGATTATCAGTTCATTGAGAACTGATGTGCATGTTAAATCAACAGTAAAGACTGTTGTAAAACCACGACCCACACATTTCACTCACAGTTTCACTTCAGCGTGAATCGTCTCGCTGAGTCAGGATCTCCACTCCGCCGTATTTTGAAATTTCCACCATGTGGCACATTCCGAAAAACACAATGTAGTGTAAATGGATTTCAGGCGGGCACAATGTAAGTCATATTAGTTTCAGCTCCACACACACATGGCCTTTATGAAGAGTAATCAAAAAGCTGTTTAACTGTGCGATTAGAGGGGAAAAGCTCCCGACGCAGCTCTTTTCTGTAATCTGCAGCGCAAACCAGAAATGTGAATTAGATCGCGCTCCAGTCGGTGATACTTAATCATTTCCTTATCAGTGGTCGTTGTCGGAGCTCGGCAAAGGAGCGACCCCGAAAAGGGAAGAGGAGAAATGAAGGACGGGAGGGCGCCTCGTGCTCGCCCATTGCCTCCTTTGAGCTCAGTGACACACTTGCCTATTGACACCAGTGCTTTATTCCACCCGAAATCCCCTCCCGGAACCCACTCTGTGAAGGTTAATGGAGGATAAAGCATTTTGTCATAAAGCTTACAGCAGCTCCCTTTTCCTCTCGGTTCTGGCATCGGAGGCACAGAAAGACAAATTTCTATCATTGCCAGCGGTCACCAGTGAACAACTTGTCATCATGGCCTATATTTCAGAACAATACACCTGGATGCTACGAGTCCTGGAGCGCAGCTCAAGATGTGTGTAGCACAGGCTTGTCGTTCTCTTGCTGATGGGGCATTTCTATAGCTTGTGTTGGGCGTTGGTGAATCAAACCGGTGTAATGAACTATTGTATTTTTAAAGGAGGGACTACAAATAAATAAATAAATAAATAAAAACAATTTTTGAAAGGCTTAAATCTGCTTCAGGGCTGAAGCGATTAGTGTTGTATTCATGATTTAAATGCCTGTTGATGGGGGGGGAGATGTTCTATGAAGATTCTTTATTTATGACATTATAGAACTTAAATATTTCCAAATATCATCAGCTTTTGTGTAAAATGGACTGAAACTATCATAATTCAACCACTGTATGTGATGAGGTAAATTAGGTAAGTGGCTGTTGCACATGCACAGAACACACAGACAGGACAGTGTTCAGCGCAACAAGGCAATTTATAAAGCAGCACTGCCCCCTGCTGGCCCATGTGTGTGCAACTGGAATATTTTCAAAAATGTTCACCTTTATCATTTTAAAGGGACAGTACAAATAACTCTAGATGTATATCATTTCTTTGTGTATGCAACTTTTTATTGTTGTTCATATTTTCAGGCCTTCTGTGAATGAACGTTTGCATCATATGTAATAATCCGTGTGTGTCTTTGTGTCCTTTTAGTTTCATGTGTATGCAAAGTGGTATACAGATGACTTTAGGGCTGCTAAATAGGCCATACTCTCATTTCTGAGACAAACGTATTGATTATCTTTATCTACAAGCATGCGGTTTCCTCCAGTACTTGTGCAAATTCAGCTGATGTTGCAGTGATGTCATCTGAATCACATGCTAGATTTGCACATTCATACACACATCAGTGAATTCCAGCCAGACGATAAAGTCTCTTCATCTGACTTTTTTTCTTTGCACTGCCTGAACAATAACGTGCTCTTATAGCTGTTGTTTTCTCTCTGTAGGGTCATGGAAACCGCACTGTTTTGGTAATTACTACTGTAGATTACTACTACAATCTCCAGAAGAAGATGGAGGTTGGTCCATTGGGGATTTAACGTGGTAAATGCTGACCTTTGCCCTGACGTTAACTCCATCCGAGTCCCCTACTCTTCTCGGGAAGCACATCTGGACCAAATGAGGATGCATCATCCAATGTCAGGGGAAAACTCTCCTGAAACATGAAGTACTGATGATACAAACAAACCTGTATCGCAGTACAGTATTATTAACATGTTACTTGTACCAATGACGTCTGCCTTCACCGAATCAATCCGCGCCAAAGTGTCCAAGATTGCAACTGGAAAATCAATGTATTTGGTCGTTATCTATAGATTGAAAGAGTCCATTAACTCGGTGTGGCTCCCACATTATAGGTCAACAGAAAAGAGCAGGAGTTTTTTTTTTTTTCCATGTCAGTAAAAGCCAGAGAGGCTTTAATTCTGTTCAGAACCATGATGCTCTAAGTCAGGGGTGTCAAACATATGGCCCGTGTGCCAGAACTGGCCCACCAGAGTTTCCAATCCGGCCCACGGGATGAATTTCTGAAGAAAAATGCTATATTTTTCAGGTCTACGTACCTGTGACTAACTGTTTTGTGCCTGTTTAGATCTACTGTGATCTGTAAGTTGTAAACTTAGGCATAAAATGGTAGAAATTGCAGTTATTTTTCTCGAGATTTCACGTGGTTCATCGTGTGTTTTGTAAAAAAGATACTTACATAAATGTAAGACAAAGGGAAACATTTGGAGCTCCTGTTTGTAGGTTATCATGCGTTTGTGTTACTGGTCCGGCCCACATGAGATCAAATTGCACTGTATGTGCCCACATGAGAACTAAAATGAGTTTGACACCAGCCCATGTTCACAGATCCACCATATTACATCATACAGTGGCAGGTAATGCACAATATGAAGCCCATAGTCAAGCGGCAAGAGAACTTGGCTTGTTACCGAAGGAGTTAAAGGTTTGAGTACCTGCCAGGTCAGGGCAAGGGCTTATTGTCCTCACATTTAATTGGATACTCTAAATTGACTCCAGCCACAGGAGGGGGGGGGGGGGACATCTAATGTGCTCCTTGTGCCAGACCCAAGCCCGGATAAATGGGAGGGTTGCATCATGAAGGACATTCATAAAAAAATCTGATTTTCAAATCACTCCAGATCTGAGGGAGCAGCTGAAAGATAATGACGACCAATGCATGTTCTTGGTTTTACCATTTTCACCAGTATGTTATCCTTCCTCCTCCTTTCTTTCGTCTCCAGGAAAGCATCTTCTCAGGTTGTGAACTTGTTTAAGTTCAGTGTGAACGCACCAGTTCCACACTGCTTTGCCAGTGTGGAAGCCCGTTCTGAAACATTGTTTTTGGGAAACTCTCTGCCAGTGATGACACATTTTCCTGCATTTATTGTTAAACCCATTCCTGTTTTTTACATTTCTTTGCACCATATTAAGTATGTTTATTATGAAGCACCAGATAGGACCTGCATACGGCCAGTAGGAGCGTGGGCTTTCTCTCTGAACTGCTCTCTGATAGGTCAAAGTGTCCTGTCATTCCTTGTGTGGTCCTGTGGTCTGATTTAAAAGCCCAGAGGACAGAGAAGCAGAAGTGTTGGTGCGGAAATGTAATAATAATCAATATTGCTGTAGAAATCCTGCTTACAGTAGGTAATAAAATGTGACTGCACACATTATAGCTGACCACCGGCAGCATTTAATTTCATATTTCTTCAAAAATAGCAAAAACAAAAGGTCAAAAACTATGTTTAACATTACATTTCATGTGTCCTATATGTTTGTGACAGCAGGCATCTCCATCTAAGAGTAAGGTTTAAAAGAAGTTACACTTTGGCCCCGTTCTTATTTTATATTCAAAGATGTCCATATTGATTTTATGATGCCAGTGAACTTTAAACTAAAGCCACACTTTTTAACCTTTTTTCTTATCTGGAGTCCAAAACATGACTTTGTACTGTAACATCACATGATGTAAAAAAAACCCACAGGGTTTGATGATAAGGTCAATGTGAGTTCTTCTATTGTAATCCTTTAGAGGAATGTTGTAGTTAAAGCCCCTTTTTGTCTTAATGTATTGAACAAACGTCACGCGCTGAAATGTCAAGCATGAAAATGGCCATAGGGGAAGAGGAAATACTGACTTATGTAAAAGGGGGAGGAAAAAAAAAGAGGAAAGAGGGCCCTTTATCGAGCAGCAGTGCAGGAATGTGAAAGATGCTGAGTGTCCACCTGATCCACGGCTCTGCGCCCGAGGGAGGAGGGTCTCCAGTCTCACTCCACTCCACTCAGGCTGCCATCACACGGCTCAGCTCAGCTCGGCTCGGCTCGGCACAGGAACAGGCAGTCAGAGGAGGGACATCCACAGGGAGCGCGGCAGGAGACATGTTTGTTTGTTTGTCTGTCTGCGCGGGAGCCGTTTCCTTAAAGCTCCGATGAGTCGTCAGCTTCACGCGTTCTGTTATTCTCAGAAGGAAGCGAGGAGAAGACGCGACGCGCAGGGAAAACACACGCCAGCCTCACCATCGTCATCTTCATCATCATCAGCCGCCGCCGCCGCTGCTGCTGCTGCTGCGCCGTGTGAGGCGAGGTCATCAAGCAAAACACGGTAAGATGCGTAAAAATAAATAAAAGCCCAAAATAGCAGGTGCACTACTTTACCCTCTGCGCTGTTTATGCGTAAACATCGACTGTTTGGGCCGATTATTGAAGCACTCTGTCATGTAAAGGCTCTGTACATGAAACCTACTGTATTTAAACACAACAAGATGCTTTTATTGATGGAGAGATGGAGATTTAACCACGGTCTCTATTCTGTCCACGCTCTCGCCTCTCAACAACATGCACTACCGTCAATGTGGGTTAGTGGAGCAAATCCACGCACCCTGCGACCACCGGGGATGCTGCATGGGATTGTTTCCCCTTGAATAATGAATATGCATTTGTGTAGATTCACTGAGGAAACATGTGAGAAATGGATGTCGGTGCATTTTGCTACAAGGATGCTGGATATTATGCAGCAGCAGCATCAGCAGCAGCAGCAGCAGCAGCATCCTGACTGCTTTAGATGGAAAACGCTGCACGTAGTAAGAAGCATGTAGTAGACAGGCCTGTGGGCTGAATACTAAACAACCATGCTGGGTGCCATAGTGATGCTTACACAGCGTCCGTGTGTTTTAATGTTTTATCACTTCAGACTCCAGAGTGACAGATTGTGTGATTTATCTTTTTCCAAGATAAAAAAACCCCTGTTCCTTTTGCTCAGATGTGATATTCTATATTAATGGCTGACACATAATGCAAGTGAACAACACAAACACAGACATTTGCATAGATATTTATGTGATTTGATTTCCACAAGTTTAAATCACCATGGTGCAGTTTGTGATGGTAAACCCGTTGCTTGGCTTGTGTTTTCAGTGCAGGGTGTGAAGCAAACAGCGAAGTTAATAGCATGACATTATTCCAGCGTGACAGGCCTTGAATCCCCTCTCTAGTATAACGCATGGAATATTTAAAAATGGTCCATTTTCTGTTTTTCTCAATTCTGTCAGCCTCCATGTTGGAGCTAGAGACACATAGGTACCCCCAGATGAACGGTGCTATACTGTATGGCATGGAAAACCATGACACAGACAGATTTAAAGCATTAAACAAAAGACTGTTTTGATATCTGAAGTATGTCTGTAATCCGATCACTCTCCCACACCAAAGTCCATGAAAAAAATCAGCGTTTTCAGCTCTTGTGGATGCAGGAAGTGCTTGGTTTCTGCTGCTTCATCTTAAGTTTGTGCCATCCAAAAAGGCAGCAGTGGTTCAGCAACTCCTAAATGCTGTGATTTAAAATCACTGATTTTCTCCAAGGACTTTGGTGCATCAGAGTGAGTGGTTTGAAAAAAAAAAAAAAAACAACAACCTCAGTGTCTAATGCTGTGTGGGGGAAAAAAAATGTCACCGGCTCATGTACAATATGTTCATACATGAATTATAAATGTCCCTCATTCACAAAAACTTCCCCTTCAATCCCTGCTCTGATTAAATATCCTCCCCCACCCCCCAAAAAAAGCTGCTGTTAATTTTAGAAGTATCTCACATTCCTTGTGTGTGTGATCTGAATATTGTGCTTCATAACCTACATCTTTCCCCCCCCCCGCTGGGAACACGTGTGCTATAGTTAGACACAAATTAATTTCCTGATGATGACTTTTCAATATCCTAGGGTGAGAATGATGGAGATTATTTTAAATGCATGCACACTGGCCCTGTTTTTCTTTATTTCAACTGCTTTAGCATCAATGTCGGCCACCGTGTACGTTTACATACTGGAGTTTTTGTGTCTGTTTGACGTGACAACAGCCTGTGAGGAGAGACATGAGTCGCTGAGTCAACACAACTGATTAAACTCTGGTAGTGTTTGCTTAGGATGACGTCCGTCTGCTTGAGGGATAATTCCTAGGTTGCCACCGATGATGGACGATGATGATGATAGTCGTAAAAACCTCACTCAGTACCTCACATATGACACTGGTGATGAACATCGGGGAGTGGAGAGAGAAAATAATCAACTTAAATCTCGTCATTATAGGGGAGCCAACTTCAGTCCAGCTCTGAAATGAGTTGGCAAAGTGATTCTTTTTTTATCGAATTCTGATTTATGCTTAAACAGTTTATTATCTTGATTACACTCTGTATTTATGACCGACTCGTTTACTCTTGTGTTGCACTTTCTACTGCTTTTCATTGAAATATATGGTCGTGACTGGGTGGATAAAGGTTACATTTAATCCTGTTGGATAGTCTGCGAACACGCGCACACACACACACACACACACACACGCTGACTTGTGTGTCAGTTATTTGGTGAAACAGTTAGAGGAGAAAGAGCTCATAAAACACTTGATTGGACTGCACTCTGGCTGTCTCGATGATGATAAAGCATGTTGGATAATAATGACTGTGTTACTTCACTACAGTATATGGTGCTGGATTTGGGCCAAGGAGCTCTGCTCTTCTCCAGTCTCAACATCCACGTCTTGCAATAAAGAAGCGCCCGGCGTAATGTCACGGCCCAATTTTAATTTAATTTGAAAAGTGTCTTATCCTCTGACTCTCTTGCTCGTCGTATATCATGAACCCACAGCAAAGTGCATTAGAGGTGTGTATGAATTAGTGACATCTAATGGTGAGACTGCAGATTGTAACAAATGGAAGCACTCATCAGATCATCAGGTAAATAAGGTGACATTCACATACTGGAAAGGATGTTGTTTGTGTAGTAAATGTTATCTCACTTACTTACTTACAAAATGCCTCTATAAGGCCTTAAGGTGCTTAATCTAAAACTGTAATCTTAATCTAAACTATCTATATGTGTGTGTATATGTAGATATATATGTATATGTGGAGATATATATATATATAAGATGGAAGAAGAAAGGAGCAACACTGATGAGTGTAATTTGGTACAGAGTCTTTATCAGGCTCATATCAGTATGTGGACTGACTGCAGGCTGCTGTATCGGTGAAAAATGTTGCTGAGTCATCCCTACTTATGCGACATATATTACATTTCTTCCAGTGAACCCTCCTTAACCCTTCCAAATTACGCAGTGGACCTGTAAAGCCTTATTATAGGAGGGTTTGTGTTATGTGCTTCACAGTATATACCACATACAGTCTATACTAGACTCTAGTGACTGAAGCAAACTTGTTATCACTGGCTGAGCTGCACAGAATGTGCTATAATTGTGCTGCTTATTAACTCGTGTCCCTCGTTTCACCTACACTCTGGCCCAGAAGTGTCATTTTCAGAGTCCTCCAAACTTGAGACTAGCAATTACTCTACTCATCTCCTGATGTAAGGACATAAAAATACGATTTCTCAGCTGTTTCCCTTCGGCAGTAGCCCCTAATTCCCCAGCACTGACGCCTCAGACTGAGGCTCCACTGCGGTCAGTCAGTTCAAGTCCTGGACTGGAGTGAAGATGAAGTTATATGAAGTCTCTAACTGGCTTTTTGAGGGTCTTGTCCAGGCAGTTCCTCAGCATCCAGCTGCACAGACTGAATTACATGTACAAACACAGATGCTCACCATAGTCTGTGCAAGTGTTCAATTCCATTTTCTAAGCTGCCTGTCAAAATACAGCCTCAGCCTTTTCTTTTTCTTTAACAACACGCCACACTGACGGTTTGTGGAGACCTACTTTCTCTCATTAGACTTGTTTCTTCATCATATCAGGAAACCAAGTGACAGTGAGGAGTGAAAGTCATCACTATTGGATGAATGTGTCAGGAAGGCAGCGTGTGAAAGTCTTACATAACTTTGAATGTTTTTTGAAACGCACCAATACAGTGAATACTACTAACACTATTACCACTACTACTACATCTACCACTACTACGATGTATGCTTGTACCACCAGTACTCCTCTGTTTCTACTACTACTTCTCATTCTAATACTACTAATACTTCCACTTCTTCTACTTCTACCACTACTACTTATTCAACTACTACAACACTTCTAATACTAAGATTACTACCACTACTAAAACTTCTTATACTGCTTATACTACTATTACTACTAATATTACTACTTCTTCTGCTTTTACTTCTACTACTTCTTGTTCAACTACAACTTATTTTACTACTACTTCTGATTTGACTTCTACTTCAACTACTACTACTACCATAGATTTTTTATTTAATTAATTAAATGTTTTTGTAAAGTATTTTGAAATACAACTATTTCTTCTGCTTTTACTTCTACTACTTCTGCTTTAACTACTACTACTACTACTTGTACTACTACTACTATAGTAATTGTGTTACTACTTCTACTATACAACTACTTCTGCTTCTATAACTCTTCTATTAATACTACTACATCTACTCAGATGTATAAAGTACTAGAGACAAAGACTTGAGTAAAAGTACAAGTACTACTACTTAGTCTTCTACTACTTATACTTCAACTTATTCTGCTACAATTTATACTGTTCATACTACTACTTCTATTACTACACTACTTTTACCAGTTCTTCTTCGACTTCTATTGGTAATAATAATAATGATAATAATAATAACAGTAATATTAATAATAATGAGGTCATTTTTCCTCGAGTAAAGTTAAAATCAGTAAGTTGACTTCACATGGCTGTGTTCAGCTGCAGGACGGTTGCCTCTTTTGTTCTGAATTAACGATTGAACCACAGAGGTTGATGCCGGGTGATGACTGTGCTCCCGTCCAACTTTAATGACCTGCATGTTTCTCGTCTTAGTCAATGGTCAGAGTGGCACAGACAGGAAGTGCCGTCAGCAGCCGCGTCTCCTCCTTCTCCTCCGGATTGAATGCAACGCGCTGAAAGGAGAACAATCCTCCCTGTGAGAAGATATGATGGTTTCATAAAAAGTCTCTCACAGGACCTTTAGAGCAAGTGAACTGCGGTATAAATAAATTAGCATATTTTATACATTTTTTATACACATTATCATTTAGCTCAGGCTTTTTAACATTAATAGTAATATATTATCTCTGCCAGAAGTCTAGCCAAGCATATTATTACTTCAGTACGGCACATTACCCATTTGATCTATTATTAATATCTTTGTGCCAGGGCCTTAACTAGAATTTTCTTAAAACCCACAACTTTACTTTTTTAAATAAGAGCCACAGCGGGGGAAGATGGTGGATAAATTCACCTGGGAACCGCAGACACGCTCAGATTCATGAGAGCACTGCTGGCTAATATTACCATTTCTGCCTGGTTACTATGTCATTCGTCTTTGATTGACAGATTCAGTAACAGGATTACGTTTGTTGGCCAAGGCAAAGGTCACGTGACATGAGTAATGAGGGGATTTCTTTTCTCAGTAGTTGCTTTTAACCTGACCCTCTCATGTCAGCTCTACATTTATTACATTTACCTGTATGGAATAAATGCACTGGAGCTAAAGCTTTGGCGTCTTGCTGCTTAAATTTGCTGACATTTGAGCCACGTGAACCAAAGACATTTGTGTAAAGGTGCACTTTACTTACATTATTTTTTAAATGTTGCTTGCACAATCAAAACTGGAAAGCAAATCCTCTTAAAAATGATTTTATGAAGGAAAAAAAATCACTCCTCAGCAGTGGATAATGTGGGTAAATGTAAAATGAATGTACTTTACTGAAAGCATATCATAAATTATTAGAGAAAGCGATGTTTAAAATATACTTACTGTCACATTTATACTGTCTATAATGTATGTTGTCTATTGTCTAATAGTTTTATAATAAATCAATTGTATTAATCTAGGTTATTCTACTCTTATTTACCTTTTATTGGTTCTGGTGCTACACCATTTATTTTATTAATGAGGATTCTTTCAGTGACATACTGTAGCTTTATATAAAAACACCAACTTCCAGATTGTGTTTAGTTTGCTGCCTTCACTGCTGTCCCGCAGCAGTGACCTACACTATGTCATTTTCATTTCTAAGAATGGAACCACTGTAACTTGTGTCCCAGAAGTCCTTTATGGACATTGGAGCACATTTTTAATGCTTCATTTGAAAGGTTCGTTTGACCAGGTTTACGGTTCTCATTTAAACGCCAGTGCCTTTTTTTTTAATGGCAAACATGTTTTTGTTCAAATTCCAAAAGACTTCGTCAAAGTTTGGAAAGCAGAGCCCTGACTGACTCTACTTTTCCCCCCCATATGTCGCTCATTCATTTTCCTCAGCACAGCTCAGTGACTCGTCGAGTTGGGTCCAATGACTAATTCTTTGCTCGGCCGCGTCACAGCGGCCAAGTGTTAACAATATGTCTTTGTGTCTCACACCTGTGGGTGGTGGGACTCTGAGCGAGTGGGAGTGAGTGGGCGAAAAGAGCCAGGCTTTTCTTTCTTTGACTCAAACTTGGGTGACAGGATAACATCACAGTCACGTCTGTGTGCAAACAGTGAGAGATTAATTCCAGTCTAGTTTACAGTATGTGTCCGTGTCACATTCATGAACACATTAGCTTTAATTAGAAAACGCTGCTCTCGTGTTCACAACATTTAAACGGACTGTTGTTATAATGTTATTAGAAGAAAGCGGTGAAATTGTACAAACTCCTCATGTAAACAAGAGGAGATTGCACATGTTTTTTTAATTTGAAGCAAATTACTGTTGCGCGGCTGGAGATAAATAGCTTGTTAATGTTTCTGCTTTGCAAGAGTGACTTCTCGGAGCTTGTTGCAGAGGGGAGAACTAATCAGTAAACAAACATCGGGGCATGTGCAGCTAAAGATGGCGGCACGTGCCCCCGCATGCACTCACTGTTGGGTTAATTAAATGCAGCGCAGAGTCAGTCTCTCAGACACAAGCAGTGTTCACAGACACAAAACTCCCTCTCATTCCACTCCGCTGCTCTGAATTCATCTCAAGTAGGGCTGCACAGTTTGAGGAGAACATTGTTGAATATTGAGATCGAGGCTGCGACTAATGTTCATAATTGATCGATCAGTGTTCCTCAAATCTGGTTATGATGATGTTCTCAAACGTCTTGTTTTGTCCACAGACCACAAGGATTCAGATTGAATGATTTCTGTGTCACATGGAGCAAAGAAACCCGGAAAATATTCACATTTGAGAAGCTGGAAAATCAGAACGCTTGTTTTAACGCTTACAAAAACACTCAAACTGAACCTGATTATCGATTATCGTTTCAGCCCTAATTCAAATAATGATAGGACTTGCAATAATTAAACAAATACAGTGTTCTCTGACTTGTTTGTAAGTTTTTGACATTGGGAGTCAAAAACAACACTTATTACTTGAATTGTTTAAAATAAAGAAGTAAAAAAACACAATGCTCCATGTGTGTAAGAGGAGTATTCTGCTGAGTCATTCTTACCATGACTCAGTTACAGTGTTGTTGCTGCTTTTTATTTACTCTTTCACAGCGTGTGCTTGTGACAGCGTGTGTAATCTATCAATGAGAGTTACCTCTCTGAAGCAAACCACAAAGTCTGGGGAAGAAAAAAGTTATGCTGAGCAGCCACAATGTGACTATGACTGTACAGCTGAGGTCTCTCTGCAGCTGGTAGTTAGTGGTGATCAAACACAGGTGCGTGTAATCAGCCAGTCCCAGAGGGAACGAGGTAAAACAAGGACAGGAATGATGGATTCGGACAGTTTGTACATGATATGTAGGGTTTTTTGGTTGGTTTTTGTGTTTCTGATCCAGTAGTTTTGACCATGATTGGGCCTTTACTTAGACTTAGTATCACATAACAAATCTAGCATAAGGATCAATTCACATCCCATCCTGCTATATAATGAGATATAATGAAATATTTAAAATACGCTTGTCGTGATTCGATGATAGGAGTTTTTTTCCTCATACATTTTTTATCAGATGCTACTGTGTTTCATTTTAATACAGATTCTTTAAAAATAAATTGTATTATTCACTGATTTATTTAGATATGTGTAATAATTTTGGTGCCAGGGTGTAATTGCATTGTGCTTTTAATCCACATAAAACAAACTTGAAACCTTAAAATCTTTGTGATGTGTGCTCATCTGTATGTATATTTAAAGAAATATCCTCCCTTTTTCATTATGAACAACGTAAGGTGTCGAGAAGCTTTGTAATATCTACCTTTTTTGCTTTATTTCTGCAGATTCTTCTGATCCACTGAGCCTCGATCTCAATCTCTGCCGAGCCTGAAAAAGAAGCACCTCAGCACCCATTTATCTTTCCATCCTGTGCTATTGTCGATTCCTTTAAAGAGGATGTGAAGAGGAGAATGACTGAGGAGAGAAAACCCCAGTAAATCCAGCCAGAACATCAGGATCAGACGGTTGCTATGGACAGACGGGTCAACTGATACCAGACACTCCTGGCTCCACTCGTAAATGTAAGTCTGTTTTTCATGAATCCATCTGACAACAGACCACGTCAGGTCTATTTAATGGGAATAATCCAAAATGGATTTCAAATCACTTCCTCAGATCGATTGTTTTCCTCTTAGCCGTGCAGCTGATGGTAAACGCAGTGGAGGAGATAAGCGACAGTGTTTCTGTGCGATGTGTGTTTTTTTTGATAGGAAACATATGATGTTCTCGTACAATCTCGTACAAGTGTCGCTTTGAAAGACACCCTTGTCACAGAAGCCTCGGCGTTTGTAAATACAGTTTTGCAGCGACTTGGCAGACGGCACAGCTTCATCCCTTTGACTGCCTCTGTGTAGCAAGGATGTCTTCCATTACGGCTGTTATCTCTGAACCCAGAATCTTGACATTCATCTCTTCCTGCTCCTATCCTCCCTCTCATCTCTCGTCTCGGCCTCACACTGTACTGACATGTGTTTGTGCCTTCCTTCCATTCTCTGCCTTGGCTCTTGTCAGTGGAAGTGGTGGCTCTTTGTGTTATTTTTCTTTTTTTGTCTTGTTCCTTCTCTCTGTGGAAACAAACACACCAAAAAAAAACAACTTTTATCTTTCTCTTGTCAAGATCCGTCTTTTGCCAAGGCACAAATCTGGATCAGTCTTTGAAGCTGAATCGATCTTTAAAGAATCTGAGACAGGATGTGATACCTTTTTATCTTTTTGATGTACTGCCTGTTTTATATCTATTTATAATTTAAAAACAACATTCTTATCTTTATTATAAAGCAGAATTCAATCTTACAGGACATATGTTATCCATATTGTTAACATTACTCTTTGTAGAGGTGTTATTTTTGTTACTCGGAGGTAGATTTGCTATTTTTCCGAGTCAGAAATCATGTGAATGCACAGTGTCACTGATGGAACGTGCTGAATAATTCAGAAACCAGGCTTTTAGCGGGGAGTCTGAGGCGCTCCAATTTGTTTACATGCCATATGTCATGTTAAAACAGCTATTGTAAGTAATGGAAAACATGTGGTCTGTGGTTTAGTGGGTTTGCATTGTTTTGGTTTCTTGGTGCAACAACCTCAACAAAGTCACAGGGCCGTTTGTATGTTTGCCTCTCGTGTGTGGGTTTGTACTCGGGTGTCTTTCCACAGAGTGGAGATGTTGAAGTGAACGTAGGGTGTGAATCGTTGCTTGGACACTGTATGTTGGCCCGATGATGGACTAGGATCCGGTCCAGGGTTTTTACCTCTTGCCAAATGTCACAGGATTAATGTTATAGATGATGGATGATTGCAGATATGCTAAATATGGCAGGCATTATACAAGGGATGACTCAGTATCTCTTTTTTCCTTGTCCAATAGCTATATCAAAATTCTCCTTCCACAACAAATGTTTCTTGTTTTTCAATATCCGATATTCATATCACCAGAATTGTACCAACATTGATAGTAAATATGACCTCAGATAACCTCCATTACATCTACCTCTCTGCCTTTTACATGTAAGGCTGATGTAAGATGATCTTCAGTATAAATGTTTGTCCATAAAATGTCAAACAAATCTCATTTGTTGTCTCTGTTTGAGCGTCAATTGATTTTGATGACATCTTCTGGATGGCAGCCAGTGGAGGAAGTGATTATTAGATTGTGGTGGTGACCTAGATATGGCTGCTCACTTGAGTGTATTAACACTGGGAAGCCTATAGCCTTGGCAGCGCTCTGCGCTCTCTAAGTGTTTCCTTTTTGCTTTTACGTATTTTTCTCTGGTTTACAGTTTTTAAGACTTCCTATAAAAAACCATAATGGTTGCCAGCTGGTTCCCATTGACACCCCTCTGTGTTGCCTCTATAAAGTTGTAAACATGTTGTCATTCATGTCATATATACATATTTTCTCCATACGCCTTTGAAAAAAAACAGATTTATATGAGTCTTGTAGAGTAGTAAACTACTTGTGAGGTTTTGCAGCTATAAAATAGATGAGCTACTCATATTTGCCTGGAGTTTATTATGTTGTATTAAAACAGTGCACTGTTCAACTAAAGGGGTGAAAATAAATCACATTTTATCTCCGTAAATAACATTTAAGTCCAAAACGCTCCTGTTAGCAGCTAACGCTAACAGCTAAAGTCATGATTTTGTGATTTTCCTTACTTGTCAGTACAGCAGGTGTTTTAAAACTCAAATGAAACGGGAAATGTTTCAGTCAAAATAACAATATTTATAACGATATTTCACCCAATTTCAAATAAAAGTGTTTGTTTTGATATTGAACGATAAATAGTTCACAATATAAATGCATTTATGATGCAAAATGAATCTATAAATTTAAAAACAGTACATAAATAACTCATTATAACTTGATATTAAGTGGTGAAATACTGATCAACATTTTCTGATTTTTTTTGGCCTTAACAAGTAATGGATTCATGAAAGAAAACTAAGTGGATGAATAAGAGTTTCGTTTTCGATGTCGTTTTAGCTGGAGGTCAGTAAAAAGTTATATTTTTTCTGATTCTTTTGGATGATACCTTTTTGTTCTGCAAAGTTTGGTGTGAGGAAAAAAAAGGGCAAATATTGAATTAATAATAAAGATGAGTGAACATGGTGCTGGTTTGCCACAAGGAAGGGAGAGATTTCTCTGGTTGGTGTTTCTATTTTTGATGTCGGTTTTCTCTGAGGCTCGTTTTCAGGTTTCAGGGAAACGTCAAAGTGAAGCAGAACATATTCATTTTCAGGTGCTGTGACTCTTGGGATTTTATGGGCTGTACAGTATATCTCATTGAGTTTTTTTCTCCCTCTCTCCCCACTGAGAGTTTCGAGTTTCTGTAGCTGTATCATGTTTTATACACAGTCAGGTGCAGAACTTCATCATCTCTGTTCTTAAGCACAACGATAGCATTGTGTGAGTGGAAGGAGATTTGCTTCAGCGCTCCCAGTTCAAGTGATGCAGTATAATTTAATATACTGGGCACATTTGCGTCAAAGCAGGTGCTGGAGGTTGGGGTAAGCGCGCCGTTGTTAGTATTTCATTAAACAGAGCAGCAAAGCAGGGGTCTGGAGTGAGTGATGTCATCGCTGGTGGCGACGGCAGCGCCAATTATATCAAAGCATCTCTTTCTCATTTAGAAAACCTCTGCAGCGAGCGACTCGTCTTTCATATGGGGGTCAGATGATACCGTGTGCTAATTGACGACATAATGTCTAATTATAGTAAATGGCACAAATCGCGGGTCATAATGAGACAGGAGATGAGGGATGTAGACCGTTAAAGAACTAAATATATGAAAATGTCATAGAAATAAAGTCACATCCCTGATCCACGTCAGAGATTTTGCAACTATTTTTTTCCATTTAGTTATTTAAAAAAATTTGCCCTCCATAAATAATTTGATTGGTGAGTGTCCTGCCTCCCCTGCGCAATACAATGTCACCTATATTTCATGACCGCATATGCTTGAGTTGTGTTATAAATTCCCTCTGTTGGTCAGAGGGTCACAAAGCAAATACTGTATCAAAAGATAAGGCTCAACTCTATATATTTATTTGCACCAGTTCCTTTTTCCCCTCAGTCGCCCTGGGAAACAGTCAATCTAGATCTGACTATCTGTTTTTTTTTTTATATATATATATTTGATGGAGTCATTTACAGTGGCATGGCATTTGGCATATTTTTCATTCCAATTCCATTTTTCCATTTCCTAGATATAGACGCGTTATATACGTTTGCCTGCCAAGAGATGACAGATATGCGGTGGCCTGTGCAGTGACCCATGGGCACAGCACGCCTCTCGGCATTGAGCAGTAGGACGGGTCAGAGTGAGTGGATGTGACTTGCCCAGTGGGTTAGAACACGGAGCAGGTGCTGACACTGTCAGCTTGTTAGCGCCGGACACAGAATGTGCTCCTCCAGCAGCGAGAGGCACATATGCAACATATAGCCTTTGGCTGTTGGACATATGTGCAGGCATGCATATGTGAAAAATGTGTGTGTGTCTGTCTGTCTGTTTTCCAGATCACCGTGATCTTTGTTCTTGGGTTAAAATGGATTTTAAAATGAAAAAAAATAGACAGCAGGTTGAAATGTAAATATGTATTATTATTTTCATATCACAACTTGAAAAATTTGAAAATGGCAAAGGCTGCCATTTTAATATACTATGTTTGGTTGTTCCATGTTCTTTGCAAATTAAAATGTTGTACATACTGAATATCTTCCAGTTACTAAACCTTTGTTGGGAAATTTATAAAGATCTAATTATACAACATTGTTAAAAAAACTACAAAAAACTTTCCATATATTAACGATTTAATCAAAATTGTTTAATTACCTGATTTTGGGGAATATAACATATCTGAATGTAATTGTGACAATTTTTAAATCAAGGTGAAATTCAATATTTTATGTATAACAGATTTAGAATGGAGCATTACCACATGTCACCAATAAAACAGTAACTTTAACATATGAACTGAGTAATTTTTTTTAATATAAGTCATAAGTAGATGAGTTCAATTGCAGCCTTTATGTTTAGTTTCAAATAGCAATTGCGTACACATATCATCAAATTGGTTGCAATATGTAACTTCACCCCTAGGTGCCACTAAATCCTATACATTGGCCCTTTAATGCTGTGATGATGTGATATATCACGTATTTACAGAGTGAATATTAAACATTACATACAATACCACAGATATTAGATATTTTCCCCACATCGTTCAGCTTCATTACACACAAAATAAAATAAAGTAAAATAAAGGGAGCATTTGCAAATGTGTTTCTCTGTTCCGTGCAGCAGTGACACCATAGAGAGCAACACACAGCCCCCTAATTTGTTGTTTAAATACAGCTTTATACATTTTTTTTTTACGTCAATTTCAGTTTTGAGCACGTTATTAGAGCTCTATTATATAGCTCTGTTCTCTACAAAGGCTGTGGAAGATATGGCAGTGTGAAACCCCTGGGGTTACTTGCAAGAGATTCTCTCAAAGATCACAAATTGGGCCCCAAGATGACCCATTTCTGGAAGAACTAAATTGACACAATGAATTATTCCATCCAGTCTTGTGGCCTCTATAACGAGACGGGAACTTAGCAGAGAGGATAAATTAGGTTACTCAATATTTGCCTCTCTCATTTATTCCTTCAAAGCCATTAAGACAGATCACCCCCCTATTTGCCCAATTTCTTCTGTGATTTCTTACCCTCTCATTCGGAAGACGGGGGGTAAGAAGAAAAGAGGAAATGAAAGTGAGTTTGGAGAAATTGGCGGCTTTATTTTGGAGATAATAAGACGCGAGGATAATGTGTCAGAATCAGTTCAATTCTGGTGCGGGTGAGAGGAAGCTGTCATTGTCCTTTTCTTTGGAAAGACATCGCCGCAGCTTTGCCCCAAATAAATCACCAATCGCTCCCAGCAATTTAATACAAGAGTGGAGTGAGAATGTGTTTTAGAATAAAGTGATGCTGCTGCACTGCAGGGACACGGGGGGGCCAAAAGGGAAGAAGATGCACTAAAAGCAAATGGAATTGTGCTTTTTTCGTCAGAAAGCCAAACATAAAACCTCTATATGCTAAATTTCACATGGTTTAAACCTGCTTGTTTGTCTCAATATAAGATAAAAAACAATCTCATAGTGTCCAATGTATTGAAATACAGAGAGTTGCATTATATAGATATTGCAATTGCAATATGATTCAAAATAGTTTTCCTATCTTAAATAGAATTTACATTTAAATTATGATGATTTTACTTTTTTTGAGCCTGTTAACTAGAGATTTTTGTTCTCAGAAACCTGATAAATGTTCCTCAACACCATTAAAAGATATTTTCTCATTTGGGCGTTCAGAATTTCCCCATAACAATCTATTTCGTCTTTCACTGTAGATATTGCACTTGATGTATTGATTTGTAATGAATTGGCCTCCCCTGACGGGCACCACCACCACTTTGGATCAGTGCAAACATCTTTGTTTTCTCTGGGCAGGATGCTCTGCCCGGCCCAACAGTTTTTCTACATCAAAGTTATCACAGCAAAAATGAGCCGGCTTCTAACACAAAAAAAACCAAACCACAGACTTGAGCTCGGTTCCATGGTGAAATCCACACGATCCACAGGGGACGTGATTGGTGTCACCTGGGCTTTAGAGCCTCCTCTCCGGTTTGATGTCTGAATAGCAGGTTATTTGATATGCGGCTGCTCTTTCAAGTCTGCCAGACAGGACAAGGCTGCGAGCAGATTTCCCACAAGGACTTTAGCTGCTCAACAGAGAGCGAGACACAGACATCACACTCCAGCCTCATCAAAGATGAGCTCTCCATCCTGTGGCGCTGAGCTTTTCATGTTCGTCTGGCGCCTTCTAGTGGCATCTTTGGAGAATCACACGGACTTTGTGTCTTTTTAAAAGTGTTCTGTCTTCCTTTATTTGCAGTGACAATGGTGTTGTTTCTAATCGGGATCTCTATCGCTGTGAATAATTCATCCCATGGGAACCAAACTGCAGGTAACTGTTCTCCACCACTGAAGAGCTGCTTTAATGTATCAAGATTACATGTTAATGCATGACTTCAACATTTACAAGATGAAAAGGGGGGTTTTCGCACATCAAAAGTATATTTTATTGGTGTTGAATCACACTCGTAATGACGTTTTTACAGGTTTTCATCATACATTCAGACTCACTGAGGGCTGGGAGATCAACGATGTTCAAATCCAGCTTCATCAATGACAATCACATGTCAGATGTGATTTTTGATGATGAGTTCAATTTGGAAAATAATGAAAAACAGTTAATAGTAGTTTGAAATATTGTCAAGAAAATGAACCATTTCTCAAATCTGAGGGTAAAAATCCAAAGTGGTTATCCATGATCATCTTAAATACCGTGCAGTTTTTGTTATTGAATTAATATCCCAGCTCTAAGCAACTGAAAGAAGCTTCTTTAAGAGATATAATTCTGTCACTGAGTCACTTCACTGACTTTATACTATCATTTTATCTGTCATGGTGACTTTGCCGATAAAACAGTGGCTGTTTTTCACACTTCATCGTTTTTGAATTAAACATTTCATTAAATAAAATCATTAAAAGTAATTATTGTCTATGAAATCTAAAGTTTGTACCAGAGTAAACTTAGCTTGGCTTAGCACAAAGACTGGAATTAAAAAGAGCCAGGTTAGCAGTTTTTCTTTATAAGGTCACACACACACACACACACACACACACACACACACACACGTACAATAGTTTTTATGTGTTAGTGAGGACACATCATTGACATAAAGGCTTTCCTAGCCCCTTTCCTTAACCTTAACCATCACAACTAATTGCCTACCATTAACCCTTATCCAAACCCAATTCTAACCCTAAAACCAGGTCTTAAACCCTGAAAAAGCCCTTTAAAAATGTCCCCACAAAGACAGGTTTTACATGTTTTTGGACCTCACAAAGATATAAATACAAGTACACACACACACAGGCATAAACAAAGGGTTATCCCATTACCAGTTCATGCTTAATACTTACCTTAACCTGATCACAGTTCAAATCTTAGCCCTTAACTTAAGCAGTTCATCAGAAATAAAGTTTTCTGCCTCATTAGAACCAGGTTTTGGTCAGTGTTCATGCCAGAAAAGGTCCCAAAGAGGTCACAAACACAGACATGGTAGCTGTCAGAGAGAAATAGCCCAACACATGATCTCCTTTAACCTTTTTCACCTTTGAACAGAGTCAAACTAAATGTTTCCACCTGCTTTAAGTCTTTGTGCTGAGCCAGGCCACATATCTACATGTCTCTATAAGCTGTGGTTTCTTGCAGCGACTTCTAACTTGGATAAAAACTAACTTGATCCCCTTTGTCTTTTATCCAGAAAACCCCACCCATGAGGGTGCTCACGTGTTGCCCTCAACGCTGATCATATCCCTGCTTCTCATCATCATTGTCCTGCTGACAGTCTACTGTCTGAGGTGAATGAGTCCGCACGTACGCTGCACTCACTCACTCACTCACTCACTCTCTCTCACTCTCTTTGTGTGCGCCTGTATCGGGGTCAAGGCGTCGGGGTGCGGGTGGGGGCTGGTGTGGGAAACAGGCGGCGAGCAGTGGCCTGTGGGTAAGACAGCTGCGCCTCAAGAAAGACAGTAGACAAAAAAACAAGTGGGCCGCAGTCACTCATTCACTGACAAACCTGCTCAGAGGACAACATGAGGAGACACAGCTTCACCTCACTCACATGGTTGATATTTGTTCTTTGCCTGCCTTACGCTATGTTATTGGATTTTCTTTCCATTTTTTTTGCTTTTTCAACAGAGATCTCTGCCCCCTTTTCTGTGTTCCGACGGTTCTGCTTTGTTTACTTCGCTCTCTCTGCCATTACTGCAGGTTCAAAAACCACAGGAAGGCTCTAGTTACCTCGGTGGATAAAAAGATTCCCAATGGCTTCTTGGAAGAACAAGGTACTCAATATAACCACCAGTGCATGAAAATGTAATGCAGTCTTTTACTTTTTATTTCTTTTTTATTTGATTTGTAGATTTACAATCTCCACGGACGTGGAGAGTTTCTGCCATCTGGAGTCCAGGTTGCTGGCTTGCGAGGTTTTGGAAGGTTCTTTAGCTTTCCTAGCACGTAGGGAGCCATATAAACTTTCTCTTCAAGTAAAAAATAAATAAATAAACACAAAGGCCAAATTCTGTTTCATGCCGCAGCAGCAGCAGCAGCAGCAGCAGCAGCAGCAGCAGAACCGTGTTTACGACTCTAGAAATCATTTCTGTCTACCCGGAGAAAGTAGAAATCTTAATGGCCGTCAGGGTTGTTTTCGCAGGTGGCTACAGCGGCTTGTAATGTTCTCCTTTGGGAAGCGTTAGCAGGCTGACCGCCATATATCCCTTTAAACACAGGAGAGCAGACAGTGGTCCTTCTCCCCAGATCTCCCTCGCCATCCAAGAGGTACTTCCCAATCCCCCTGGACTCGCTGGAGGAGGAATACCGGATCCGCTCCGCAGACGACGGCAAGCTCTTCAGAGAAGAGTTCAATGTAAGAGTATAGAGTGTTTGTGGCAGCGCGGCACAAGTGTGCGTCTAACACTCTTTGTCCTGCAACCGTAGAACAAGAAAATAGTCATAAAAAAGTTATGTTCGTAGGCCGTGTACCCACAGTTTTTATTCCGACCTCACGAGAATTGGCCTCTCTCTCGTTATAGTCGCTGCCGTGTTACTACCACCACGGGTCCTTTGAGGAGGCGAGCAGAGAGCACAACAGAGAGAAAAACAGATACCCAAACATTTTGCCATGTGAGTGAGAATCCATATTCTGCCATAAACAATGTTAATATAACTTTTAGAGCTGCGGTTTTATTGATCACTAAATCCAAAGGAAAGGTGATGTGGGCTGAAATGAAAAACAAGAGGCAACTTTTTATTTACAGGGTTTTGATCTTGTTGTTTTTTTTGCTTCTTCTTCTGTAGATGATCATTCACGAGTGGTGATGAGTCACCTCGATGGGCATCTGTGCTCCGACTACATAAATGCGTCCTACATTGATGTGAGTCAAAGACACAATGGTTGTTTTTTTTAATGCAGATCATTATTGGGTTGCCTACAAATTTTAACTGATGGCGCATTTTGTCGCACAGGGTTATAAAGAGAAGAACAAATTCATCGCAGCTCAAGGTAAATGTGCATCTCGGCTTGTTTTGGCTCGTGCAGATAACCCTCTCAGTTTATGACCCTCTGCAGCATGTTTTTAATACCACTCGTGATTGTGTTTCAGGACCGAAACTGGAAACAATTGCCGACTTCTGGAGGATGGTTTGGGAACAGAAGACGTCGACTATAGTGATGCTGACGAATCTGAAAGAAAGAAAGGAGGTTTGTTTGAGAACATTCTCCCTCTGCTACTGCATTCCTCAAATAAAGGCACTTTCTGTAGGACAGGTTTAGTAGAGTGGATACTAACAGCTGATAGTAACATTGTAAAGGCATAATTCATCTGTAACCATGTTACAAAATCCATGAAAAATTCAGAAGACGCGGTGGTCATAGCCACAGACCATTTATAAAAGATTTAAGTAATACTCTGGTTTGCAGGGTGAATCCAAGCAGAATATAGAAACGTATTGAACAGACACTTGGGGGCGAACAACTGGTTGCAAAAATATCCCTATATGAATGGAAGTCGACAGCAGGATGGGAAAACGATCCTAAATCTAACTTAACTTATGCCAGTAAACATTTTCCTGAGGAGTTAATGTTATCTATTATATATATATAAAACAATGATACTTACACTTTACTCCTGAAGCCAACCAGGAAAGAAAAATATATTGAACAGCCACTAGGGGCAACTCTGCTGCTTGTAAAAATGAAATAACTCAGTTTATAATAATAAAGGGTCTATGGAAAATCACCCAATTTCAATGGAAGTCTATGGGAAAACAATGAATTTTCACTTAGCTTATGCAAGTATTTATTTTCCTGAGGAGATTACATGTTATCAATTATAGACCATATATATATATATATACTCTTCTGGTTGCAAAAATGAAAAAACTTATATAATTATAATGAAGGTCTATGGGAAAATTAGCTTCTGCTTCTTGATTTATGACGTGTTAATGCTCTCAATCACTAGTTTTTCAACAGAACATGACGTCAGTTTTGTAAAGCCAACCCCGACGTTGTTTCGCAACTGGAAAATGATGTAACTGGGTTTTATTTACGGCCTGTGGTCATAGCGTGGTATCATTGTGTTTGTGAATGACAGTTGCAGTGAGTTTTGTAGGCTTCTCTCCTGGGTTTTCACCGCCTGGCCCCGGGCCCTTTACCTGTCCCCATCCATCCATCCATCCATCCATGAAGGATATGTTATAGAATAAATCTGTGCAATCAATGTGGCTCCAATACACCATTAGTGGACCCCCCGCCCCCCCTTTTGTGTTCTCATGAACCAAAGTCATGGGCATAATTTATTTGACCTCTTTCTCCAACTGAGAATCTATACAAAGTGTCACCCCGACAGATTACGTTAGCATCGCATTAAATTTTGCCTCGAAGGGATGATCAATTGAGAGCTCAACAGCCGGTTTGATAGGGCAGAATACAGGCATCGGGGATCAATGACGGAATAATTGTTGATAAGATCCTGAGAGGCCTGATGATAATTAGTCTGAGAATCTACTTAATGAGGTGAAACGTCGCTGTGAAGAGTATTGACTGACGGAGTCGCACAAACTCGCCGTGATTGCCTTTGAATTGGACTGTGAAAATACACACGTTGCTATAAAATGTACACAACAGAAGCAGCCCCACAATCGCCTCCATAAGTTATAATGATGATGATAAAGAAAAAAAAAAATGTTTGCAGAGGCATAAAAACTGCTGTGGTTCTTGTGTGTCAGAAACAGCTGGTTTTCATAGAGTGAAAAATGTAATTATGTCAAAAATAGGATTAAAAAGTGACCTTCCTTATTTCAACAAGTTTATTTAGGTGAATGTCAATGCTTGTAAATTGTAAACGTTAAAGGAAGTTGTTGTTGCTGAATGAAAGAATTGCTTTCATAATCGAGTAATCGTTTGGCCCATAAAAAGTCAGAAAATGTTGAAAAATGGTGTTGTTAAATGTTTTGCTTTGTCCACAAACCAAAATTACTCAGTTTTAATAAACATTTTGTTTTACAGAGCAAAGAAACCAGAAAATATTCACATTTAAGAAGCTGAAAACTTGCTTTAATAATGGAAAAAAAACCTCAAACTGGTTAATCGGATATCAAAATTGTTAACAATTCATTTAGCAATCGATTAATAGTTGTTTACATTATATACATATATGCTCAGTGTCAGTACTGGGGAGGTCATACAGGTCAAACTCACTGGATTGATATAAAAAGGAAAACTTAGTACATAAAGTACATATTAAATAACCATGAATTTGCTTTGGATTATTGGTGCAGAGCAAACACAGCAACAAGGACAGCAACAGAATAAAGATTAAAAGAACTCAGGAATCAAGATCAATGCAGAATTCATTAAGAAAAGCAGTCACCTAACAAGAATTGGCAAAAAGGGGACAATACAAGATAGAATTAAAGCTTAAATACTTAGATATTTACACTATACAACATGAACGTATGAACAAACCGTTGTGTGTGTTTTTTGAGGCGTAAGCAGTGTTGTTTTCCATCTTTCCAGGACAAATGTTATCAGTATTGGCCGGAGAAAGGCTGCTGGATGTACGGAAATGTCCGCGTGGCAATGGAGGACTCCACTGTGCTGGTGGACTACACCATCAGAAAGTTCTGTGTGCAGTATGTAAGTAAAACAAAAAACTGATGTCAATCATCATTAACGAGATGAACGAGGAATAGTTCTGCTGTCAGATCACTGAAGATCGATCTTTTGCTTCTAAGTTAAACTTAAAACGTAAATGAACGCACTTATGGACTGACAAAGAAAAACACTTATTTACAGACACACATATAGACAGTCTCAAAGTGTGCTTACACAACGCGTAAACATTGTATTTATGTATGCTATTACTACGCTACTATTGAAACAATTATATTGCAATGATTATTATTATTTTTACACCCAGCTTTTTTGTATTATTGTTTTTAAACACATTACTGTTTGACTTTAATCTCAGCGCGTCAGTGAAAATGTAATTACTGTAATAGTGAACTGTAATAACAAAGAAATATGTATCTAATAAGATGACCCCCCCAACATTAAAATACATGTTGCTTTTACTGAGACACACACATGTTGCCGGACAATAATAGCGTGCTTTTTCAACAGAGGTCTGAATGCTGAATGCTCTCAGTCGCTATAAACATGTGTTATGATAATAGTTAGATTTTGCTATTAAAAATTAAATGAAAACACAACTGCATGTAGAGATTGTGCAAAAACAGTAATGATCCCCACGGGGGAAGAAGAACATTTTAGTAAACTGTTATAGTATACAAAATGATAAATAAATGAAAAGCAAGATGTAGTGTATGTAATAAACACAGAGTGAAATTAGGGCTGTGTTTGTGTATTTGAATGTAAACACTGTGGATTGTTCCATATCAGACGCTTACATACACAGGCAGTGTCTGTGTTTCATTTGGTGCGATTTCGACTGCTAAGTTCGCTGTCGTCTCAGAGCGCAGCGCAGCATTCTGATTGAAAAAAAAAATCCCTTTATTCCCTCTTCATCTGCAGCCAGAGAAGATCCTCTCTGACTCTGACTCTGACTCTGAGGCTGGAGCTGGAGCTGGAGCTGTAGCACTGCAGTGCAAACTGACAGAGCAGCTGCAGCGTTTATATTCAGCACTGCCAAACACAGAGGAAGCAAGTGCAGAAACCATAACAAGAGTTTGACAACAAAATGACCCAAAAAAAGACTGAATACCATACTAAATACGATTTATTATTTATCATTTATACTAAATAATGAAGTATTTTGTATAATACTTATAGTATAATACTTATACTTATATAATTAGTATTTACTGAAGTATACTACTATACTAAAATCCATCAAAATGTCAGAAGACATGAAGACAGCTATAGACCATTAATAAAACATTGGACATAATCCTCTGGTTTGCAGTGTGAGGCAGAATTTACAAATGTACTTAACAGCCATGGGGGTGGGGGGGCACTGGTTTGAACCCCATTTGAATAGAAAAGTCTATGGGAAAACCATCCTAAATCTCACTTAACTTATGCCAGGAAACATTTTCTTGAGGAGATAAAATGTTATCAATTATACTTAGCCAACCAGGAGAGAAGAATATATCAGCCACTGGGGGCAACTCGTCTGGTTGCAAAAATGAAACTGAACTCAGTTTATAGTGAAGGTCTATGGGAAACTTCTGCTTCTCACTTGATTTATAACGTCAGTTTCCTGAGTGTGTAAGAATTAGTGAGAATTCAAAAAATTCAATCACTTTATAACAAATATTATAACAAACAGAGGACTCCTCCCCTTTATCCATAAGTATTTAAATGCATAGTTATAGTCAAATATAATACAAAGTTCGGGCTGCTGTAGAAACAGCAAGGCCCTTGACTTAAATTCATACGCCAGGTTCACATAGGAAGTGTGTGCAGCATGGGCCGTCTTGTACTCTTTATTAAGACACACGTTAGGTGATGACAGCCTCAGTCTCTCACCTGTGAGTGGAAATAGACTTCTTTTTTCACATATCACAACAAAAACAGTCAGTGAAAATGATCTTTCTTCACAGTTTTAGCATCTACATCTGTCACATATGTCATAAACACAACACATTCAAAATAAAAGCACCCTAGCGTTTCAATTTAACATGTGCAGGACTGATGGATATGTGTCTTCACACTGAAGAGTCCTGGTATTTAGTTAAATGAGTATTTACTTGCTTTGTGGGGCAGCCCATAGTCAAGCGGAAAGAGAACTTGGCTTGGATTGATTCCCTGCCAGGTCAAGGGCTGGGGTAACCATGAGCAAGGTACCCAATCCACAATAGGGGGGGGCTTTTCTAGCCTGTGGATAAATGGGAGGGTTGCGTCAGGGAGGGCATCTGGGATAAAAATCTACTCTCTACCAAATCCAATATGCGGATCATGAGTTGACAGAAGTATGTTTCTAACACAGATTGTATGTAAAACAGAACTAAGTTGTTATACACTTCAATTACCATAATTATAATCACTATAATCCCTCCATAAATGTTGCACATGCAAGGTTTTTCATTAACCGTCTTCATCATTTGTCTTTTCGGTCATTAGCGAGGAGAGTGTGAACTCTGTGTGTGTCTGTGCGTCACAGCAGGGCAGCGACGGTCCCCGAGCTCCACGACTGGTCACTCAGCTCCACTTCACCAGCTGGCCAGACTTCGGGGTGCCGTTCTCGCCCATAGGCATGCTGAAATTCCTCAAGAAGGTCAAGGCTGTCAATCCATCGTATGCTGGACCCGTTGTTGTGCACTGCAGGTGAGACGTGTAGTATATAAAATATAAATACGCGAGCCCAGAAGAAGAAATATAAATGGAGTCTGAGTTCACTTCATTTTTTCTGCAGTGTAGCCGGAGTGCAGAACTTTTTTCCTTATGATACTGGCGCTTATTTATTATTTAAGAGGTGGAAACACTTTGGAGATTATAAATATCCTGGTTTCGCAGTAAATTCTATGAGTTATGTTAAAATAACTCTTTATGTCAGAGGCACCTGGTTTCAAATACAATAACGTCTTTTTTTTTATCCACTCAGTGTATGTAAAAGACAAGATTAAACGTTTAATATGGTGACTTTATTGTAAAGTAAAGGTTAAAATGTATATAAATAAGTGAAGCCCTTCTAGAACACACACTATATACAGTACAGGTATGATACTCACCAGAATAACCGAAAATCTGTTTTTTTGTTGAGTAGATTTTAACATACAGGGAATTTGCTTTGGTATATTGGTACAAAGCAAGCACAATAACATAGAAAATACAATAAAGATTTAAAAATAAAGCAGTCACTTGACAAGACTTGGCAAAAGAAGACAGTGTAATATAAAATTAAAGCTTAAATACATAAAAATAGAGCAAAAAGCACTATGAACATTGTGCAAATCTCTCAAAAATGCTCTACTTAGCACACTGTAGAAATGCAAATAAAAAGCAAGAAACATAAACTTATTTTAACCATAAAAGGGCCAGAAAATGTCCTGTGAGTAAGTGTAAGTGTAACTTTCAATATCTGGCAGTTATTTACAATTTACTGCATGTTAAAATGGTGTATTAACAATTTTAAATGAAGAAAAACAAAACGTTAATTAATTGGAAAAAACACAGTAGTTGTACACAAACACCAGATTTTGCGTGTTCAATCTGAAATTTGAACAGTAAAAAACATATTTACAATGACTTTTGGTTGAGTCTTTGTCTCAGTGTGCAAAAACAGGCCAAAAAATGGAAACTATGTGCAGACGTTTTGACAAAGACGCTGATTTTGCCGGCTTCCAGCTTCAGCGCGAGTGAAATTACCGTAATAACCGTTGGTTTTGACGTGCAACTTCTCAGCTTTCAGAAACAGTTTTAGAAGCTAAAAACATAAAAGAAAGACTGATAATAAGAGTATTTGTCAGGTTGTAATGTCCGTAATAAAAGAGTGGTACCAAACTATTCCCAGTATACACAGTAAATATGACATTCTGTACAGTACAGTACGTTTGTCTGGACAATCGATGCTGCTGCAACAGGTGCTCGGGGAGCGGGACTTGTTGTTGTTCTTGGATGAGGCCCCACTGAAGAGGCTTCAACACCCCACTGTGGAATCCCAGCGCTCCGCGCTCCCACAGGCGTCGTCCGCTCAAATGACTCTTGTAAATCTATTAGGAGTTTGTTTGGGCTTCAGAGGTGAAGCACTTTCACATGTGCTCGCTGCTCAGCGTCCGCGTTCACAATGGAACTGCGATACCGTTATATCACGCTGGTTATTCTGTAATGTGGTTTTTACATCATTGTACTCACTGTGTATATCACTGTGGCATCATTTGCTCCATCTGTCAGGAAATTACTTTTGAAGTAAATCATACACAATTATGTTGATGTCAATTCATGGTATGTTTAGTATGAGACTTGTAAGAAGCAAGTTATTGGCTATACCTGAGAAAAATGGCAAAAAAAATACATATATATTCAAATAAAGAATAATTACTGTGCTGAATCTTATGTAACGAGTGCCGAACGCGTTCAGCATATGCTTATTTATAATTCAGAATAATTATACACAAAATAATTCAGTCGTTCATTCATACACGACACACTACACTGGTGCTGTTATTAAGTCACCTGCCAAAGTGTGAAGCCTGTCGAGTGAACCGACGGTTATGTGATGATTAGACAGACGCTCCTTGCACTTTTTAGATCAATAGAAAAAGTCACGTTGTTCAAATAACATCAGGAATCCTTCACCTCGCAGTGGAAGTTGGCAGATTTTAAAGAAAAAAATGTCCCTGAAAATGAATTCCTCCAGAATGAAATGTCTCCTCAAAAAATCCACAAATGTTGAGTTTATTGTGCGTCTATAAATTTGTGTCGAGAAAAGGCCGGAAAAAAAATGTCAGGAAGGTTTATGTGTTTAATATGACGTGTGATTTATGTTCCGCTCTGAGCCGAGCTGGACATATTTTCTATGCATGACACAAAAAAATAAAATAATTCAATCACTTAAATATGAAGAGAATGTGTCAGATACAAGAACATGTAAGTTTATTTTGTGCACAGTGGAAACAACGGCGGTTTGGACCATGCAGTACAATTCATATTTTAGCAATTTTCAGGTCCCGATAAGAAAACTTACTAAACAAGATTCATATGGTTTGAGATAAGTCAAACTAATTCTATAACAGAAGAACAATTTCAATATTTTAGTGCTGCAATCAACTATCGAGAAGTTCTCAGTTTGAACTGTTTCTTTGTTACGAGCCAGAAAATATTCACATTTTACGAAACATAATCATTGAAAAAAGACTCAAATCGGTTGAATCGATTGTCAAAATAGTTTAATCTTAAATTATTTCTCAAAAAAACCCTGATGCACAACAAAAAAGACCTCAAAAGAAACCTCCAAAAACTGAAAAGGTTCCATAATTCATACATTTTACACCATTTTACACAATTTTAAGTTGAAACCTGTAATTCCAAAAATCAAATTTTAATTGACCACATTTAGTTCTTTTAGTCAGGCTGTTTTGCTTCAGGTCTGACTCCAGACGTTCTGCTTTTGTGCTGCTGCAGTGCCGGGGTGGGAAGAACCGGGACGTTCATTGTCATTGACAGCATGATCGACATGATGCACACGGACCAGAGGGTGGACGTCTTCGGCTCCGTGAGCAGAATACGACAGCAGCGCTGTCAACTCATCCAGACAGATGTAAGTGCTGACCCCTGCCGACCTGTTGTGCGCCCCCGGACTTGACAGCTCAACTCAACTCGCTGCTCCAGTCGCGGCGCAAACACGAGCCGAGGACGTGGAAAACAACCTGCGCCTGTGATGCGAAAAAGAAGCAGGAAATAAAAAACTTCTACTTCCTCTCCTCTCCTCAGATGCAGTACTCCTTCATCTACCAGGCTCTGCTGGAGTACTACCTGTATGGAGACACAGAGCTGGATGTGTGCTCTCTGGAGGGCCATCTGCAGAGGCTTCACAACACCAGGGCTCCTCACGACAGGCTGGGCCTGGAGGAGGAGTTCAGGGTACGGAGACAGAAGCTCACTCTTAAACATTTCAGTCAGTAATGAATTGTCCCCATCGGCCTGCGCCCTGCACGGGTATATTTTCACGGAAAACTTGCCCAGGGTGCTGCTCTTGGCAGCAGTAACATAAATAACAATGCTTTGTATCAACTAAAACTTTATATGGCACCGCCATCTGCCATGTAGAATTTATTGTGGCTCGGTGAAAAATTCTCATTTTTGCTGCAAAGAGTCTCTCACAGTTCCCTAAACATGGAGTATAATTATTCCCCGTTGCCTCCTCTTTCCCCCCCCCCCCCCCCCCCCCACCCGACCGATATGAAGTGTTTTTGTCCTGCATCTCTCGTTTTACTGCCCGTCTTAGAATAACTGCCCTGCACGGATGTAAATAATGCTTTTTTGATCATGTGGATAATGTAGCGTACAGTACACGTCCATATATACCGTATACCTCCAAGTTTATGGCTCTGGTTAAAATCGAAGAGGGTGCAAAATACTTTCAAACAACAGACGGAGAAAAAGAAAGAGAAAGAGACATTTCTATAGGAGAAGTGTTCATTTGAGAAGAAACGATGGTGAAGATTCATGTTTGGAAACAAGTCAAACAAACTCTCTAACAAAAGCATAGTGTGTCGTTTATTTGTTGACTAACAGATCAACAGTTGAACTAGTATAAAGTAGGGCTGCGATAAATGATTATTATCATAATTGATTAATTAAAAGTCAATTATTGTCTTGTTTCGTCAAGAAAATGAGACGATGATGTTGTCTAATGTCTTTTTTTTGACAATAATTGACTTCACTAATGAATGATTGACTTTCTTGTTGAATCCAGTAGTTGTTTGATCTATAAGTTGTCAGTGTTTCACAAAACTTTTAAGGATTTCTTTGCAAAGAATCCCAGAAAATATTTAAGAAAGAGCTTGTTTTAATTGTTGTGGAAAAAAATGAACTTATTATTTACAAAGCTGGCGATTACTTTAGTAGTTGATTAACAATCGATGTTAGTGAAGCTTTTCAAACATATCACACACCATGTGTGTTACTTTTCTTTATTTCCCATGTTTGAAATAATGAAATGAATGTATTCCCGTCCCGTCATCCACCTCGTGTTTTTCTTCTCTCTCTCTGTGTCTCTCCATCATCAGAAGCTGACCAACGTCCGCATAATGAAGGAGAACATGAGGACTGGGAACCTCCCCGCCAACATGAAGAAGAACCGCGTGCTTCAAATCATTCCGTGTAAGGATCACTCCGATACGCCCGAACACGTCCATAATACATCACATCCCACTCACATCAAAGTCCTATCACACTGCTGGTGATTTCACAGGCGACGTACACAGATCTCCACCTAATCAGTGCGTGTCCATGTGATCAATGACATTTAAATTGGCTTCACATCTCGACTTAAAGTTTGAGTTTGAGGAGAGGAAAGTTTAAATTAGCTTGTATTTTTCTGAGGGATCACTTGTGAAAAGTTTCCCTTTTTTTTTTTGTTTGTGTCTTTTCCGCAGATGATTTCAACCGAGTAATACTGTCAGTGAAGAGAGGACAGGAGTTCACCGACTACATCAATGCCTCCTTTATTGATGTAAGCAACCCCCACACGACCTCCTGCATAGATTTCCCATAGAAGTATATATATATATATATATATATATATATATTTATATATATATATATATATATATATATATTTATATATATATATAAAAAAGGCTTATTTTTTCCTTTACAAACAATGCAAAAATGTGATGTTTTGCTGCACTCTCAAGTGTTGTTTACTGGATGATCTGCCCTCCAGGGCTACAGGCAGAAGGACTATTTTATCGCAACCCAGGGCCCGCTGTCTCACACAGTGGAGGACTTCTGGAGGATGGTGTGGGAGTGGAGGTGCCACTCAATCGTTATGCTCACCGAGCTCAAAGAGCGGGAGCAGGTACAGTATATGGCACACTTTTTTTTAACAGTTCATTTTATTTTTCTTCTCTTTGTTTTGTTCTTCTTCACATGCTTTCTTTGGCCTTTTTTTTTTAATTGCGCCGTGTTGTTGTTGCCGTATAATTACTTATTTATGTCGGCACCTCCTCGAGTGGGGGACACTGCACATTAATGAACGTCAACGTAACGTGCAGCCAGATGATTGGCTAATTTACATCTGTTGTCCCAAGGCAGGTTGAAGGAAACAGATAAAATACACAAGTAAATACACTAAAAAATGTATATTAAAAAAAACAATATGTGATGTTGCAGGCAAATCAGGATGTTGGGAAGTTGATTAACAGACCAAAACGTAAAAATGAGTGCTGATTCTAATGCAATAGAGTTAAGAGATTAATTACACATTTTACCCCACTTCATTTACATATTCCCCTTTTGTATAAAGACTCAAAATTCACTCTTGGTATGTAAACATACAGATATTGTTGTGGTCTAGATTAGATTAAAAAAATTAGGTTATACATATTTTCAAGTCAACCCTAACTGTTATTTTCCATGTGATCCTGCCGACCAGGAAAAGTGCTTCCAGTACTGGCCATCAGAGGGCAGTATAACATTTGGAGATTATACTGTGGAGCTGACGGCTGATACGCAGTGTGAGACCTTCACTCTCAAAGACATGGTGCTCACCTGCAGACCAGTGCGTAAACCATCTGAAACCCTAACACATCGCATTCATTCTGAATTAATACTCCGTGTTTTCCCCGACACTTAAAATGTAATTAAATTCCACTGCGTCTCTGTACCGGTGTCAACTGTAAGTTCTCCATCTCACCAGGAGAAGCAGTCACAACATGTCCGGCACTTCCACTTCCACGGATGGCCTGAGATCGGAATACCAGCTGAGGGAAGAGGAATGATTGACATTATTGCCGCTGTGCAGAGGCAGCAGCAGCAGTCTGGAAACCGTCCCATAATTGTGCACTGCAGGTGAGGACCTTCAGTTTGACACTGCTGCAGATGGACAAGACAGAGAGGGTGTTTTTTTTTAACCACTCGGCCCCTTTTTCATTCTCACTGGCCTTAAAAGATACAGTACGTAACATTCTGGCATTAAAATAGGGAAAAACAGTGAGTGCTGTTGGTGTTTACATTAGATAGAACTTTTTCCAACACTGTATCTCCATTCAGAGTAATGGATGATGTCATTTTGCTCACATTTTAATGACGGCATCTGCTTTAACTTCCCAGGCAAAAAAAAACAAGGAGGAAGGAAATATTCTACTAGTTTTTAAAAAATAATATGTATGTATTTGTAACTGAAGCCTTGTTTATACTGACGCGAGACCTTGACACAGAGGTGTTTATGGGCACCATGTGTGACGTGCATCGACACGCTCCTGGATATATATAGAGCTTTTACATTGAAATACATTCAGCAAGTATACCTATTTTTTTTAAAACCAGACGTCAAAAACTCAAATTGACGGGGGCAATAACAACATTTGTGACAGTATTTCACATCATTTCAAAATAAAAGTCCCTGTTTTGATGCCGAACAACGTATAGTTTATGTTTAAAAACAAATATGTACTCGATTGAGGGGCCGCGAGTTTGAGACCTGTGCTGTAAACCCTGTGTTTCAAAGCAGTAAAAGGCGTGTGTGACAGATGGGGGACGTCTCTGTGTCTCAGCTTCAGTGTGACTTCGTCCCTGTGTGATTTCGTTCATTACTTTACTATAACTCCTCTCCAAACGTCCAGTCCCTCTCTGTTTTAGTTTGAAAAATTCAGGGATGCTTTTGTTTAGCTGCGCTTTTATAGCCGAACCAGAGTGACATTCTAAAGGAAGAAGCTGAAAGTTCTCCCTGCAAACCCAATAATACACTTCCCATGATTCCACGCTGCCTCCCGACGTCATCACACGCTGTCTTTTGTCATTTCTTTGAGACCCCTATGGGCAGAAATGACACACTCTGCAATACACACTGGATTGCCGTCATCTTGCGTTGTGATAGTGGAGGTGAATCTGAGTTTTAATGGATGCGTTTTCTCTTTCCTCCAAAACGCCTGTTACAATAAATGGTACAGTTTGCCTCAGTAGACCGGCTGTTCTGTGCCTCAACCATTTTTGTGATCCCTTATAAAGACTTAGCTGTGAAAGCTTTGATCAGAACCTAGCTTCAGGTGAAGTGATTCTAAAGCAGCGCGCCCCTGTGGGATTGATCCAATCCACTGATTCACAGTCAATTAAAACCTCTCAAAGTGAAATCTCCTCTGACTCCCACTATGATTAATCTGATAAGATGAGCTAACGACAGGAAATGGTGTCATCACTCTCTGCTATTCCTTCATCACCACTTGTCTAAGAGGGGCTTTTTAAAGCTTTTTCTCAGCCTCGGGGGAGCGGGGCTAACCCGATGCAATCCCCAACGTCTCTGCACACTTCTCTTCCACATCGCACTCGGCTCTCGCTCCTCATCTCTCTCTGTGCATTTCTCTCTCTCTCTCTTTCTCTCTCTCCATCCCGCCATCATTGTAAACATTGACTCAGTCAAACACTGATTAGTGTTAGCGTTTGGATTAGCCTCTCTTTAAGTGAGGGTGATTATGAGTACTATGAAACAAAGGTCACCTTTTTCTCTTGCAAACTTTTTCACCCAAAAAAATGGGATTGCAAGAGTCTCAGCGAGGCGTTTTTGTTCTTTTCTTAAAATTCTTTGTACCCGTACATGCTCTCCTGCATTTCTTATCCAAACAGCGTCACAATTAGCCCCGCACACGCTGAGTTTGAAGCCTGACGTGTGCAAAACCCTAAATTATCAGCAATGGTAATTATCAAAATCATCATTTCTCATGTTTCTGTAATGGTTAATACACCAGTTTGTAGAAGATATTTAGCTGAAATTATATTTTTAATGCTTAACTATAATTATTATTGTTGTGGAATTTTCAAATGTACTGCTTTACAATTTTTTTTTTAATTATTATATCTTCTTGATATGCTTTATGATTCATTTCTGACTTCCTAGAGAAGAAGAAGAAATTTGGGCACAAAAAGGTGAATTCAGCTTGTTTTTTGCCAAATGAATAACAATAGTTTTTAAATAGATTTCTGAAATATTTACGTTTTATAACAGGTGTGTATATCAGAACGTATCGGCTTTTACATTTGTATCTTTCCAATATCCGATCAATTGATCTTGACCAGTATCGACCCGACAAGTATTGTATGGGCTCATCCTTATTTCTTATCCGAACCATGTCAAAGTCAGCGTTGTGCACACTGTTGCATATAAAAGAGAAAAAGTCTCTATTTTCCTCAATTTATGTGAAAGATTTGTTATTAAATCGGAAAAAAAGTAGCCAAATTAGTGATGAATAGCGATATATTCGTCACATTGGGCACTGAATCCTGTCCAGTGAACCAGTGAGCAGTTAGACAGACACAGGCGCCTCGAATGTATAGATAGTGCAGTTCTGCAAGACATTTAAACTTATATCCACTCTTTATAAGTACAAGTGTTATGTGATTTTTTTGTGTTCTAGTGCCGGCGCGGGTCGAACAGGCACCTTCATCGCCCTCAGTAATATTCTGGAGAGGGTGAAGGCGGAGGGCCTCCTGGACGTCTTTCAGACCGTCAAGAGTTTACGCATGCAGAGACCACACATGGTTCAGACTGTGGTAGGTGGAAAACAAGTTAATGTCGAACCCCGCTGTGCAGAAAACTGTCGGCTTGTTCACGTCTTTGTGTTATTGCACAAGTACAATAACACTTTTCTGTTTCGCTTCTCTTTCCAGGAGCAATACGACTTCTGCTACAGGGTGGTTCAGGATTTTGTTGACATTTTCTCCGACTACGCCAATTTTAAATAACACACCAGATCTACTGTTCTGCTGTCTCATTTTAGGGTCAAATTAACTTATTATGCAAATTCTTTTTCTTTCTTCTTCCTGAATGTTGTTTTCTAAAAGCAATGCTCTTTTTACATTTTTGCACAGATTTAAAAATAACAATAATAATAATAATAATAATAAAAAATGGAAATAATTGTTGTAACATAACTATATAATATATAATTTAAAGCATCTGCGCTTCAGGTGTCTTGACCTTCAAATGTCATAATGTAAAAAATAGAAAAATAGGAACTAATAATTTTATGGTTTGGTCCAATAAAGTGTTTAAGAGGGAACATTGAATTTACTTGTGTTCCATTTTTCATTCGTACCACTGTGTGGCTGCTTTATTCTGTCACTGACCACAATGCCTTTGGTTTATTTTACTGTAAATATTATTTGTATTTCATGCTGCTTACTTAACTTATGTCACTGCCATGAGGATAATAAATTTTATGTTTGATATATAGAATAAAAAAAACAACAACATTAATGCTTTTCCAAAAAAAAAAAAAAAAGGAACCCCCCCCCCCCCTTTCTGCGTCTGACATGTGTGGATAATATTTGTGATTTACCTTCAGTGTGTTTTTATGTGTGAATAACTCAGCAGCTGCTGCCTGGTGCGAGTTTATACGACTGAAAAATGCAACAGGCAGAAAATGATATGTGTCCCATGTTTTGCAGCCACAAGTGTCAAAAATGTACATATAATTTTACACACTTTGCATGTTTCGCATTTAAAAAAACAACAACAACAAAACAGTGCCATGAGGATTAGAGAGCCGTTCTAATCATGAAATCCTTGTCACCGAGTGACACCATTTTTAGTCAAGATATTTATGTTGAATTTAGATTTTTTTTTTTTAAAAAAAAGGTTACTTCATTGTTTGTACGATCATCTCTCAAGAGTATTATATGGGTAATATATACACATCTATAAGTTTTAGTTGAGTTTGCAGAGGAGTGAATGGAAACTGTTAATTGATGCGGCCGAACTTTGCTCGTCTCCGGGGACGATGAGATGAGATGAGATGAGATGAAAAAAAAAAAAAAAGTCTCAAATATTGAGATGAAGTAGAACTAGTGCTCAGCCAAAAGTATAAAATATGCATGCAGGCTTTTTCTTTTTTCTTTTTTTTTTGTGGACATATTTTGACTATGATAGTTAGTCTTACTTTCATATTTAAACAGGGAACATTTCAAAAGCGTGTATTTTTTATTTGCGAGGCTGCGGTGACTGTAGAGTCTTAAGTCTGGACTGTGTTTATACTTGCTATTAAGTCATGAGATGGGTTTATATATCTATATATATATATATATAGATATATAAATATAGATATATGTATATGACACAATGATCGTTTCTTCCTTTATATATTGTACATAAACTCTGGTTGTGGTCATTACTCATCACTAAGGTTCTTTCTTTTCTTTTTTTAAATGTATTGTCATGCTGATGGGATAAGACATCATAGGGATAATGACAAAGAGGCCTTGCAGCTCATGTATAAACGCACAAGCATCTTGTTTCGACGATGCTTCTGCCTTTTAAAAAATCTGTATGGATTTGAAGTACTATTTGTTTGCTAAAAGCTGATACCAATAAATTATAGATGAAGGTAAATGTCAGATTGCATCTTGGCTTTTTTTTTTCTTCTTCTGTTTGTCTCCCTTGATACAGCACACACACACACACACACACACACACACACAATTAGATTTGTTGTTTTAGCCACGCTATAACGACCGTACAGTGTGATTATTCTCAATTATTTTAAAATAAGGGTGAAGGTGTCAAGTATTTGAAGAAAAGCTCTAAAAACTGGAGCAGAACCTGAATTAATGTTACCGTGTGTACATGTACACACTATGTGTGTATGTATATATATATATATATATATATATGTAAAATGTTGCATGAGCTCCCATGTTGACGTCCGTATATCTGAGCACTTAGCCACCTCCATTAGTGCTATTCTGTGTCCCATTAGTGTGTCACACCTGCATAGTGGGGATTATAATCCTGACAGCAGCCTTGTGCAACACCTATAAAACCCCCTTTCCTCCGCTAATGCACCACATGCTAACAAGGCAAACACAGAGGTGAGTGAGTCGTCGGCGAAGTTGACTTCAGCGTTCATTAAGTTACAATTGCTTCTTCTCATTAATTACTGTCCCAACATGTTGTGTATTAATGTTGGGTGATGGTTTATAACTCCCAGCGTGTGTGTGTGAGGCTGTGGAGCCGTTACAGTTTTCTTTTCTTTTATTACAAATGTGGTTTCCTTCTCCTCCTCCTCCTCCTCCTCCTCCTCCTCCTCCTCGTCCTCCTCCTCCACAGCAGCTCTAATGGAAACAGGCAGCAGAGTGATGGTGCAGGTGTTGTTGTTGGCGTTGGTGGGTCAGGTCACTCTGTCCCAGCACTGGTCCTATGGATGGCTACCAGGTGGAAAGAGAAGTGTGGGAGAGCTGGAGGCAACAATCAGGGTGAGTGAGTGTGTGTTTTTAATAAGTCTACAGTTTCAGGAAATGTGCCTTTATGAAATTAAACGGAAATACCTTGTCAAATCAACCTGATCCTGCACTTTTCTTTTCTTTTCTTTTCTTTTCTTTTTTTTTACAGCACATACTGTAAATGCTGGGTTTGGTTTAATGTCATTCATGGTAAAATCTCTTTTATTGTATTTAGATGATGGGCACTGGAGAAGTGCTGTCTCTTCCTGAAGAGGCGAGTGCCCAAACCCAAGAGAGACTCCGACCATACAGTGTAGTAAGTGCTTATTATACATAATTTATTACCAAATGTCTACTTCAATTGTACAATATTAATGTACACTACACCACTGTGCACCGCCGTGCTCCACAGCAGCAATGACAATATACAAAACTGCTCAATGACTGTTTTTATTTTCCCCATTTTGCATGATTGAGCGTGCGCACGTCTAATTTTTATCTCTTCTCAGATGTGTAGCTAACTTGCTCGGGCGGCGCGATTTGATATCGTATCCATAAATGAAGATTTTAAATATTTGTGGGATTAAATATTTAAGCGGGGCAGTTAGAACCACTAACTGAGATTTAATTTCCTCAGATTGATGGCGATTCCAGACAGTTCGACCGAAAGAAAAGGCTCCCCAACAATTAAAGAGCGACGACGACGACGACGACAACAACACAAACGAGTTTAAGGACGAGAGAAAAGAAAGTGGAATTGAATCCTCCACAACAGCGCCCACGGGACACCGAAAACTTCAACAAATATCACATTTACTACAAAATATTGTGTCTGTAACACTTAAATATGAATCTGTAATAAAGTTTTTCCTGAAAGGTGATTCAATTATTGCATTTTTCTTTTTCTTCCCTTCTACATCTGGTCATTAGGGCCAAATTGATGTGTTTCTTTAAGTTGTAGAACACAGTTTAATGACTTTAAATTGATTAATGCGTCTTTGTAGAGCGGGCGCACGACCGACAAGCATGACAAACTCGTGACACAACAATCCTAGCATGACAACAGCTGGTGATTAAGCCAATTTATTAGAAATCAATGACTTAATTGAATTTGCTGCACTTTTGCTAATTCCATGTTCTGCCACAGCGGTCACGTGCGCACGCGATGTGGAAAATTACGCCAGCTGATTTCCGTCGCTGGCTCGTGAACGTTGATTATCCCTCAAAATTAAAAAAGACACTCATCCAAATATTTGGTCTTGTGTGTGTGTGTGTGTGTGTGTGTGTGTGTGTGTGTGTGATGTCCACAGCAGCTTTCATAACTGCATTCATCCAAAACAGACAAAAGTGCCAAACTTTTTCTCCCCCCCCCCTTCCCTCCCTCTCTGTTAAAGGAAATTGGTGTTCATTATAAAAATTGGAATTTCATATCAGGAAAGGGAAAGAATCAGCAGGGGGCATATGTTTTAAAGAGAACTCATTTTCTGGCAAAGCCCCACAGACGGAGCACCATACTAATCGCTCGGTGCATAAGGGGCCGGGATTCATGAACTGTGCTGACACCGGGGAGGGCCCGCATTGTTAGAGCGTGGTTGTAATGCACACCAATGAACCCCGACCCACCGGCACAAGTGTGGGGAGGGAAAAAAATAAAAAGGTGAACGTTATAAAGCACATAGAATTAAAGAGAAATTAAACCACATTCCATTGCACCTCCAAGAACAATGCTCGTTCATTTGTGAAACTTCGTCGTCGTCGGTTTAATATTCACCGCTGCTTATTTGCATAACACAATCATTTCCTCTGACGAGGGGGCGCGAAAGACTTTAGAATTTATTTTTTTTGTTACACTGAAACGTGTTCGACAAAGTTTCCAAAGAAGAAGAAGAAGAAGAAGGAGATGTTTGTCCGGAGCTTTTTCCCTTTTCAAAAAGTCACCGCGGAGGGAGAGACCTTCGGTGAATTGATTTAATTCAGTTTGTACTTATCTTTATGGAGTTTTGGGTAATATTACAACACGCCCATAAAAGATAATTATGCTTTTATAACACTTCCTAAAATATGGTTTTAATTCAATTTGGTTTCACTTGTGCGAGGATAATTAATGTTTACAGATAAAGCATAAAATCCCATAAATTCCCTTTTAAATAATCCCAGAGCATTTGCTGTGAAAGCCAACTTTCTCCCTCCCAGTGTCCTCATCAAGGACCCGCCTAATTGCACGTATATCAGGACAACAAAACCTGCTGGTATCTATGTTTCCAAATTTGATTTAACCTCACTTTCTCCTTCCCAGACCCCCTGGTGGATATTCACTTTGTTTACCTCAAATTAAACTTCATATTGTTTACAGCCTCCCGGTCCCTGAACATTTTATAGCATTTTAGAATTATTTCTTTATTTATTTTTCGTAATGATTGTAGGGTTGGGGATTCATTTGAATGTTTCCCTCATCTGCATGAAAATTATATAATTAACTTTTGATTAACCAGCTCAGTTGAGTTGGTTCCCCCATGAACGGCGGTGAATAGTACCCACCGCATTTTAATGACTGTTTTCCAATTGAGTGGCGACCTTTTCATCAAAGAGCCGCAACTGGGGCTAAACAACGGTAGAAAATAATCACGGCGGAGACAATAGCCGAGGCCGACAAGGCTAGGATGTCACCCTTAAATATAACAACAACGATGAAAGCAACCTTAGAGTTGCCGTGGCGAGAAGCCAAGTGCTTGTGTTGCTGGATGCCCCATTGTTGAAAGTGTGGAGGTCACACATCCACTGGCACACAGAGAGAAGGAAAGGACAGGAAGCCGAGAATGGCCCATTGTTACGTGTCCTTGCTCTGAGGGAATTCCATTATGAAGGGCGATACATTTTTGATTCTTTGATTTTTTATTTTTTTTTGCCACTCATTTGTCTGAAAACACAGAACATATTTGGATAATGGCTCCGGGAAATTAATAAAAAAGAAAAGAAGGGGGTCTCGGAGCAAGCTCCATCCAAGGCCACCGCCGCATTAACACACCTGCCAATCACCCGAGCAGATGTGCATCCAAGAAGCATCTTATCATATGCATAATACAGTTTTCATTTCCTCACAATTATACACTCGCCGCGCAGCATGTGCGCTTCCAGTGGGTCATGGGAAACTTTTATTGAAGCATAGTGTGTAATAAAGTCATTTTCCAGGTGCTTGTTGTGGCTCTTATTATGAACAGAATGATAATTTCCCCTGGAGGAATCAGGCGCCGCATATCAATTGAATTTTAGTGTGGGTCTTACTACGTTCCCGCAGGCTATAGTAGAAGGCAAAGTCATCTTCAGAGAGAGTCTAAATGTCAGGGAGGTCTTCAAACACTCTCCTCCCAGAGCCTTGGTGGAAAAAGGGATCTTTGGAAGTGCTTGTGTCTTGGAATTGATGCAGTGAAGGTGGGTGAGGATGAGGGCCTAATGTAAAGCAGTTGATGTTAAACTTAATTGAAAAACACCAAAAAATACTATAAGGAAGAGAAAGTCGGGGGAAGAAATGAGGATAATGTGAGTGCTCTGACTGAGCTGCGTCCTCAGGTAAGAAGCCATTTGCTCTGAGCAGTTCTCACTCACTCTTTTGCCATGTGCACGCGTCTCCACATGGTGACACTCTTGAGCTGCGCGCTCCGACTCCCGGGTCTCAGCGATTCCATCACTTAAGTTGCAGAAACAGTTATTCTTTTATAAATCCAACAAAGACTTCCATCAGTCATCTCAAACTCTGCAACAAAAAAAAAAAAGAGGGAAAAATTATGAATTTATTCAGCATGCTGACTGATGGAGTTTGTCTTTATAACAAAAAAGTGTTTTGTACAATTTTGCACCAGAGCAGCACGTGGCCCTGAACGCAAGCACAGTGTAAAAAAAAACACGCTGAAATGTTCACACAAAAGCATTTCATCTGTGGAAAGTGATTAATATTACATTTTTTTTTTATAGTTTAGTATTTTCAAGGTGTTCGTTTATTTCATTCTAATTTTCCTCCCCTTTTTTTCCCGGAGTGAGGCTGAAGTACAGTGAGCTATATACGTTAGCGTGTACAGTAGCATCGCAGCGAATTGGCCTTCCATCTCCTTGTTGGCTGGCAGGGAACCTTCCTGTTGTGATCCGACTTTTCTCCTTTGATCAAAGAACAGTGTTAAAGCACTGGGAGAAGGAGGTGGTATGAAATATGAATGACTACAGCTGTGTTTTGATGGATATGTCTCAAAGTATCCCAGTAAGAGACTGCTAAAGGCCAGGAAAATCTGTTTGTGTTGTGGAAATAGGCTCTTCCTCGCTTGTTTCTCTAGCAGCTTCATCTTGGGTAGCTTTTCACTTCATATTTCAGAGATCCTTTGTTAGGAAAGAGATCAACCCCTCATCCATGCATTTGTAGGGAACCGTTCTAAGAGGCCCTAGTTCATAATATGTATCATTAATGACACCATTTCCTTTGTTTGGGCTTGAAACCAATTTTTTTTTTTTTTTTTAACAAAAGGAGCGCCTGCTATGAGAGGAGGATATTTATTATTTTTCTAGGCTAGACCCAAAGTTCTCACAGATGGAATGAGATCTTATATGAGGTGATGGAGGTTTTGTCACTAGTTATGTCTGTGATTCCATTTCCTCTCCTAAAGCCCCATCGGGGAGCTGTGACTCATTTTTTGAAGTTGGAAGTTGATACTGTGGCGTAAAACTAACGCTCCCAGCTGAATTGGGGAACTATCAGAGCTCGCACAAATCTCAGATTTTCAGAGTTAGATGAACTCATCGCTCGCATTACGCTTCTTTAATAAACAAAGATAATAAAAAGATGAGCTCGTAAAAAACGCAATCATTAGGGGAGATTGTAAAATGAAAATTGGTGCCTATAGTTCTGTTTAATACACCGCACCGGCGCTGCACCGTCTTATTAGCAATCATTTAAAGACTTCCTCCAGTCATTTAGGGCTATATTAACTAACATCCAGCCAGGACCTGTGGCAGGACAGAGTCTCTGGACTATCAGAGGTTCAAAACTTTCTGCCTGGGCTTTATTAGCCTCACTAATAGCTGAGTTCCCCAAAAAGCCAGGGTCCACCTCTGTTGGGAGGAAGGGCTCAGATCCTGTCAGAGAGGGGTCGCGCTAACCAACTGTAATCTTTAGGGTCCTCCACTCCCACTGACCTACATCTAACGCCAGTTTCATCCCCCCTGCTTACCCCCCAACCACAACCCTCTCCCTCCCCAATCTGGCGTGCCCATCCCACCTCAGTCATGCCACCCTCGGTTTCCCCCCTCCCACGTCTTGCCGCCCCCCGCGCGAGAGCATCCCACCACCCCTGCGCCGCGCTCGTTCCAGCCTCGTCCGCCTGGCCACAGCGAGGAGCACGCCTTATCCTGTGGTAACGGCAATTAGCAGTGTAAAGCAAGCTGTGGAGAAGACTGGATCCCTGTCCACGTTTCAACCCCAGATCACGAGTCTCCAGCACGACTTCAAGGCAAAGCATGCAATTAGCCACAATAATGATAATGTGTTGTAGGGAAACAAAGAGAGGGTAAAACAGACTACTGGTGTGAGGGAGAGTGGGGTGCTAATAGTAGGGGGGGTTATTTGAAGGCCCTGGTGCAGACAGGAGTCCAAATCAGACTGATTATCAAACGTATGATGAATTACATTATTCCTCTAATTATCCATGCCTTTTATGTGTGAACCAACTGAGTGAATTTTGCATTCTAGACATCTCCGGTCAGTGGTCTTTGAGCAGCACACTGGGGTTACATCTTTTATTTCCTCTAAGAAAACATACAAGGAGTTAGTCATGTGGCTAAGCTGATGGGAAGAGGAGAGTGATGCACTAACAATTTTCTTAGTTGACTTAATTAGATACTTTGAGAAATGTTTGGCAGTGGTACAGCAATAGGAAAAGAAAGTTGGGGGGTGTTGTGTGGTGTGTGTGTGTGTGTTGGGGGTGGGGGGGGGGGGTACATGGTTTGATGTTTCACTATCACAGATGTGTTGACACTGAGTCAAAACATGTTGGAAACAACCCACAAAAAAAAAAAAACCCAGACCACAAATAACAGCATTTCAAGTCAAGGTTGTGAGCAGATCCAGACGAGAAGCAGACTCACTCGCAGCCTCGGTTGCAACACGCACAAAAAAAAAAGTGCAGCACCTATTCTCTCCGCTGTGAGCAGAGACCATTCCTACAGTCTTACATCCAGAGGTTTATGGAGGATATTTTGCTGGGTGTTGTGCAAAACGAACCGTGTCCCCAGAGCAGCAGCAACTTCACCTTGGCGGAGTAATGCTGTGATATTCTGTTTATTCTTCACTCACTTCATTTTACTCAGAGGAAATCCTCTGGAGATGGCTTATCTTGGAGCTGGAACAGGTGCACTCTAATTTACTCCTATTGCTTGGGGAGCCCAGGGGCCCCTGTAGAGAAGAAAGTAGCGATGTAGCACACTCCACTGTAAAGCACAAACAGCCAGAGAAAGAGCATTTAATCGAAAGAGAAGAAAACTGTGAGCTTTGAGTGCAGCCCCTATCATTTGGATGCAGAAAATCTCTTTTTTTCCCGTGTTTTGTTTTCCTGAGGAAAAGCAGCCGTCATTTTATTTAACTTTCATTTGTTCAGCGCTGTTTACTTTGCTGGAAACTGTCACGCTACACTTGGCACAGCACCAGTTGACATGGGAGACCTGCTGTAGAACCTCTGCTTAATAAAACATTTCCTCACACACGGTCGTCCCTGAAAATATAGGCAGCATTTATGCCTCAGAAAGAGAAAAAAAGCTGTAAGTCACCTCAGATACGTGCCACTTAAGTTCAAGTGTACGTAAATGCGAACGCTACGGCCTATTTGTTTTTGGTAATGCTGCACATTTTCAGCCGGGCAAGAAAAAAAAAAAAAGTTTGTTTCATCTCTCACCCTCATCCTCGCTTTCACCGCAAAACAGCTAAGCTTTCAACTTTGAATTTACTCTCCAATTCCTTTTCTTTAGAGAACTATGGTTTTGAAGAGTGAGGCTGGTATGTTATTTGTTCGGTATATTATAAGTCTGAATTCAGTCAGTATTTTTGTTTTGTGTTGTTCGCCTCGTGGGAATTATGCAATCAAAGCAGATGCCTCAAGCAGTCTAGAAAGCGCCCCTTGTGAATAAGAGAAAATCTTGTACACAGCATTTTTTGTATGTGTGTATGGGGGGGGGGGGGCATGACAACAAAGCAAATATATGGCATTGTTCTCTGTACTACTGTGTACCCGTATGATGCACCTTCTTTTCTTTTTTTTGTTTAGAAAAAGGAGAAAATACCTATAACCAGTATTCATTTTTTTTTAAAGGAGAGCATTTGACTCCATTCAAATGCTTGTTTTGCACAATTGATTGATTGCACGCGGGCACAGATGTCAATGTAATTGATCCCTGCTAAAGATAATAAAGGTATCACTTTACATTAGCAGTGTACAGATACAATATGATCTACTACGAGTCCAGTTTGCTGCTAATTCTGGAGAGCGGTGACGTGGATGAATGAGAATCTCCACAGGAAATTCTATATTACAGAGTCTCCTTTTTTTTTGCTCATTCTTGTAAATGAAGCACTTTTATTAACATAAATCAATCTACTTTATTTTCTACTGAGCTTTTTTTTTTAATCTTTATTCAATTACTGTGTTTGTTCTGCACCAAAATACACAAGCAAATTCCTTGAATGTCAGTACATATTAGGCAATAAAACAGATTCTGATATGCAATACTATAGCAAAACTGTCAAATATTAGGGTTAAACCTTCTCATTTCTATAGTTATTACTAATTAATGGATTAGTAATAACAAAAGAAAATGCGCATAGGCCTGAGGGAGGATGAATTTCAACTTATATTTTCATGTGAAAGTGATATTAGCCTGTAGTAATGCTCATTAACAGGCTATTACTGTAATATTACAGGAAAAGAAAACAGGAAATTGCCTGATAATTAAGAGGTTATTGCCTTCCTGTTGCTACAGTAACATAAAGTTACACCAAACTAAGTTTTGCAGCGTGTTCTGTTGCTATAGAATACACAAAGAGACATTTCTCACTCAGGAAAACTCAAAAAACAAACACCAGAAAGGAAAGACAAAAGCTTTGGCAGAAAAAAAAAAACAAAAAACAAAAACACACAAAGACGAGTGAGAGAGAGAGAGAGGGAGAGAGAGCAATAGGCTACAAGGACAACACGAGAAATATCATATACACTTTTAATGAGTGTGCCTGCCCCGAGCCTCTGTTTTTAATCACCTTTCCGTGTGACATAATTTGCTGCGAGATTGTATATGCTTGAGGGACTTTCAGTTCTTGTCAACTCAAGAGCATTTGAACCAATCAATACCTGTCTATCCTGTGGCACACTCATAGTTGGCCATTAGGAAAGAGCTGCTTAAAGTAAGCTCAGCCAATACCATTAGCCCTAGCCTAAGGGCAGTTCCATGCCTTAGTCAGGGTAGGCACCTGCCCCAGTCACCCCCACCTCACCCCCATAACCCCCCTCCGCCCCTCCCCCCACCATTAAGAACCTCCCCTGAGACATCATTTGGACACATCGGCCAAAGAGCACTTCTTTATTCCCTCTCTTTTCTTTCCCTGGCTCCACCAAAAATCAATACATCTCCCCTTTTTCTTATTTTCACAATTTTGCCTCAATATTATTCTCTTCTCTGCCAGAAACCGATGGACTAGTCTTTGTGTGTGTGTGTGTGTGTGTGTGTGTGTGTCTTTTCATCTACAGTTTCCTCTGACTAATGTCTGCACACCTCATGTTTCAGAGGGGAAGAATTGGAAAATAATTAAATTGTCCAGTCGTGGTGATATCATCCATGGGGGGTGGTGTCGGGGTTGGTCACCTGGTGCACTGAAACATTTTAAAAATAGCACTGTCATCTGCATTTACTTGCTCACATTCAGATTCCCTGTAGGTTCCAGCATCTTTTATTTTTTTTCCCCACAGCACATTTTAATGTCATCGCGCGGCGTCACTTTGCAGCTTCAGCAAATCACCGCGTCGGCTGTCCGCGCGTACTTGTGCTTAAACGTAATCATACTTTGTTTTCGACACTCATTGGGGGAGACATCAGCACTTGAATATCTCGGCAGTAATGAGTGAACTTCCTCCGTGTCAGTGTTTTTCTGCTCCGTCCGTGTCATAACACCGAACCCTGGAGAGCGGAGCAGCGTTCACAGGAACGTTTCCTGACTGCTTCTAATTTCATTGCCAGGCGATGACTCCACACAGCACAAAGTTTCAGGACAAGTGATCCAATATAGCGTCCTGGAAAGGGAGGAAAAAAAAAAAGAAAAAGGCCCTCAGTCTGTCAGTTATTACCCTTCCAACCCTCTATTTCCTAATAGACGCAGCGAAAGTGGGGTACTGCCCTAAATCTTGGCCAGTGCTGTTTACGATAATAACTCTGAAGAGTGATAGCTGGTTCCGCAGCACTGGCGATTCCTGTGGCCGCCTGTATCGATCGGAAGGCCCTAATGAGCAGCAGCGGAGCTGTGGCTAATGGTGTTGTGTCTGGTGTCCGTGGTAAACGCCCACGTTGAGATTATCATTCCCAGGGGGGGACTGAGAAAGGTTTTGCCAGCCCAAGCCCTCAGGGTGCGAGCGACACACTTCAGGGGTCAAGGTAAACTATCAAATGAACAGCCAGGCCTTTTCACTCCTGCGCTTTAAGGACCGGACCATACTACACTAAAGCAGACCTCCAGTCTCTTTAATGTATATGTGTTTTTGTGTGTGTGATTCCAGCACGTAAACATGAGTATGTTATGATTCAGTAGCAGTGTTGGTCTGATATAAAGTGATGCAAAGTGGTCTTACGTCGTGTTTCCTGTTTTATTTTGAAATAATTGCCATTGCCTCTCGTTTCAGTGTCTGCTTCCTGTAAAGTTTCCCGCCTCTGTGATTACCTGCCCCGCCCTGATGTGTTTCACCTGTTCATCGTTATCCCGCCCCTCCACCTGGGTATTTAGCCTGCGTCTGTTGCCAGTACGCATCCTTGCCCAAGTTTAAGATCTTAGCCTGTTGACTTGTTGTGTATCTGTTGTTGCTTTGTGCTTTTTTTTGGGGGGAAAGTTCTGTATATACCAGGGTATGTCATCAGAGATCAAATTCACCTTAAAAGTCACTTTATTTCTCACTACATCTTAATCTAATCTCACTATACCAGTGTGTGAAGTATATGTGAGGAAGAGGAGGATGTTGAGGGAGCAAATTATGAATTTTTGGGAATAAATCTGCCTCCTGTGAGAAGTCCGTAGCAGACTTTGCTCGTCTTATTTACACCACTAACGCCAGTGATAATGGTGTTCATCCAAAAGCTCAGTATTTTCTCCATTGGTAAAAATAAGTCTGAGAACCACTGCTGTAGAACATATACAACATGGATATAGTTTACCACTTGCCAGGGTTAAGGAGGAATAAAAGGAATTAAAGATTTATTGAATTTATTGGATGGAAGTTTATGGGAAAATGAAAATCTACTTCTTTAAAATTACAGCATCAGTAAAGATATTCCTGACCAGTTAAGCTCTCAATCACTAGTTTCAGCAGTTCTTCAATGGGACAGGATGTTAATGTTGGAGGTTTTTTTAGATTTAGATCCAGGGTCTCAAAAAAGTCAAATAACCTGGGGACCAATGAGCATCTAGTCAGTAATGGGCCAATCAAATGAAAAAGCAACTGTTCAGGGATTGGCAGTTTTGCAGAATTTCAAAATAAAAGTGTCTGCGTTCAAAAAGACTTGTATATAATTCACAATAAAAAACATTTTTGTGATGCAAAAATGAATATATTGCTAAAGAAAACATGCATCAATAGGTCATCATAACTTAATATGACGTGGTGGGCTGTAGTGGTAATACAGTATGACACATGATTGACAGCTCGTCCCGCCCAATAGGTGTCTGTAGTTGCAGGTGACATTTGTGACCTTCCAGTTAAAAAAAACTGTCATGCGTCAGTCGATTCACAAATATCGTGGCTTCAAAAAAACAGAAGATTACATCCACTTATTTATATATGGTCTATGCTAGATAGTCAAGAAAGTTACAGTATACTGGGATCACATCAGACACTATCACTAGTTTTAACTGGATAAACTCGGTGCCCTGATGCAACCTGACTTTATCGCTGCAGTTCTTTGTCCAATTTCTCTTCAGTAGTTGTAAAAAGCTATTACCAGTGCATTGATAGAGACTTCACAAAACGGCCTAACTGTTATTAAGAGACCTCAAATGAGACCTGGCTTGACAGACTGATAATGGCTTATTTGACTTTAGAGATCGCCCTGGCACAAACACTCTGGCCCCCTTCACGCACCCATGGCAGTCATTGTCCTTTGCTATGTACGACCATTCTGGCGATCTTGAGTGACATCCAACAAGTTCAGCAGATTTGGGATGTAAGTGCACACCAGACAGCGCGTAGTGTCTTCAAAGAAGGCGCTGAAAACAGTCTTATTGTAATGAAGGGAGTTGTTGCTCCCTTCATAAACCTGGCTGGGAGATTAAACCTGCTGTCAAGTCACATGTGGGGAAGGGAAACTCTTAAAGCTATGTGGACAATTAAGTTCAGATAAAACTGCAGCAAAAAAAAAAAGAAAAAAGTGCATTTATTACCACATCTCTGTTCTTTTTTTCTTTTTTTTTTCCGACGGACACTTCCTCCATAGTTTATGCGTGGCGGCATTATTCAGGACGGGCTGCGTGCGGAGCATTAGCAGGGCACATTCTAATGAAGCCCGACCCAACGCACAGCACATCTCCGAGTCATGCCCTGTTTGGAGTCACACTTCCATGTCCTGGCAAATGCTGAGCATGTAAAACAGAACTGTCAATTATTCAACATGAACAGGAGGATGTATGGAGTGACATGGGGGGGTGGACAGGGGCCGACTAAGCCTCGGGCAGATAGGGGGTACCACTTTGATGTGAGTGTGTGGGCCTGCAGAGTTGAGCAAGGTGCACTGGGTAATCTGCTTGAACACTCCCACCCCGGCTCCAGCACCAGCATTTCTTCATTTTTTCTCTCCCTCCCTCCCAGTGCTGAGTCTTTTTCTCCACCCTTTATGTCCTGCTTCATTTTTTTTCCCTCCCCCTGTCTCACGCCCTGTCTTGCCTCATCTGCGCTTCACACATACATAAACTAACACACACATATATTGTCCTTCAGGTCACGGCACTTTCTTCCACTGGTTTCCCGACAGCGTAAACAAAGCATTATCCCTAACCTTAACCCTTAATCACTTCCTCAGAAATGAGGTCCTGCCTCATTAGCGCACGGACCAGGTTTTGGTCTCCGTAAAGGATCCCTGGTCCTGATAAGGTCAGTGTTTATTAACACAATACAAGCACTTGTACAGTACACAAAGTCTTCCTTTGTCCATTAAGCAAACAAGAGCAGGCAGCACTTGTTACAGATAATCAAGTTGTGAATGGCTGATTTTTTATTATTTTTGTTGGAGAAATAGCGTTGTTGCGGTGTCACAGGAATGGCATTACTCATTTATACAATGAATACTAAAAGTTCCTCTCTCTAGAGCCCCCTCTCGCAGTCATACAATAGCAAGCTTAATTACATTAAGTTCTGAGAAGAGCGAAGTTAATGGATGACATTTTGCTACACCATGAGTGCTCCTTCCAATAACAATGGAAACCCAAATAAGACCTAATTAATATGCATAGCGGAGCCAATGAACTTAATTGTCAAGTTGCTTTTATCAACCTGTCAAAGGATTGACAATTAAAACAGCCTCTGTTAAAACTTTAATGAGAAGCAAGTACGAGAGAGGGATGATGAGGGAACAAAAAGACGCCGGCTTCATCCGTCATGAAAGACGCTACAAGACAACTACCCATTATTATTTCCTATCAGGATAAAACTATGCAAATCATATTATACATTTTTAAATAATGAGTCAATGAGTAATATTTAATTTATTACCTATACTCTTAGAATGAATATTTCATGCTGTTTTTAATTTGATGAACTCATTTGATAATTTAGCACTAAGCTGGAGCTGCGAGTTCTTCTTATTTTATTATTATCGTTATTTTTTATAGTGTCCTTTCCGATTCCGCCCCAGAAATGTAGCTCAAGTATTTGTCAAGTTTTCAAGTTCAACTTCCTAAAGTCTTCAGTCGAGGAGGCGAGAGAGGAGTCGGAGCGGAGCTGCACGAGATCCATACTTGGACTTGAACGAAAAGGAACGGCAGCATTTTGACTTGAGTTTTTCTCCCAACATTGACACCAGCATGTCTATGTTCCAGAGGGGAGTTAAAACTGCTGACTCACTCCCAGCACGCTGGTTGTTGTTCTCCCTTACAGATGTGACCGTTAATAGGCCTGCATCCATAATCATTAGTGTGTCTCAGTGCACAGGTACCCGATGGGCCCCGTGCGTCTGCCATTTGGTCTCGGTTCACTGTGCTCGCCTGCAGATGTGAGCGAGACACACACCTGCTCGGGGGGCTCTCAAACAGACCGGCGCCATCCGTCACAGCTCACGCTGCACTCGCTCTGTCGGAACAAGGCCTTGGTTCCGGTCCAACAGCCCTCAGACTGTAGGTCAGCGGCCGTCTCTCGTGATGAACCCATCCCGCCATGAATCATATCCTCGCGTCCCTTTATACCCGCTCCACTCCAACCAACCCCAACCCTCGGCGCCCCTGTTCATGCTTCGTGCCTCCCTCAAACAAGCACTCAAGTGCACTGAGGTGTAGCTCAGGTGAGCCAGGTAAAGGCAGCACCTTAAAGAGAGACATAAACTAATGATCATGTTCTTCCACATCATCCACTCCCTCTGCCCATGAGCCACAGTACACTGAATGAGAAGAGAAGAAAAAAAACAGGAACGGAGGGGGGGGGAAAAACTTTCGTGTGGGTCTTTCACGGGCATCAGGCCACGCTTCACACTACATTTGTTGATGTGTGCATGCATGTGCATGTCTCATGCCAGCCCGCCTCCCATCAAGTCCTAATGAGGCCAGCTGGCTCTGTGCTCGGACCAAACCAAACTGGAGAGACGGCACAGTCCTGGCTCTCTCCCTGCCTTGTACACCCCACTTCCCCAAAGCCTCCCACCCGCCCGCCCCTCCCTCTCTCCCTCTCCCCCTCTCGTCGAGATATCTTGAAGAACCATGGACGGATGAGCACACACGGCAGATTTGGAGATGGCCAGTGTGTTTGTTAAAAAAGAATCCTATGTCTCCCAGATCCCTTGGCCGCGGCCTGAATTAGAAAGTCCACGGCTGCTGCAGCCGCCCCAGACCTGCTTCCCTGGTTGCTTGCTTATACCACTACAGTGTTTTCTGCATCTGCAGACAGCAGTGGTGATGGTGAGGTCTGCTGTAGAACAGCGGAAAGGAGGAGATATACCCCGAGGCGCAGTCATGGGAATATTGTTTCTGACTATGGAAACAGAAACACAGCCAGTGTTACATATACTTACACTAACTACAATAAAGAACTCAGACAGATAAAACAGATCTTACACAGCATGTCATAAAATGTTTTTTTTTCTCACCAATGCTTCAGATTTTAGATCATTCCTGCACTAAATCAGTCCGACAAATAGAATTTGATTCAAACTTCTGCCTTTATTTATGAAACAATATGCTTTGTTTTCATGTAGATAATGAAACGAAAACAATCAGACTAACTGTTACTGCTTATGTGTCATATTTTGCTAATTTAAAGATGGTTTTTAATCACGTTTCTGCTGTTAGAGCGATGATCTCAACAGTCAAAGAGCTACAGTGCTTAAAGATGATTAGTAGCATCAGTATGATGGGCTTTTATGATCGGAAATGCTTATTGAACTCTGGATATTGTGTTGATGTTGCTGCTTTGTTTCTTGTCTGTATGCCAGTGTGTGTTTTTTTTAATGTTTTTTAATATTCTGTTTTGCTGTGTTTGTTTTCCTATATGTCTGATTTGTATACATGAATAAAAACAAGAGAGGAAACCCACACACACACACACACACACACACACACATAAAATAAAATCCAGCAACAAACATCGGAAGCCATACATCAACTTTAGAGTCAATTATCCGTGAGCTGCTGTCTCTTTAAGAACTTTAATATCACGAAGATCATTGCTTATTAGACCACAGCAGTTAATTCTGCTGCAGACTAATTAGAGCCATTTTACATTATTAACAAGTATTATTGTTGATAAGGACCAAAGAGGTCTACAGAGAGACTTGTATTGTCCAGGCTGTTACTTGGCATACAGTAATGTCCATGTGGGTGAGTAATTCCAGCTCCCTTGCAATGTCTCCTTGACAACTAACAATAATAAACCTCCTCTTAGCAACGCGAGAAACCATGCACAACATTTGTTCATGCAGAGAACACCAACATGTGTGCGCATTAGCAGATGCACACACACACACACACACACACACATGCATGTGCGCACACGTGTGATCGTGCTCACACATACATAATGGGCCCACGCATGCATAAGCATGTGTGCATCGACATCAATTTGTGTACAAATGTACGGAAGGAATACACAAACACAACTCCTGTCGCCTTCATCTGATCTGCAGCCAGATCATATTCACTGTAGTGTGGAGACAGCAGACTGTGTGTACGGGGCTTCTTCTTCTTTTTTTTTTTTTTTGCCCAGGAAGAGAGACTGGACCACGGGGAACACCTTAACAGGTAGCCCTAGGGTGCTTACCAGAGTTCGGGCAGCCAGGGGGAGAGAGTGGCTCTGGGAAGCTGTACCACCACTATCCTCTCTGTCCACTGATTATGAAGCAGGTCCCAGACGGGTGCCTTTAGGAACCCCCCAGGCTACTCACAGCCTCCCTCTCCTCTGTTACAGGATCTGTCGCTGGGGGATTCGACTGAAGTGTGAAGAGGAGTGTATATGGGAGATGTGCAGAGAATTCTAAATAGGTGCGTTTGGATTTCATTTGTTGTCTCTCTGTTAACTTCTCTTTCCGGTTACAGATTAGCTGTGAAAAAAAAAAAATGCTCATAGTTAGTTAGTCAGATCATGTCGATCTGACACGTTGCCAAATTATTTTGACGATTCTCCGCCGCTGAAATGGAATGGAAACTCCAAACTGAGGAAAGGGGGAAAAAAAAAAAAGTCCTGCTTTATATGTGCTACAAGCGCTGAAAGGAAAAGGTCTGAACTCTTGGGCTCAACTATAACCGTGTCTTGAGTTATGATGACGTCCCAAGTTTGCAAAGGCCCCCTGGCTTCAACTGTCTCTGACACACGTGTGTGCATGTGTGTGTAAAACTCCTTACAAAGTCCAAAAAAAGGCAGCGGGAAAAAAAATCATAACTAATGAGCCCATTTAGCACCCAGCACCTGACTTTGGCCCGTGATCTCCAGGAGACATTAGAGGCAATTTGCCATCGACTTCAGGGCTCGTGTCCCAAACGTTATCAATGAGCTTGTCAGGTAGAGACCTAACCTCCCTTTGTTTCCTCCTCCGCCCCCCTCCCTGCTCCGGTCCCCCAGCCTGCTCCCCGGGCCCCCGAAGAGGAACCAGCGGCATGATGTCACACACCTGTTTGGCTGGAGGCTGCGGCCCGGCGATGCTTGGAGCCGTGGGTGTCGCGTTGGCACCCCTTGCTCCCCCCTTGTCGCTGCCTGCTACGCCCCGTGGATGTGTCAAAATGGCAGATGATGGTTGGGGTGTGTGCAGCTGCTTGGGAAGAGGAGTGCCAAGGGCGCTCATTTCCTGCGGTGAGTTTTAATTTGCTCTACTCACGTCTTCTGAAGACACACACACACACACATCCCTCCTTTTTCCTATAAACACAGATCTGTTTTTTCTTTTCTTTTTTTTTTTTTAACACACACTCTTGTAATAAACAGACACTGTACACAAATCTGCCACCACCTAAGGGGCCAAAAGTCCCTCATGCCCAAATAGAGGTGAGTGGTGGGGGTGGGGCGGGGCAGAATGGTGCCAGACTTTAGTTTTTGGAGCCGCACTTTTCTTGAAACTTAAAACTTAAAAAAAAAAAAGAAGAAGAAGAAGAAGAAGAAGAAGTCTACTCAAATGATCCAACTAGTGCATCAACAAATCACTTCTCCGAGGCGTTCGCCGGAGTGAAAAGAGACAAGTCACAAACCTGCTGATAGAATATGCGGCTAGTGCTCTCTCGACATACGCGATGCAGTTGTCACTGGTAACTTAAATCCCCATTGATCAGACAGCTCGAGTGAATTTGTGTTCCTGTTTTTTTTTTTTCTTTTTTTCCTCCCTCTCTCCCCCTCCTCTCCTAACTCCCACTTTGCGAACAAACCCATTTTCACACGGGGCTCACGCACATACCTGACAGTTACACCCAAACAAGCCTTGCTGTTTACTCGAGAACAAACACATAGATGCCAACCAGCAAATCTATTCTCAATACACACATCACCCCAGACGTAAAGAGATTCAATTTTTGCCTACCGGGAGAGTGTTTCCATTTTTTTTTTAACGCAACCATTCCCCCCCCTCTCTCTCTCTCTTCCTCTCCTGTGTCAAGACAGCTGCCTTTGATGTTAGCATCTAATATACAGGGCTAAAAAACTATAGTTTGCTGTGAGCTGACAGATAAAACAGTGCAAGACGCCATTACCCTGCAAAGCGGAATAATGAGGAGACCTGAACACACAGAAGACAGGAGCCCAGTTGAATTACCGTGGTCTCTCATCCAAGGTGGGAGCTTTTTGACAGCTTTCCAGGCAGCACAACACATTACCATACTGACGCTGCTCTGTAGTGCCAAAGAAAAGCTTTGATGAAAACATAACTGGGAAACTGGGAAATCTTTACGTGTGTGTGTGAGTGTGAGAACGCGTGTGCGCGTGTGTGTGTGTGTGGGCACGCATGTGTACTTTTTGTGCGCGTGTAACAACAAAGACAGACAACAATGGGGAAACCAAGCAGTGTCAAGCTGCAACTTTATGTTCTCTAATTATTAAGTGTACTGTATTCTTGAGTGTGCTCCTATTGGCTGAGATACAAGGGGCTTTTTTTCCCCTCTTCTTCTTCTTCTTCTTCTTCTTTTTTTTTTTTTTAATTCATGTTGATGATTCAGTCAAATTACCCCGGTATCAAACCCAGCGGACAATATGTTTAAAGGAAATTCTTAGTCTGGAATAATGTTGCCAAATCTATTCTGCCGTTTCATTAATGTGGTTAGCTGGTTAGTTATCCATATTCTAACAGAGTAGGTTTGATGTTAGATCTTTGGCAAGGACACCCTGTACTGAGTTTTGGCACGGTACTGTGCCGCAGTATGCTGCTGACTCTGGGTCTTAACGACAGGCTAAACGAAGCGGGCGTTACGGCCCCCTGGATAGGTCATTACTCGTCCGTGGCCAAGAGCTAAACTGGAGCAGGGCTTTTTAAAGAGGGGAGCAGGTGTGTTTCACCATAGGGGCTGGAGCCGGCCCAAGACCAAACAGCCTTAACGGTCTTTATCTCCTTCATAATGAGGCCACGCTCTCCACACACCCGAACTCTGCCCACATGGGCTAATGCTGGAGGTATGGAGACCCAACCCTCCCCCTGGTTAAATGGTGACACTTTCAAAATGACCCGTGCCCCGAGCGATGGAGGAACAGTGGCATGTCATGAATGTCTATAGACGGGGGAGAAAAAAAAAAAAGGATGATGATGATGATGATGATGATGAATCTAAGGAATTTTATTAAATTGGAAAACCTATATATATAAAAAATAAATGAGTGATGTGTAACTTTTTCTTGTTTAAATAACTCTGGATGAGGGTTCTCCAGTGTGTGTGTATTTGTTACCTTTCGGCGCACACGCTGACCTTGTCAGGACCATCAGTCCCCATGGAGACCAAAACCTGGTCCTAATGAGCCAGAACCTAATTTCTGAGGATGTGGTCAAGTTTAGGGCTAATGTTTGAATTGAAGCATTAAACCGGTTATAGTTGAGATTAGAGTCGACGCTTTGGCTCGGGCTGTCGAAATGAATGGAAGTCAGTGCGGTGTCCTTAAAACAATAGCGGCATGAACCTGTGTGTGTGTGAGTGGCTGCCTACGTGAGTGTGTCTGAGTGGTATTGTCCCTCTCCTCTTTCACCTGTCTGAGTAGGTTCTCTCGCACGGTCCCCGCGCTCCCCACAGTCTTCTCCGTCCTGTCAACCAAGTTGAACTTGATCAACATCAAACGGCATAGCATTCAAAAGTATTAGTGTTCTCTGTTGATGGGGCCTCTTGCTATCACAAATCAGTCCCCGAGCTACTTCATTATTTATCTCTAATTCATCAGTGTTGTCTCCCTGCACACGGGCAGTAATGCACACACATATACTGACTGTGAACACACACACACACACACACACACTTGAGACACATGGCACATCAACACATTAATCTCTGCTTACCTTCAACAGAGCTTACGCTGGAAAAAAGAAAATTGTGTGTGTATCTGTATATATATATATATATATTTTATTTTTACCTGTTTTCCCCAGGTTAGTGCAGAGGGAGAAAATATTGCTAAGGAGTGATTACGCTCATGCTTGTACTTTCAAAACGGTGATTATTGCACGAACCCAAAAGGCCCAGTGTTTTTCTCCGAGCATTCTGGGGATGTGAGTCCGAAAAGTAGCCCCATGGTGCCGCGACCCCTGACCTAGCGTGGGCGATCCCACCAGATGTGGAGTGTGTGCTGGGACAGTGGCGAGGGGCAGCTCGGTCTCACGCGGGGAGGCCCCGTCTCCCCAAACTGCCACAGAGAGCATGGCCAGAGGGGTTCTGTCAGCACCGTTATCAATCATACTCCCTCTCTCTCTCTCTCTCTCTCCTCCGCTCCCACTTTTCCTTTCTCTCACTCTCTCTTTCACACAGTTTCCTTTTTGCACCGTCTCTCACTTTTGCCTCATTCTCTCCCTCTCGCTGTCCTCTTTTGTTTTTCTCTCACTTTTTTCCCTTTTCTCTCTCTCTCTCTCTCAGATACGCTCTCTTCTACTTAGACTGTAGCAGCTCTCTCGCCTTCAGCTTCCCCACTCCCTCACACATCCACACTTTAACCTTCCTTGAGTGACTCACCCTGAATCCCCCCCCCCCCCCCCCCTTCTCTCTGTCTCTAATCTCTTTCACCCGTGCCTTTCTTGAGTCCTACCGCACACTTTCACTCTAAACATATTTTCACTCGTCCTTTAGATTGACAAAGCAGATGCTCTGGAAGGACACATACGTTGCTGCAACTCCAAAAGGAATACATAGACCGTGATTTATCATACCAAGGGAATCTGATTAAGAAGGGGAGAGGAAGTGGACAGAAGTGCAAATAAAGAGGACTTAAAAAAATAGAGGACACTTTGAGGATGAATTTACAAAGATTTTAGTTTTAAAAGAAAAGCTTCTTAAATAGCTTCTTATTTTATGTTTGTGTAGTGATGCAGTGTAATGGGAGATGGGAGATTGGAGATGGGGGGGGTCAAGGTTTGAGGAATAGATGCCAGTTGTCCCTGCCATCCGGTGCGAGGTGTTCACTGACACATGGCACTTTGAAGGCCCCGGTCCCTCCTATCGCTGCGATCCTTTACATCTGCAATCAGGGCAAATGGGTTACAGCCAGCACAACAGACAACAACTAAATAAACAACATACCTGGGGTGGATCCCCTCCAATTCCGGACTGCCAGTCTGGCTTTGGTGCATTTTTAAAACATCACTAGGTAATTGAACTCGAACGTTCACACTGACACATTTGCATGGGGTAAAAGGGGGCTGGTGGTGGTGGTGGGAGGGGAGGATGGGGGGGCGGTCGGTGTAAGCAATGGAGCAGCTGGTACACACCAGTACGACTCCGGCTCAACCAGTCCTTCTGACTTCATATGTAGCACTTAATTGGTTCCCAAGGCAAGAATGAAATATTTAGCTCGCACGTCCTTTAAAATGCGATTGATTTTGATCTGACAGCTGTGCCTGTCCCGCGCGAGGGAGTGAGAGAGTGAGAGGGAGAGTGAGAGAGAGGGAGAGGGCTGTCTGGGCTCGTTGCCTAAGAATAGTGCGACAACACCCACTCAACCGCACACAAACACCGGTGTGCGGCCACTGAATGTACAGGATCACTCATGGTACTTTTAACTAAACCCCCTTATTTCACCTCTAAGACACAACAAGCTGGGAGCTTTGGACCAAGAGTGAAAGCTGTGTTTTTGTTTTGTTTTTTATCTCTACTATAACTGTATAATAAACAATATAGTGTGTAAAAAGTGTGCCAAATTAAAGGTATAATATAATATGTACACGGAGAAAATGTACATTTTAAATTACAGTCCAAAAAACTTGATGACACTTGCAGAAACTTTGTCCACGCAGGTTCACTTTGGATGCAGAACATTCATTGAAGTGTTCCAGTGCCAAGAAAAAGTCAAAATTTAAAGGTGCAATATCATATATATATATATATATATATATATATATATATATATAAATGTAGTACATGAATATGTAAATTTCAAATAGCACTTAAAAAACGTGCGCCGCTCTTGTCTGTGTAGGTTCACATTCTCCTCAAAGGTACTGCTCCAGCCAGAGTGAGGCAGATATCCAATCGAATTGGATTAATGTCACTAATTATATGACAGAAATGAGGAGTGCGAGGCAGTGGTGTGGTCACGCCATAACGCGATAGAAATGCATTAAATGGAAAACCTGCACGGGATCCATGGCAGGGAACCTCCCCTCTGTCAAATTGACTAAGCTGCAAATTACGTACAAACGGATATATCCTTTATATAACAGCGGTGATTTTCTCCACTTTATCCTACCTGTCAAGCTCGGAACATCACAGGCTAATTCTTTATTAAGTGAAAGGGCATCGGGGACTAGATGATCCAATTTAAGTACATTGGGCAGAATAGAAGACTAATTAAAACCCATATTTTTACATTATTAATTTTGGAACTTCACTTTTAATGAATGTGAAATGACAGGCCTTCCATTTATACACACATACTCTTTGGGCTGCGCAACAAGGGAATAAGAGTTACGGGTATACTGCAGGGGCTAAGAGGAATTTTTAAGCATCCATGACAGGCTTAATATCAAAGTTTAAGACAAAGGTGCGCATGCACGGCCAACTTCTGCGTCACAAACATGGCTCCTAATTGAGTTTATAGGTTTAGAGCCTTCGGTTTATTTGGGGTTGCTGTGAGGCGCGAGACAAAAAGTAATCAGGACGTCTGTTGCCGGCGGTGCAACCTTGTCATCTCTAGCCCTCATTCCTCCTCTCAGTACCTGGAGAAAGAGAGCGAGGAAGAGAGAGAAAAGTCGACAGAGGCACCTACGCGCACACGCCATGCTACATTTAATATTGTGCCCCATTTCCAGTCACCTCTGCTCAAAAACCACTTTGCTTTTTTAGCAACGTCACCCTTAATTGTCCATCACGCCCTCTAATGAGAGCATGACCCCGTTTTTCTGCTAACTTTAATTATCTTAGTGAGTGGGAATGAAAAAAAAGAAAAGAAAAAAGAAAACGTTGCTTGCAGTTGAGGCTTTCAGCATGTTCTCTATTACAACACAGTGTGTGTGTGTGTGTGTGTATAAATGTCATCGAGACATCCTGTCCCAAACACAAGGATAAAAAACACAATTTTAAAAAAAAAATTGGTGAAATGAATGAATGAGTGAGTGAGTGGCCGCACTGTCGGGGAACAAAAAAAAAAAAAATGTATGGAAATTGTGTGTTTACCCCTCATAAAAAACAATTCTCTGTATGCACGTTTCATTCCCCACTGGCCCACACATCCTCACATCCACAAATAGGCACAAGTCAAAGGGCGGCGAGTTTGCGAAATTGAGTCAAATATACAAAACAGCAATATTTAATGGCTTTTCTTCTTTCACACCAAGTGACCCCGGCATGGAAACCGATCTTTTTTCTTTTTTTTTTTTTCCTCCGGTTTCAGGAAACTCTTGGAAGGCAAAAGCAACATCCTGAGTTGGTGAGGAGACAGGAGAGGTGCTGACATGCCGACAGGCAGGGGATCCTGGGAAAAGCCACAGACAGGAAGAGCCTGACTGACTTTGACCCCCGAGGTCAAGGCTGGGGGCTCGGCAACTGAAAGATGTTTCCAAGCCACGCTCGTACTATCATAGAGTTTTACAGGAAATGGCTTAGAAATACTGTATGCTGTGAAATGTGGGGGATCTTTTTATTGCTCGCTCTCTTTTGTTTTTCCCGTCCCTGTGATATAAAATGCATTTTGGCCCAGAGCTATATTTGACTTATTTGTTTGAGGGTTACTGTATGTAATTGAGTTGAGCTCAAGTCCATCTCTCATCTCTATAATGTGAAAAGCAGTGTGTTTTGTGTTTTTCCCTGTGTGAGTGTGTGTGGATGGGCCATGACTAATAGAATTAGTGATGATGGGAGATGTGGAGATTTGCGAGACAGAAATTAGACTGGGACAAAAGCACAGTGTTACTCTAGTGCTCCAATTTCTGACATGTGTTTTGAATAGAGTGAAGTTTCCTACTTTTTTTTTTTTTTTAGTCTTTGTGCTGTGGGTCTCTAAAGGCACTTTACAGTTAAACCAAATTGGGTGAGAGGAGATTGTCCTTTCCCCGGTCTCGCAGAAGGACCCATAAATCAAGGCGTCCATCGTTTGTCACACTCCTGTCTCCCCAGCTCATGGCTCAGGCCCACCACGTTCCAACTCGGAGTTTTTTACGGCACAAATGTATCCATCAACCTCGGTGAGTGGTCGCCAGCCGCCGAGCCGCCTCAGCGATCGATGGGTGGGATGGATCCTCCCTCTCGGCCTGTGTGCTTCTCTCTCTGCGTGGGAAGGGGTAAGAGGAACCTCATTTTAGCTGGTTTTAGCCTCGGGCCACTACTGTGATTTTACTCCATGCTCCTGGCCTGACGTCATTAAAGATGCATGATGATGGATACCATGAAGTCAACCTCTCCGAGGGGGTTTTGAGGTGAAGAAGAAAAAAAAAAAAAAAGCCTTGCTTGTTTTTCAGATCACACTAAGAATAAATCAAGACTGTTTAAATGTAGAGGTTGCAACTGGATGCATGTGACTAATCTTTCAATGCACATCAGAAGAGAGAGCAGTCAGGTATTTAATGGTGAGGAGACACGTTTTGACCAGTTGGTGGTGCTCCTGTCACAGTGAATCCACAAGCCTGGCACCCTGTGATTCACATAAATACACACACTTGGCGGTTTGGAGAGAAACCGAAAGACAATGATGCAAATTTAGATTTCATATCAAGGCATGCTTGAGAAAATTTCCTCTATGTTTTTTTTTTCTTCTTCTTCTTCTTCTTCGTCTTTTTCTTATTTTGCAACAAAAAAATAAAAATTAAATAATCTGTATTCGCCGTTTCTAATTTTGGATTCCTTCACTCCCACTTTTTATAATCTGCTTCCCATCTTCTCCTCCCCATACATGTTCATGATTATGAAATGACGGAGGATATTCATGAGGGTCTACAACACACGATTCCCAAGAATGGAAAAAGGAAATTAATCCATATTCATATTTGTATACTTTAATCTTTGAAATTCCTCTAAAATGTATCAAAGTTTATGAATATTCCTCCATATGTGCCACATTGTGTCTTGCAGGTGTGTGAGTGTGTGTGTGTGTGTGTCCATGGTCACCGGGTGTGTGCAGTGTCTTGTGAAGAAATCAGCGAGTCTCCAAAGGGAATGACAGCGGAGACATTTGACAGCTGTGCTCCTCAAGTTCAAAGGTCGTGTCAAGTCCTGGATGAGCCCAAGGTAAAAAAAAAAGAAAAGAAAAACCTTCACAGGGCCCACACCGGTCAATGGGTATCGTTTGGCTCTATAGCAAACAGGGTTTGGCGGTAATGGGACCTCAGTCAGATGTCAGCGCCTGGAAGAAAAGTCAAGTATCATGAGGCTACATTTATAGCCTCCCAAAACAAAAGGGAAAGTGAAAAGATTGAACTTTTACACTCCCCAATTTATAGCTTAAAGGTGTCATATGCATGGTGAACCCTCTAGGTACCGTCTATTACCAGTCAACACCTCTCTTGCTCGCTCACCCTCTTCTCCCTATACTTTACTTTCCTCAAGTCCTCCCCCTCTCCTCTCCTCGCCTCTCCTCCCCTCCCCTCCCAGTGTTTCAGCTCTAACTGTGAGTTTTCCAGCATCTGCTTTAACCGGCGCGGTCCATGCACGTCCCTGCTGGGGGAGTAGAATCCAGCCCCTCACTGGAAGACCCTGAAATAAGGCCTTTATCAGCCAACCCCACACAGTATCAGGGGGCCCTCCGCTCCTCCAGCAGCCTCTGATGTGAAGGAGAGATGGACAGAGCTCTGTGGTCCTCTGGTCGAGCACCAGAACAGGATTCAGCCCATTGTACCATTCAAATTAAGCAGGCATCAAAAGGGAAGAGGAAGCTGTTGTTGATGTTATTGTCTCGTGTTATTTTAACCGGCTTAACGCAAGCCTCTTCATGGTGGAGTGTTGTGGCGCTGGATGCCGATGATGATAAGTGGTGGATTCTCTGTTAAGACTGCTAAGCTGCTGTGCTGGCTGAGCGAGGGAGGGGGGGTTGGGGGGTGGCTTCACTGGCTGTCGTGGCTGATTTTGGCTGGGGTTGAACCGTTTCAATAGGTTACTGTGGATTTATCCACTCAAAACCGCTGACTTGGCTGTCCATGCGCAGCCTCTTCATGTCACCAGTGGGAGCCCTGTTTATTTCATCACGCTGACATTTCCCCCCCCCCCTTTTTTTGAGGAGATTGGATGAGAAATTAAAGTTCAATGCAACAGCACACAAGGAGAAACTTTGTAGTTAGTTGCGCAGTTTTTTAAAAAAGTGTAAACTTAAAAATGACCAAATGAGTTTTTGCATAAAATTAAATTAAAAAGACTGTGGCACGATCCACAAATGGGTCATCAAGGGATTTTTCCCCACATTTTATACGTGTTAAATAATGTAAAATGAAACATCTGATTGAAATGATTCAAAATGACATGAGGTGTCACAGATAAGGCTGTAAATGAGTCACACGTCACCTCTTGTGCCACATTTAAAAAGTGTGTTCCCATATAGAGAGAGTTTAGGAAAGAGTTTTTTATTGTAGTCCGACTCATATTACAGTGAAAACTACGGCATAAAACAAACCAAACGTGCTCCCACAGAAAGGCATTCAGCACAAACCACTTTACCCCAAACACTTTACACTGTACTGCATTTTTATGAACTGCTCTTAAATGAATTACGTGTGATTTGTTGCACTGTATTCCGTTCCACGTTTGCCCGTATACTGTGATACCGTGTGCCGTCACCTGCCAAAGGACCACGCGGGCCTTAAATTAGCCGCGTCTGCCAAACTCCCGCTCATCGCGTGCTGACGCTCCCTAATACGCTCTGTCTCGTTTAAATAAACCCGAAATAAATAAATAAATTTACAGCGCAGTTAAACCCAACAGCCTGTAATCTGGGCCTTCAGATGTAAAACAAACACGGGCTCCCCTTTTTTTTTTAATAATGACACCAATAACACGTAAATAGGTGCAATAAACATACGTGTGGGTGTGGGGGATATGTTTTCCATAGACTTAAATTACCACATTTTATTTACTGGCCCGGGCAAATAATCACGCTGTAAAGACAGTTCAGTCAGCTCTGAGTACTTGTGAATAGCCCTCTCCATTCTCCGCTGAAAGCTGTCTATTTAATTTCTCTCGTCTGTACTCAGAGCAGTAGCTATTAAGTGCCTTCATATGTCAAGCCGGTGACACCTCCTCCATTCTCTTCAGCTTGTTTAAGCGTGCCCCTGTATTGTTGCCCGCCGCGCTTGACGTGTTAATAGCTTAATAACGTAATCTGGCAAATAATGACACCTCATCACAAAGAGCGAGGCCAAATGTTTACAAGGGAAGTTGTAATGTATGATGACAGTAATCTGAATAAAAATGAATTTACGGGCACCGTCTCATTTGCAGTAAATTTTCACTTCTCCCGCGCACAACTGATGCTCCGTGGACACCTTCCTTTGCTCTCTAGCTGTCTCATTACCCTGCCTTTCAAGTGGTGGGAGAAAGGGAGAGAAAAGAGATGGAGAAGGGGTGAGAGTGTGTGAGAAAGAGAGAGGGAGAATGGAGAGGGGGGGGGGCAGTGGGGAAGGGGGTAAAGGAAGAAAGACAGAGAGGGCAAGGAGGAGATAGGCACTGATAGAGCGTGTTATTTTCAAAGCCATTTTCCTCTCTATTGTTCGCTGTGAAACAGGAATAAGGAAAAAAGGGAAGAAGTTCACACCGATTTCAAAAAAAGTCTCACTTCCTTTCTGACAGATGTGGTGTCGGCTTTGCTGTTTAATTAAAAGGAAATGGAGGTGATGATTGCAACACAGACGTGATCTGATATGATAATGTATTTACAATCATCAAGATGATCGTCATTAAGGATGTGTCAAGGACGAATTCATTGTGGGATTTGGGGTCCTGAGCTGTCAAGTGTATTTTTCTGAGGCAGTGGTGAGACTGTCAGGAGGACGCTGTGAATATGACAGTCGTAATTAATAATTTGCTAAAAGAATGTGATTTGAGTTTTATACACTGTTTTGTCGTGGCGAGTTCCAAAGCCCAGAACATTTATACTAGCAGTGTGAGTGAGAAAAAGAGGGGGGGGGGGGGGGGGGGGGGGGGAGTTAAAAAAAAAGGAAAAAGAAGGCCTGGGCAAAGCTGCAGCAGGAGACAAAAACACCCTTGATACATATGCTGCATGGGATTCTATTATTAAATGACTTTGAATTATTTTATGCACGCCAGCCTGCATTTTTCATTAGAGGTGCATGTGGAAGGTTCATCAAAACAAATTGTTCGATTTTGACAATTACTACAACAATCACACCCTTCTTTCGCTGCACCTGTTTGAAAATGAATAATTTGGAGTCATTTTAATTGCTTATGTGACAGCTAATCATCAAGGCATTCATTTATTTATCAGGCTTCATTTGAACTTCCTCCTTAGTGATAACATATCCAGCTTTACTCTCTGGAGTAACAAGATACTGATTAAACTGTAGCAACCTCCTTCAGCATCACGCAGATGCCAGGGAGTGAACCCTGGAGTGGCTGCAGTAATAAGATGCATGATCCGCTCTAAGTCGAGGTGAGGCGTGTGTCGGCCGCGTGATTGAAACGCGGCATCAAAATAAAACTTGTTGATCCAATAACGTCGGAAACTCAAATTGATGCCTATGCACGCGCGGCTTTAATTGATAAAAAAAACAAAGGTTTCAGGTGTGTGGCGTTTTCTCGAGGTAAACCATAAAGCGAAACAACAACGGGGGAAAAAAAAGAAAATCTGCGAACACACTAAATCAAAAGGCAAATCTGACAGTGTTGAGTTATGTGACGAAACACACAAAGTGTGGAACATCTGCCCCGAACTCTCAGAGAAGCGGAGCATTAGCCTGAATGTTCCTAGCTGCTGGTGGCTCATCTGCAGTTGGTGGTGTGCCGGGATTGGTGCGATGGCTATGGGGAAATCAGCCACTGTTCTCTCTCTCTGGGTCCCAAGCATGGCCATTAACTGACTGCCAGCAGCTCTGGGAAGAGGAACAACAGATGCCAGCAACTGAAAAGCCTCCAGCTCTTCAGCTAAACCAATCCCAACTGAGTCGGGACGGGCCTCTGTAGATTTTTGGACATACAGCGAACAAATGTGGACATGAAAGGGGGAAGAGGAGGGCTGTTCTGGAGGTAAAGATTTGTTAACCCTCTTGAACTTGACAAGAGACGGGACCGAGGCACAGATTAGCCCTCTCAAAGCTGGCTTTTGCAAAAGGTTGCTGTGAATATGTGAATGTGGGTGTGAAGTGGCATGTGTGTGTCTGCATGTGTGTGTGTCTGCATGTGTGTGTGTGTGCGCGCTGGCTCACATATGCTTGAGTGTTTGTATGCGCCTGTGCATCTGTGTTTAAACAAGTTTGCCTGTTTGCACATTCTATATGCAGACACGTACAGTCGTAATGACAGCGGCGCATTAAATGGTGTGTAATTACAGCAATGAAACCATTTAATTATGATGTAATTACATTTTACTTCTCCGCCATAACCGTATCGGTTCTCCAGCTAAAAGCATTTCCTTTCCTCTCGCGTCAGCTGACGCCGCCGTGGCCGCGTGTTGCTGGGATATACCGACGCTCCACTTCCATTTCCTCACGAGAAGAAGAAGAAGGAAAAGCCATTGACCCTCAAAAAGCCCCCACATGTTTAAACGATCCTGATGTGTGTCTTCCAACTGGAAATACGTAACAAGGCTAAACTGTTTAAGGCCCTAATGTTACCTCAGAGGTGCAGAGGTCACATGTCTTACACTTAAGCAAAGACACACGAGACGAGCCAAACGATTTTGACCACATCAAGCTGCGAAAGCGACGAGGAAGCGGAGAGGGGGGGGGAAATGACGGGGATGGTGGAGTAGGAAGTGGAGGTGGAAAGTGCGGGTGGGGGGGGGATGGGGGGGGCAAGAAAGCACAAAGCCTGGGTAAACACAGCTAGGTCTGCATCTGGAACCAACTAAAAAGATGCTTAATAATGCAGAGCCGTGCAGGCGGGCCCGCTGCAGCTGTTGTGTGCGCAGGACCATGAAAGACTCTCCATCTGACAGCTGGCTCCATCTAGCTGGCTCCATCACCCTCTGCCTCTCTTTCTCTCTCCCTTGCTTCCCGCTCCCTCCTCTGTTGTCTGGAGTGGCAAGGAGACAGCAGATTAGGGATTAGCCAATCCCTGTCATCCTCATCTGTCCCATCTGCCTGCCAGCGAGCCAAGCTCCTGATTCCGGGGAGATATGGGACATTGCTGAGGAAACGAACGGAGGGGACGCGAGACAACAGAGGAGACAACACAGGACTGACTGACTGGGGGGGGGGGGGAGCGGGGCAGATCTGGGACGAGGCGAGAATCACAAAGCATGAACCCGGAGTGGGAGTTTGGGCTGTGGGGAACAATGGGCGGGAGACGGGGGGAACATGAAGGTGAAGACAGGACGGCAGAAGTTGAGCGGGAATTGACAGAGACACAGTACAGTACGGTTTGGGGAATTAGAGATTAGAGCGCTCGCCATTTCCATGAACTTCAGGCTACTTTAACAATTTAAGTCAATTCCATGATACATGCCACGATTCTGTAATCTCATGAAACATTAAAGGAGAACTGCCACTCCGCATATTCAACAACTTCCCAGCGAAACCACTGGATCCTAATCCGTGACTTTCTCACTGCGGGCGGCCGGTGAACGTACGTCACTTTCGCCCGTGCAGGAAATTTCACCTGAACAAAGCTGGCAGCCCTCGCTCGCGCTGCTAAAAATACACCCATGTATTTTGTCTCGGTATCAAAGAGACCACTTGTCTTTTTAATAATCTGCCAGCTCATATTTGGCAGCGACCGGAAAAGCACACTCAGAGAAATAATTGCAGTTATCGGTTAGTGTCAATAATAAAAAAACAAAAAAACCCTCACAACTGCACTAGCTGAGATACGAGTGCGCTCCGTCCTCCTCCGCCATGTGCTCCCCCCCGAAAACGAGTCTCGCTAAATGATTTAGACATACACTCACTAAGTATCTGCTTATACATTATGAGTGTAATAAGCTCCAGGCAATCGCAGGCTATTGGAAGCATCAGTCATTGAATTAAATAACAAGGAACAAACTCTGCACACATGCAAATCTGGTTTTGAGTCAAATAACTCAGACATCAACGGCGTCGGCGATTCTCCTCCAGTTTCTCCGTCTTTCCTAACAAGCTCAAAGTGTCTGTCGTATTTACAAGTCATTAAATGCTGCGGTATCAAGTCGCGGCGACGTTTCAGCTTTTGTTTCTCGTAATGAAAAACGGTTCAAACTGTAGGGACCAACTTCTGCGCGGCAACAGGGGAATAAAGAGGCAAAAAAATCAAAAAATAAAATAAGTTAGGTTCTTTTTTTCCTCTGGAAAAGGCACCCGGTAGCTTAACAGGCCCTCAGCTCCACTACCTGGTTCCCTCAGTGCACACCTTTAAATCACACCCAGGATAGTTGCCTTGTCAAAGCTCTCTCAGTGAGCCAGGCATCTGAGAAACATTAAAACACTTCCTCATGCAAGCCCGCGCCTCCCACAGGGCAGCGAACGGGAGCAGAGCCTTTCTCCCAGGCCCAGTATCCGGGGAGGATACTGCTCAGCACCGCCTGGAAAGTCCCAGCTCGGACAGCGGTGGTTAATATTTTAATAGCCTACGGCTGAGGCAGTTATCATCCAAGTGTATTCTTGTTGGTGGATTTAAAAAACCCACTCTCTATCTAACTCACTCCCTCTCTCTCTCTCTTTCTGTCTCTTTTTCTCACAGTTAAGAACCCGATTTGAGTTTTTAATTATTCTTTTTTGAATTCCCCATCCAGCTCTCCTCTGTTCTTTTTTCATTTGTGCAGTGCAGTTTTTCCAAGACTTGTGCCCAGGGATTCCCTGACAGTGTCCTACTTAACTTTTCACTTTCTTTCCTGTGATTTGTTCCTCCTTTTCTTTCTTCTTTTTTTTCCCCCCCTTTCCTCCGGTTCGAGGGACTATTACTGATCAATCCGCAGCTTCTCTCCAAACACCTGCGTTTATATTGATCACTCATCCACTTTCCCTCCCTTTGAACCGCGGGGAAGTCTTGTCAGCACAGGTAAAAAAAAAGTGATCAAATCCCTCCATGAATCCACAGCCGTGTGCTGCTGGATCTCCCTCTCTTTTTTTTTTTTTGCTCCGTGTGTTTCGGGAAAACAATGTTTGCCCGCAAGTGCTGCACGCTTTGGAGTTAAAGTGGGCACTTAAACAATTTCCACCATTGAACTGGTCTCCGAACGCAACTTTGCAGCAACTTTTGTTGTTTCCACTATAATCAGCGGTTCTCCTGCAGTGCACCTCGGTGTACTTCTTTTAATTTCAGTGAGTAACAGAGGAGGGGGATTCAAGTATATATATATATATATATATATATATATATATATATATATATATATATACATATAAAAAAGTACATATGAAGTGGAATAAAAGACAGAGATATGAGCGCGGTCATGTGTTGGAGCTCGGATACACGAGCATGTGTGTATTTGCATATGTTAGCATGTGCACGTTTGTGTCCATGCAAATGCAGGTCCACAGGTCTGAGTGTGTGCGTGTGTGTGTGTGTGTGTGTGTGTGTGTGGCTTCTATGAGCCAGCCGTCAGCACAGCCTGCAGGGAAGGGGGCTAGGGTTACAGCATCAGCTGCAAGCAGGAATGAGAATGGCTGAGAGTCAGACAGACAGTGCCGTGGGTTATTATGTTTGAGTCAGAGCGAGCACTCGTGGGAGCACCGAAAATATTGCTGTTACAGTTGTAACATTATCACAACAGAATAAATAAGAGCGGACCCCGGGACACCGCGAGGAAAAGGTTCTATTTTTTTTTTATACGTCTAAAAAAAAAAATATATGCATGAGCTGGAGCAGGAATGGGGGGAATAATTAATTAAATAAATCTCATCACGGCACTCCTCCTGCAGCACTTAATTGAAGAGCGCTAAACGCGGCGAGTGCTTTCAAAATTGAGAGGACGGGTCAATCCGAACCTCTGCACCTCCATAATGAAAGAGAAAAAGGGAGATAATAGCACACATAACCTCAAGCAATTAAAGGGCTCCAGAATGTGGTGAACAAGCTTTGCCCTCTTGGACACTGTTGACCCACGGTGCCCAACAAGGCCCCCGGGGAAATAAGCACTTATTAAAAATGGAGGAACAGCCGCAATCCCACCGAGGCTGTAATATGCTATAGAGTAATTTAATTCTACTTACATGTATCACTTCAGCTTCCGCGCCGAGTATGAAGCAATTCAGCATTTCATTTGACAAAATATGACCTGTCAAGAGACTGAATAATAACACCACTAGATCAGATGTGTGGACATGTAGTGCAGTATTGGCTCCAGAAAAAGGAGTCCCTGTCATTCACGGAGACGGCGCCTCGACGTAATTTGTGGCTTCCTCTCGCTATCTGGAAACACGGCATCCGACAATAAAAAAAGCAATACACAAAGAAGCCTCATCTACTTAAGGGATTATTTTGAAAGTCTCTCTTTACCCTCTAACAGACTGATGAAACATTCTTCCCGCGCTGGATTTGATCATCCTTCATAAAGGAGAGCAGGGAAAAAAAGTATACAGCAGAATCACAAGTCCTGGCATGGGTTTGGGAATATTGGTTGTACCCTTTCTCAAGAGTCGGGGAAAGAATCCCTCGGTGTGGCTGCTCTTTCTTTTGTGCTGTGTAGCTTCATCGCAAATAAACATACTGTCTGTTATTGTTTTCCCATAAGAACCTCAGAGTTAAAAAAGTATAGTTCTCTCTTCTTTTTGCTCTTCAAAATGAAATACAGGTCAGTGTCCTACATAAGTTTGCTGCAGTCTCACACACACACACACACATAAAAACAAAAAAACAAAACAAAAAACACTTCTGCAGCGTATTTAAAGTTTGCAGTTGTTGCTAAATTCCAGAATTCACTATGTGGCAGTTTTTTGTTTTTTTTCCCCCCCTTCATTTAAAAACACTGATTTAAATAATTCTCCCTACTCTTTGTAAATAATGATCATTGTTATACGTTTAAACATGAGGGTGGGGTTGGCGGGTTTGCGAGGGGGGGGGGGGGGATTCGGAAACGTAACCATGAATAAAACAACTGCTGTAGGGGAGCAATTTCGGATGTCTCATTCTTCCTCTGTGGTTGTTGAGATGAATAAAAAGGTCCTTCTTGAGAATGCATGTGTGGTTGTCTTTGGGAGAGCGGCCATGCCCTGTGGACAGATAAAGGAGTGATAGGACACGGGGGGATAGGGCAAGGACACGTGGCGGCCCGCCCGTGGTCATTGGTGACAAGACCAAGGGGACGTTAAACACACACACTGGGCTGACTCCACACTTTGATTTAGCGCTTTTGCCTAATGTTACAAAGGGGGGGGTGGGGGGGTCACACGGAGACCCGCTGGAGATGGGATCAGCAGATCTCACCCACTGTCGTCATAAAGAAGAAGAAGCCCGCGGAGGGCTCAGACCTCCACTCACGTCTGACTCAGGAGTCAAGCTCACTGTGTGTGTCTGCGTGTGTGTGAGAGAGAGACAGACGAGGGGAGAAAGACGGGTGGTCCACACACACACACACACACAGACACACACGGACCATCGAGGACAATACACAAAGGGCGTTTAACGATTCCATATTGATGCTCTGTAAATGGCTTAATTTGTCTGAAGACACACAGCAAACGAGTGCTGCGCCGGAAAAGAAAAAACTCTATTGACTCAAAACACACGATTTAATACATATTAATATTGGATGAATATCTCATTAATGGATGCATCAGACAAATCATAATACTGTGTCAAACAGAGATTGAGGCCTTTTAAGAATTTATGGAATATTGGATTATTCTTCTATATTCCCCCTGTACTGTGCTGTGATACAGAACCAAACGTCTTAGACATTATCAAAGACTGGGACGCCAAATAAATGAGCCTCTTACTTTAAAGTCAAATGTGTGGCTGTGTTGCAGCTGAATATCCGTAAGTGTGCTGCATAAACCTATGTAGCCTTCAAATGTTAAGTTTGTCCTTTATGGTGGTCCAAACTGGCCTTGCTCCTGATATTTACAGAGCCCCAGACATGACAACACGTAGGGGAGTAAAAAAACTGTAATTTGTGGCCACAAAGTAGTTATAACGTGCGCAGGAAATGCTAATTAATAATATTAATATCAAACTCATGAATTACCTTGAGAGCTGCGTAAGCAGAAAGTGGGAGCTGAAGCTGCACAATGGACAGAGATTATAGTGCGATTGAGTTTGATCTCAACAGCCTGACATTGCAAGGAATCAAAATAACATAATTATTACACAAATTAACATTTTGTGCGCACCTTTTAGCTATTTTGTGGCCACAAATGAATATTCTGTGCCCATGTTAGACTTATTTTGTGGCCAAAAATGTGTATTTTGGCCTCAAATTTACATTTTGTGCCCACAAATGAACATTTTGTTTGCATGTTATACCTATTTCATGGCCAAACATTTTTATTTTGGCCTCAAATTAGTATTTTGTGCCTATGAATTAATATTTGTGCACATGTTACACTTATTTTGTGGTCAAAGATTAGTAATTTGGCCTCAAATTAGTATTCTATGCCCTGTAATTAATACTTTGCACACATGTTATACCTATTTCATGACCATAAATTTGTTTTTTCGCCCATGTCATGTGTGAGGCTTCGTATTATACAGTATATAGAACAAATATATATGAACAACAGCAAATGGAATCAGGTGATGGTACATTTTACATACTGTGCCTTTAATAGTGAGGCGTTTATGTTGTGAGTCATTTATGAAATGTATATCTCTTTTTGCTCTTATCATGATTCATATTGTGAATTTGGTCTCAATTGCTTTCCATTCTTAAAAAGCTGGTTTGTGTAAAGTTTTGGGAAACACTGCTACAGATGCAGGTAAATAATCTCAGTGTTTTTTTTTTACATTTTTTTCTTTCCAGCTAGTTACTCTCACTGTGGGCTGGGAGCTGATCTCTGCTCCAGACACTTTCAAGTCTACTTAATGTAGCCTACACGGGCTTCACAGGCTGTTTCATGCTCTTATGGAAAACAGGCCTTTGAAATCCCTCAGCAGCCCAATCTTAATCTCATTTGTGAATATGAGCCGAGCCACGACAGGACCAGGAACATCCTCGTCTTCCTAAAGCACTGTTTCATTTGTCAGGAGATTTGGGGCGGTTGACACTGGAGGAGTGATTTAATTGATTTTAATCACACACCTGAGATAGGGAGAGCGAGGGGGCTGCCCTTAACGATTATTCACAGGGCCCATCCCGTGCTGTATCTCTCCGGCTCCCAGCCCCGCTATTTGTTTTGATACATCAGCATTTCTGATGGATAGGACTAAGATGATGAACTTACAAAGCAGTGTGGAATGTTAAACGTGACCTTGGAACTTAATATGCCAATAAGAATAATAAAAGCATTGTTTGTCAAAGAGAAAGTCCGGCCCCTTTTTTTTTTCCCATTTTTTTTTGGGACTTTTTTGTTGCTGCAAATGCTTTTCCCAAGAAGCAGCAAACAATATGGATTTTCTATTTCCAAACGTTGCTGTCAGCTTCCTGACAACACTGACTTATTATCTGCACTTGACTGTCTACTCAATGTTTCGCGGACACACACTGTGAAAACGTTCCACGGGCAACGCTCAACTTTGTAACGCTTAAAGATGAATTTTTCCCTTTTGCCTCCTCAGGAAGTTGGAGCCTTCTCTCTTCCCCTGGCGTACAACAGTAATTTGTTATGAAAATCTAGACCAAAAGCAGAGAGGGAGGGAGGGAGGGAGGGAGGTGGTGGTGGGGGGGAGGCAGGACCATGTTGTTGCAAGCCATTAGTTGGGAAAACTGTTTGGTGAACATTATAATGCAAACCAACCCAGGGAAAAAAGGAGTGAAGACGAAGAAAAAGAAGGAGAAGAAGAAGACAGCCTGGGGAGAGCGATTTAAATATGTAATAAACTAATATTTCATTTATTTTCCTCACATGGGAACCTGACCATTTAGCTGCAACACATTCAGATCAGAACCTCTTCTCCTATAACGAGTCAAGCCAGCAATTACACACGTCGTGGAACATTTCTGGAAAAACAGATGTGATAGTATAGCAAAGTATTTTAGCATGCGACGGCGGTTTGTTTTTTCCCCCGTTTGTTTATTTTAATGATTTCTCTGCATGTCAGTGATTGTGATATCTGTACGGCTTTTCTTTTTTTTACTCCCGACTGAAAAAAAGTGAAATAAAAGTTGAGAAAGCAGCGTTTTGTACTGTATTTCCTGATTTCTTTTTGCCCTCATTCCTTCATTCAGAGCATTTTCTCTGAGTTTTGCCCTCTTACAGATGCACAGTGGAAGCCCCTGTTTTATTATCCCGTTTTTTTTTCCCCTTGTCTTCTCTGCTCCATGTAGAATACAATGGCATTCATTCTTGATGAGGTTGCTGTCACTTTTAATTTCTGTTAGTTCGGGGTAAAATGAATGACAGTCGGCCTTGTAATAAATATAACATGCGCTGCATTAATTTTTCAGCGAACAAGAATGGGAGGCTCCCGTTACTAATTCCTTTTCAAATGTTTAGATTTATGGCTTTCCCGATGAGCGCATCTTTCTCAAACTTTTGTGGCAGAAATATATTTCCATCTCATTAATGAGCAATTAAGGAAAAGTGGAGTATACAACCACAATCTCCATACTAAAGGACACGTCTTTCATGAGTCCTTGTGTGTGTGTGTGTGGGGGGGGGTCTAGTATTTCTAATCTTGTGGGGACATAATTCTGTTTACACAGTCACATTATGGAGACAAAAACCACGTCCCATGACGCGACTCATTAAATTTTAAGGTGAGTAAAATGTCTTGAGTTCATGTCAAGGTTAGGTTTGGTTTAGGTTTACATTTAGATTTGGTTTGGTATAAGAATTAAGATGAAGACTAAGATAAATGATATCATTTTTAGGTTTAAAGTAAGTCTGCAGGACGTTAAAGTAAATTCATCATGCTTAGTTGTTTTCTTGCCTATCAAGTGAGGACATTTTGGGAAAGTGGGGACATTTTGTCTGGTCCTCACATTTGTAAAGGGCTTGTTCTGGGTTAAGACCTAGTTAGAATTGAATTTCGATTCATTGTTAGTGTAGGCATTTAGTTGTGATGGGGGGGCTTGGAATGCGTTACGGTCCTCACTAATACATACAAACAAGTTTGTGTGTATAAGTTTTTTGAAGGTGTAGCTTTGTGAGGACCCGACAAAAAGTATAAACCATAGGGAGTGAGGTCATTTTGGGTGGTTTTCACATCTTTAAAGGGCTTTTTTGGAGGGTTAAAGACCTGGTTTTAGGGTTAGAATTGGTTTTAGAATTGGATTAGGTCATTTAGTTGTGATGTTAAGGTAATAGGGAATGCATGTCACGAAGCGTCAGATCTGTTGCTTAGTTCAGTTGTTAGTTTGGGTTTAAAGTCACGTTAAGTTCATGTCACGTTTGGTGTGGGTTTGATTTTCACTTCCCCTTTTATTTTGGTAAACGTTCATGTCTTCCTGTCGCGTGGTTTCTTCATTTGTATTGACACATGTCCCCTAATTCCCTCATGCACTTCACCTGGTGATCCTTAAGTAATCACTCGCACCTGCCCTTGATTCCCTCTTCCCTATATAGTGTCCCCAGTCCCTCTGTCATGTGCCAGTGCGTCGTTTAAGCTGGCAGAGAACACGTCAGAGTCCAAGTCCCTTCCTAACAATGCATTATGTGTATGGGTGTCCTCACTACGAATGTTGCCAACGTGTGTGTGTGTGTGTGTGTGTGTGTGTGTGTGTGTGTACATTGTACATACAGAAAGTGACGACATATTGTGAAAGTCATAGACAATTTGGCTAATCTTCACGTTCTGTCCTTCTTTAAAATGGTTATAAATGGGTAAAGGTTTAGTTTGGCAAATATTTACATTTAGTCCTTGATTAAGCTTTAAAAAATTTTTGTTGTTTTTTTTTTTTTGCTTATTTTGACCATAAAAGGGCCAGACAATGTGTTTTGGCCCATTTTTCCAGAATACCTATCAATATCTGGCAGTTTACTGCATGTTGGATTAATGTGATGATTAACAAATTAAAATGAAGAAAAGTTTTGTAGATTAGCACCAGATTTCCCATTCTAAATTTGAAATTTGAACATATTTAAAATAACATGAGTCTTTGTCTCAATGTGCAAAAACACGCCCCAAGTTCTCAGTTTTCAGAAACCGTTGGAATTTTTCCAATAGCACAAATCGTGACTACGATAATGCAGAGTGCGCTTGCGTGTCGTCTGCGATACGCTCGGTGTTAAAGGGTTAAGTTAAGGGACAGGGTTAGAGACGTAGGTACTCACATGTGCGTTCATTGCATTTTTTGTGCATGTGTAAAAATATTTGCAATTTTTTTTTTTTTAAATAAGCACATACACGGTCTCTTGAGGAGACTCTGCATATGAGCAATGTTTGATGAGTGTGTGTGTGTGTGTGTGTGTTTGTGTGTGTGTCCCCACCTCCCCTGATAGAGTCTAATTACTGTTGACTCTTATCCCTGCTATTCCACTGTTTCTATGCTGTCTGGATATCACCACCACTGACGGGGGGGCCGCTCATCTGACCCTCAGACAGTATTTGGAGAAGCCTCAGCATCACCTCGGCATCACCTCGGCATCACCTCGGCCACATCAGCAAAAAGAAGAAGAAAGAAGAAATCAGTCAACGTTTTCATGCCAAAGTGAGAGTAACGATCATCCTCTAATAAGCCCTTTATCAGCCATCTCTGTACTTTGAAAGGCAGGAAACTCACTCGAGCAGTTTTTATCACCCCGAATTAGTTTGTGTTGAGTCTCTTTTTTTTATGGCAAAAATAGATTTGAAAAAAAGAAAACAAGAAAAAAACGGAGCGAGATGAAAACGTTTGGATATGCTCAAAAGAAGTCCTCTCTCAAAGGCAGTGCATCCTCAAAGAAGTTGGGGAGAATCTGATATTCTTTTTAATGTCTGGGAAATCTGTTGAAGACATGAGCTACTGTATGTCCTCGCAGTGGCTTCACCCTGATGATACATAACATGAGAACAGGTTATCTACCTCCAAATATCAAACACCAGGTACACGTTGGACTGGAAATGTTACTGTTTAAGGAGACAACCGATACAATGTGAAATAAAAAGCTTATTAACAACTAAAATGTGCCATCACATATATTGGGATTTGTCGTAGATATTGTGTGTTTTCATTTTTAAACATAAAGGTGGACTTGACTCTTTTACTGTGCTGTATACAGAGGTAATATAAACTACAATATGCAGGCCATAATACAGATATACTGCTGCGTGAATGCCATTTTCATACTGTAAAAATAACGACTTGAGGGTATTCACTATGTATGAGTTGTAATTGACTTGACTTGTGGTTATGGCCAGTTGTAACTCTGCGATATTTCCCGAGATTGTGGTTGCAATTCCGCGAGATTAATTTTGATTACATTAGCGGTGTGGAGAGAAAAAAAGAAAAAATGCATAATTCAGAGACAGGGAAATTAATAAGTGGCACCAAATCAGTGGCAATTCCACCTCCTTTCCAGTCCTCTTCTCGGAGCAAATGTCATTCATATTTTAAACCTTATTAGGTATGTCTGCTTCCGAGTCTCTGAATTATACTTTTTTTTCCGAATTTCGACTCATCTTGAAAGACAAAATCATTTGAATTCTAAAGATGGCAGACATTGACAGAGGAGAGACAGCGGGAAAATATATATAAATCCTGAGCTACTTTTTTCTTCTTCTTCTTCTGGGCTTTTTTTTTTAATGAGCTAAAATCCCCACTTCTTGCCATTTCCCTGCCTTAATTGATGATTATGTTGTTACACAGTCGAAGCTCTTCCCTCTCTCCTCCCAGTCATTATGATATGGACAGGCAGCTCTTGAAGCTTCAAAGGCAGGATGGAGAGATTTAAGCTCAATGCAGCCATCCCCTGGCCCACAGGTAAAAACCCTTGTAAACAGTGAATGCTAATCGCTAATTAGCCCCGTGGCTGAATCACACAATATCTGTTTGAGCTGACCGCTGTTACGGTCCTGCTTAAGGGCATGTTGTATCTCTTTTGACGGCCCAATTAGATATTCAGCTGCAGAACCATAAGGCAACCTCGTCATGAATATTTAAAAAGACTGCCACAGACGAGCACGAAGGGGGCACTGAACCACATGTCATGGAGGGAATATTCCGCAAGTAACCACAATCAATAGCCTCTTGATGTTCTCTGTATTAGCGCGATGATTGCTGCTTCTCCTGGACGTGTAATCGAGGAAGACTACAGGTCAGGGCGACGAAGAGGAGGGGGTAAAGTAATAAGGGTTGGGTTCACGCCCGCTGAATGTCCAAATTAAATCTCCAGTGGACATGATCCTCTCCGACTCAAAACATAACAGGCACGCGTGGAATCAAACTCAGCCTCGGTGGTTCAACTCAATCTGAAGGGACTGGCAGGTCTGTGCCACTGCCAGAGAATAATTAGGCTACTGTCCTTCACAATATGTCAGGCTAACTGAGTGAGGAAATGCTGCATGCTCTCGCTGCACTTTCGCCCCGGCCGCCGCCGCCGCACGGGCGAGCTCGGGAAAAATACAGCGAGGCGGCTCATGTGCTGACTCAGTAATGTATCAGGAACATATACCGTGTCAAATGTAGACACGTCGCAAAGGGCAATAAAGCGATGCCATTATCATCGCCGCGCAGCCCGAGAATTGCACTCAGCGCTGGCAGGTGTGTGACGCCAATCTGCTTTTCCGTGTTTTGTCAACTTCCACCCTGATTATTTAGCGGTACTTTTTTTTTTTTTTTCTTGCATACATCAGACATTTTCCCTCTCAAGACACAAAGACACATATTAGAGAATAATGGGCTCTAACTTCCTGTTTCCACTATCGTTATGATGCAAGTGTCAGGTAGAGGTTGGGTGTTATGTGGATAATTGGCATTTTAATGCACGGCACTGCAACACCTAAAATTGATCCTTCATTTTTAACAACACTGTAAAACAGCGTGCTACCACGCATAATTATTCCTGTGAATATGAAAAAGTGCCTGTTTAAACTTTATTCACCTTCACCTGTTCTCCTGCACGCGGAGCTGTGAAAGTGCTTCCAGAACAAAAGGGAGGATTTCTGGCAAGGCATCAACAAGAGCTGTGTTTGCCTGACACTGAATTACAGAGAGGCTCAAACACCTTTCTCGACTAACCAAGGTAAACATGTTTTTTCAGCCTTGAGGCGATTGAATGAATTACCATTGCACATCATTTCATTATACAGGTACAGTGTATGTTAAATAGCTGCACATATGGAAATAATTATGAAAAAAAAATAAAATGTGTAGAATTCATTTCTCTCTGGCTCTGTTTCCACGTGACGCACAATAAGTTTCGGTGCTCGTGCTTATCGCACATGAGAGGCGTTTTTTATTTTCTACTTTGATTTCAACGCAGCGGCATCATTTGGATGAGTTGGAAACAACAAGTGTAAAACCTCTCGCCCTCCACTCACTTACCCAGGATCACTCCAGGCAAATTGTTTTTACTCCGGACCCCACGACGGCAACTAAAGACCCACCTGCTCATCCAATAACAGCAAATCAAATCACATAGACTTCCCTTTCTTGGTTTCAAAGGGACATTCTCTAAGTTGATTCTTTTCATTTAATTCCTGCAAAGGGATAGAACACCCTCCTCCCCCCCCCCCCCATACACACACACACACACACACACACAAACACACGTTTGCCCTTTATCTACTCGTGAGAGTGGGGGAAGAAACAGAGGATTATCGATTTGCACTCAAACAGTGGGCCAACCTAAAAAGCCCCAATGAATTGTCACTCATTATTGAAATTATCAGGCACTAATTAAACTGGCAACCCTAAGCCCCCTGGGCTGTGCTCATCTCCAACTGAATTTCAGCTCCTCAGACAGTAATAGGGAGGCTGCATTAGCCGCTACTGGATGCTAATGAGACCTGGAAGCTGTCTCTCCCTCTTAGGGTTTCACAGAAGCAACTGCTGAATGTGAACCACAACTACAGTGCAGCTCTGTTTGTGAGCGCTTGATTGGCAGAAACAGAGAGCGAGGGAGTGAGGGAGGGAGGGAGAGAGAGGGAGAGAGAGCGAGAGAGCGAGCTTTAAGCCGGCGACGGTGTAAAACTGGATGGTCCTCCGAGTACAGCGTCAACCCCTTACATTCAGCAACAATTTTAGTACAAGGATTTGAAAGATTTCAGGCTTTTTACTCATAATACCTCCCTCTCAGTCGGTGCTGTGCATATTATTTCCACCTCGCGCTGCATCTCCCGCACAGCCGCGGCTGCGGTTGTTGACGCGCTCGTCGTCAACAGACACGCGGGGTACCAGTGAGAGTCTGACTGACTTTATCACATGGTACACAGCTTGTTAATAACTTCCTCTGACAATTCCTCCTCATCTCTGCTGATGACCAGAGGGACGGCCGTGATTGTCATGTTTGTAGGGGAAGAAAGACTCTAAACAATGATGTCACGTCAGCCCCTCTATTAAAAGACTTCATATTTTGAGCGGCATAATTAATACTCTTGGGCACGTCGCTTCCAAGTTGGCACTCCAGGCAAAGGGCTGCCACTCACCTGATAATTATTTTTGGAAATGGAGCCCAAATTACAGTGATTGACAAATGCAACAAAGCAGAGACAGCCCCGAGCATTTGTGAAGAAAGAAATGAGAGAATCGTTAAGTGGTTAATGCACTTTCACAGTGGATTTAAAGTTTAAATCACTCGTCCTTTCATGTCTTCAATGCAACTTTGGCTCGGGTCAAACTGTTTAGCCCGCTGTATCCTCTTGAAGATACACACTCTGTGGGACTCTCTGTGGCACACTTTTCTTTTTTTTTTCTGAAAGAGAAAATAACACTTAAAATGTTTGTGTGTGTGTGTGTGTGTGTGTGTGTGTGTGATGGTGCAGCCGTATGCTCGGATACTGTTTCTGCTGTCACAGAGCTCTTCACAAATCACAGACAGCAACTCATATGAATCCAAGTGTGTCCTCACTTCACAGCTCTCTGGAACAAAAAAAAACAGGCAGACAGTTGTTAGCCCGTCGTGTTGCATCCATTAGATGGTGGATAGAGAGAAGCAGCGGGCCTCTATGCTTTTTACACCTCTCGCCATGCGTAAATCAGCCACTCTGTCATTCCACTCAGAAGAGATGAGGGGGGGGGGGGGGGGGGGGAATTATGTCAAGTTATTTGTTTTGTACCAAAATGAAATATTTATTGGGAGTGAACACCTACCAGGAACAGACGATAGGCCAGGGTGCTTCATCTTCTCAGGCTCATATTTGGCTTCCACCTCCGCAAAGGCCAAACCATGTCCTGGGGGTTTTCAGTGATTCAGGGAAGTCCGCTAGCTTTGAATCCACATTTCAAAGCCTGCGCTGAACTGAAGGACTGTGCTGGAACTGGAGTGAGACATGTGTACACACACACACACTCTAACAATTATATGGCAATCTCCTTGATTTCTCACTGTGTTTGATGGGCACAAGACACATAACTTCACGCTTCCTTATTTTTTCCATTTAGGCTCTGAAATATGATTTAACATTTCTATAATGAAACATACCGGAGAGTGTTGCTGATTTATGCCCTTTGAGGTTGGGAAGTTTTCCACTTAAACATTAGCCTGTGAGGGAGATGTTAAGTTACAGTTTGGTCATCGGGGGTTATTTTGTTTTCCCCCACAACACCCTGAACACACATCATTTGCCATAATTTAGGCTTGAAATACTGGTTTGAGGGAGGAAAACAGAAAGATTGATGGAAAGCAGGAAAGTTTAAAAAAAACTTGATGGTGGAAACCCTAAATCCTCCAAGTAAAATCAAATTTTAACCTCTATTTAACAGCAACTAACTCTGACAGGAAAACCATGACACCGAAGTGCGGTTTTCAGAGTAAGCACTTGAGACAAATTCCTTCACATCAGACCTCGTTGGAGAAAATACTTTTCACAGTGAGCAGCAGGGTGGTAGAAAGGGAAGTATTATTTGCCTTAACTCCAAGTGGACCACTTAAACAGTTATATTATTGATAGTGGCAATAATGTGGACCTCTGCTCTACGTCCTTCGGTACGTCATTAAACGCGTTTCAACAGCGGCTTCCACTCTCGCGCTACTCTGGGAAACCCATTACTGACGCGGAATGCTAAACGCATTAACAGGAAAAGGTCAGGGGAAGCAAAAAAAAAAAAAAGAGAGAGAATCATTGTGCTTTTGTCCAAACCCATTACAACACTGACCCCTCTGACTTCAAAGTAACAGTGATTGAGTTGGTGTCATCACAGACACAGACTTCCCTGCCAGTATGCCTACCTGGAAAAGTCCTTTTCTGAGAGGGCTTCTTGTTTGATCATGCATGCGGACGACGCATGTCAAGCCGGGTTATTCCCACAGTTAATATTCTTTCATAACCCGCCATGCGAGCTCAACTTGATTATTTTGGCACCTGGGCAAACAGCTACAGCATTCAGGTGGTGCATACTGTATCAGAGACCCTGGTCACAAGGGTGATGTATTCGCTGAAAAGGCAGGGTTCTGGCAAAAGACTCAGCACCTTGGAGTAATGAAGCCAGCGCTACTCTGTGAGCATGGGCAGAACAGGTTACATTAGAAATGCATGAAGGCCAATAGGTGGTTACCTTAAGGTCTGCTCCAACCCATTTATATTCCATCAACTGATATCAAAGCGGGAAAATGTTTTTGGAGAGGAGGGGAAAGCGGAGAGCAGAGAGGTATATTGAAATGTCTCTGTATCGACAAAACATGCAGAAATGGCTGTCAAATAGCAGTGGAGACGTGCACCGGCGACCACAGAAGGCAAGAGGCGTCTCTTTTGGACGCCTCAACTGTGGCTTGGATAAAGCCTGGCTTAGCTAATGAGTCTTTCCTTTATCAACACTTTCTTCTTTTTTGAAGAAAAAAAAAAAAAGAAGTGCCATGATTTTGTACTTTGCTGTCTCATTACCAGTGTCCGTCCACTTGGCAGGAGCCGGAGATTGTGCTGCCCAGAATTAAGGCCTGAACCTGGGCAACTTTCCTGCTGTCCACCCACCCTCTCTGCTCTCGCATTCCTCTCTCGCTCTCCCTCTCTCTTTCTCTCTCTCTTTCTAAGAGACTTGGTGCTTACTTAATCATGATTAATCGCTGCCTGGATAATCAGATACAACATCAAAAGGTTGGAGATGACAGTCCAAGGACGCTTGGGAGGAAACAAGGTATACTAGGCATTCATTAGCTTTGGCATGGCAGTCATACATTAGCCCATAACCCTTTATTGTCCTAATTAGGCTGGAGAAGGGGCCTGCTACCAATATACATATCCATATATATATGTGTGTGTGTATAATGTACGTACAGTGGCGTTGTTTACCTCAACTCTTGGTCACACGGTATATCGCTGACATGACCCGCACTTTACATCCATTATTATGATTACATTTTTCCTTCCCTTCTGCTGCACAGATCGCTGTTTGTCCATGCGGTGCATTATGTTAGCTCACACCCAGCCCGCTAAGCCCGGGCAGTGTTTGTGATTTACAATCACTTGCTCAAGACAAACATAAGACAGGCTTCCCATCCCTCTATTATTTTACTCATCTCACTTCACACTGTGAGGTGCAACCCATACAGTATATTTCATTTCTTTTTCTCCCCTACCCCTCCCTCCCTCCCTCCGTGTTTTAAGTCTCCCTGGATGGAGCCTGGCTTGCGGTGCACCATTTTCCCAGCTACAGTAGCAGTGGTGCTGGGCCCTGTTCAACCCCATTATTTCTGGGAGCCAAATTCCCATGGTCCCAGGAACAGGCGTGCCAGCTCTGCCTTCTTGGCTCTCTTCCCTGGTATTGTTTCCTTTGTTACATCCAGAGCTGCATTTCAGCCTGTTAATGTTTGCGCTGGGAGGTCCAAATTCCCAGTGTTCAGCTTTAGAAAAGGTAACTTGAAGTTCAGAATGCAACCACTTTTTTTTATTTTTTTTTCCTCGGCAAATTATGTTTCTCTTCTTTTATTTCTTCCATTTTTGTTCCGTGTTGTGATGTAATATATACAATAATAACAGGACTATAAACTTGTTGCGGATAAAAATCCTTGCGTTCAGAGCACTCGTAAAAATTTGTCCCCTACAAATGGCTTCATGTCTGGATGTAAAGTAAAATTTAATTTTCCTTCGAGGAAAAAAGGGTAATTTTACAGTGTATGCAATAGAGATGTACGAAAATATTAAGAATGTAACATGAAATGAATCTTTCAAGGAAACTGATTTGCTTAATACTTGTTGAGTTCACTCAAGATTTATTTAATTTTGTATAATTCCCTGAAGCTGTTTGCACCTTAAAAATAGCAAGGTTAGTTTATTTCTTTCAAGAAACCTATAAAAGCTCCAAATACATCCACTTAAATATAACATTTTGAATAGCAACCCTAAATATTAGACATTTATTTAAAGGTTTAATGACAAAAACTCATCATTAAAATCTATTCTGTTTGTTTTGTGTTTATTTTTATGAATGGGGAATATCACTTGTTCATGTCCTATGCTATATAGACATCACAACCTCAAATATCTACCAATAATGACGTTGTTATTTCAAGTACAAAGCTGTTAACAGCACATTTATGCTGATGCATTTAGCACCGAGGTCATTTCAGGGAATTTCAAAGAGAACATTTTCCCACTGGATAACAAATATTCTTCTCCAATGAAGAAGAAGTAAGCATGACTCAGCTAAAAAGCCGTTGCTGATTTGTATTTACCTGTTTACAGTCCGTGCATAGTCATGCATGTGATACAGGGTCTTTCTAATATCCTAAAAACACTGATTTAGACCGATATCAGACGATACCGATTCTAATATCCCAACATATTGTATTGTCACCCTTGTATCGGCAGTTTCGTACCCATACACAGCCCCAGTGTACATAATTTTGCATTAGTTACACCTAATAAACGAAGAAAGTGACACTATCTCCAGATTACACGCGCCCGATCACGGAAACATTACTATTAACATTTTCGGGGTCGCGACACACTATTCACGCATGACGGCATTACCCCGGTCTGTAATCCACTTTATCACCCATCATTCCAGCCTTAGCACCCTAACTCCTTTTCTGTGATGTCAACTCATGTAGCCATCATGGCAGCTCACACATGGGATTAAGTGCAGGGTTTGTTGGCTCAGCGCAGCATGGAGGGAGCGTTTCCGACTGATGTTGGCTGTTCCACTCCGAGCCACAGCACTTGTCTCCCAGAGCGCAGACACGACGGTGTCAGGTAATTCTCTGAGGAAGAGCCACACGCTCCTGCAGAGAGCAGTGGGGGAGCCTGTATCACATCTCAGGAGTTGTAATAGCAGCTTTGAAGACTCCAGTCCACTAATCCCACATCATGTGATCATGTGTCTAATAGACCGCTTCCTAATTCACAGCATTGTGGGGGATTTTTTTTTTTTTTAGCTGTCACTTGCGCCGGCAGAGGTTTACAGTAGGAGAGTGTGTTATGTTTTGTAAAAAATAAATATAAGGGACTCCACATGAGCACACACACACACACACTCACACAAACCGGCGAGTAAAAGTGATGTTTCCAAAAGTCATCTGAAATATAATCCACAGTGTAATAAGAAATGATCAACGGTGAATACTCTTTGTGCAGGACTAATGCTTCCCTTTTAATAAACACTTAACAGAATTTGTATTAGGTCGGCCTGTGATCAATAATAGCATCTCTGGTGACTCTCGCAGACAGTCTGATCACACATCACAGATGGCGTGTTCCTTGCAAGACATTTTGAATCAAATACCTTGAAGACTAGTCTCATACAGTAGAAATTGTCTCCTCCATAGTCATAAGCTGTCAAATCTCAGAAAAGAGAAAAATGCAACAAGACCCTCAGAGTATAGCGTGTGATCATCGCAGAAGCCCGTGCAGGTCTGCTGAGGCTTGTGTGACATTTTTAAGTCCTCTTTTTTTCTTTTTTTTTTGAGTGATTATCTCTGAGGTAGTATGCACATTAAATGGCTGAGTTAACCTTAACACATGTAAAACCATTTCGCCTATTGACGACAGCAGTGTGTAATCCTGCTTTGCAGTTTGATATTGACACTCGTGATCAAATGCTAAGCTCTGCTAGCAGATAGGTTGTCCCTCTCTGGGGGACCGGGAGACAGGCAAATGAAGCAGCACCAGATTGATGAGAAATGAGTGCTCTGTAAATTGTGTGTGTGTGTGTGTGTGTGTTTGCCTATGTGTGTGCTCACATGTGTGTAGTGTGTGTGTGTGTGTGTGTGCCCGCTCCTCTCCTGTAAGGGATACTGCAAAGCCAATCAATTAATACTTAAAGTGGAACCAATTCTTGTTTCACTTGGGAACTTACTGAGGGCTTTGCCCCTTCATTTTAATACCGAGGTCTGCATTCCTAATTATGAACAGTGCAAATGGATGTTAAGCCATGCCAAATTAAATCTTAGTTCATTAGATATAAGCTCTTTAAAGATTGAAAGAAAAATATTTGAATTTTTAAAAAGTTTCAATGTGCAGTGTCCCATTTTTAATGAGGACGCTGCGATGTGAGGTGGTGGTGGTGGTGGTGGTGGTGGTGCGGGGGGAGGGGGGGGGGAGAAAGTGGGGGAAATGTCTTTGTGTGGATGAATAATCTAACCAATATGAAATATTAAGTCACTGTTTTACCCTGTGTTTCTCCTCAGGCTGCAGTGTTAGGCTGGATAATAGAAGATTTTCCTTTGGTGAGGTTCTGCTTTGAATAAAATACAGAGGTGTGTGAAGGGGAAGCTCAACTGTCTAGAGGCAAGTGGAGTTCTGAATTGCACTGTAAATATATTCATTATTCCTCAAATAAAAAGAGAGAGGCATTGTTGACAGACGTCAAGTTTCATCATTAGAAGTGTTTCGAGTCAGGCAGTAAATAAGTAACCCCCCCCCCCCCCCCCTTTATTTTTTTTTTCGGCAGGAAAAGGCATCAAACTTCACAATTCAATTTTTAACAATGTTTGCCGCCGCTGTAAACCTAGTTACCATAATGTTGGCTTAATCTATAATGAATGTGCGAGCTTAGAGCAGCGCGGGCTTGGCTCGGAGCGGTGCACTGAGGCTTACCTGTAGCATTAAATGTGCTCTCCAGCTCAGCTTGTAATGGACGGAGCAGATGTTCGGCGTGGCAGCGCCTCACTCTCGCTCCTCGCCACACAAGGAGCCTGTGATGAAAATCCACACAAACTTTCTCACTTGTGCTATTAAGAGAACTTCCCTCGCCAGTCACTGCCTCCTGAATTCCGGCATCAAAGGAACACCGTGTAACACACTTCCATATATGCATTATAGATCACCGCCAATTACACCCAGTCTTGCTCTTAAACTTTGCTCTAATATCTTTCTGGTATTTGTCTGTCATTGCCTGTCTCGCGGAGAGCGATCGCGTTCTAAAACGGGAAGCTCCGAGGCCCTGGCGTCGTAACAGGTTTACACAGTGTCCATTGTGTAACAGCTGTAAAACACAGACCAAATTATTATTAACTCCTCATGCTGTTCTGCTGCTGCCTCTGATAAAGTAGAATCCCAGAACAACCTCTGGATTTCGGCCAATAACCTTGGAGGGAGATGGTGATTGAAAACAGTGGTATGAATTCAGGTCAGTCATTATGTCCACACTGCTGAGACAAAGATGCAGGGTGTGGTAGAAAGAAAAAAAACAAACCTTTATGCATTCAAAGTAATAAAAAAAAAAAGGGAGAGATAGTGAAGAATAGACGCTGCTTTGTTGAACTAAAAAAAAAAAAAGAATCTTGTTCACCATAGATTTTCAAAGAAGGAGGTCTCCTATACTTTTTACTCTGACGGATTCATAAAAAGGAAAATTCCCCCCACCAAAGAAACCAAAAAACTCTTCTGTAATTTCACAATCACTTGCCTTTTTGATTCTCACTTTACCTGTTGGGACAGGAAATGTCGAATTTGCTCCCGTATCTTTCAGCGAGATATGACACCCAACACCCAAGAGTGACTGTGTCGCTTTCCCCGCAGGAGGAACAAGGAAGATGATTTGTTGAGGGGCCCCTGGGAGCGACTGCGCCTTGAAAACAGGTGGCGCAACACAGCGCTGCAGCGTGCCTTCAGGGAATATTTGTAGATATTCAAGAGACGCACAAAAACAAAACATTTCCCTCCATCAGAAGCAAACACCACCTACAGAACGACACAGACTGAAGAGGTGATTAACTCTGCTTGTGACATGCCCCCCCCCCCCCACACACACACACACACACACAGACACACACACACTCCACTTTAATGTCATTTACTCTGACTGGGAAGATATTTTTCACAAAGTAATGCAAGAGTTTCTCTCACGATGATGAATGCTTGTTATGACTTTGGCTCTCATATATTCAACACGGTGCGAGAGAGCAATATGTGGCGCGTCTCGTCAAGTTATCGCCAACTGAGTCACTCACAGCTGAGCGAGATAGGTCAGCAAGAACAATTTCTTCCTTTTGACAAATCACTCCGAAATGTATTAGCAGAGAGGCCAACTGTCAATCCAGCTGCCCAAAGGTCCTTCTAGGGCCTTTTGGTGAGTCTGAAAAATGATGTAATCAGCCCGTCCTTCCTTCCTACCCCGGCTCCATCCATCCTCTCTAAAGGCCCGGTCCCCTTGGCCTCGCTCTGGATCAAGTCCCCACAAGGCCCCCTGACCCCGTTAGAGGCGCATGATGGGCGGCCCTGTCACTTCAAATGGCTGCCCAGGTCCAGCCGGAGAGTAACCCCTCACTGTGAGTAAACCTCCGCGTTATTTCTGTTTTATAGGCTACGGGCGGATAACTGTGTGGAATGGATGTGGACAACTTAGTTATTGTCACGCAGGGCGAGGGAGTGAATGTCGTTACCGGGATGGGAATGAGAGTCGATTGAAAGGTATGAAAAGTTATGTGGTGTACAGTTTCCACAGTGTGGGAAAAAGGAAGTCACATTACTTGATGATGATGATGATGACGATGATGTGGTGCTTTGTGGGAGTCTGGCAGCCACCGGATTGTCTCGCGGACGAAGGTTATACATCGCGGAACTCCATATTTGGCCACGACTTACCAAAGACAACGTTCAAAGGAGTTATTTAAATTTCAAGGAAGACGAATGACTCATATATGATGTGTATTTTCAAAGTTGTGGAGAGCTGCGCCTTTGATGGCAAGAGGGGAGGACGTGGGTTTGTTATTGAAGTAAAGAATAATAAGGCCACTGCATGTTGGCCGACTCTCCCTGTACAAAGACCTTGATATGAATCCAATGCACTATGTATGCCCCTTAGAACAAGCAGGACTACAGGAAAGCATGTGGCTTTTGATCCTGCTTTCCCTCAGTTGTCTTTCATCTGACCCATCCTCCAAAATTGTCACTAGAGCTCATGCAGAAGACGGAGCCGAGAGCTGCTAATCCAACCCTCAGGGGCTACAGTGTTTTTCTTGCTCACTTCCACTTTCTCAGTGCTCCTGGACATTTTCAGTCATTAGCTCGCCGAGGACAGCGCCTCGAGTCCCGAAAACCTTCCACTCTGTACATCGCGGTCCAAGTGGGCACGAAGTTGTTGTCTCCGGTCCAGGTTTTGTCTCACTAACGTTTGCGGTTACCTTTTAAACAACACACACACAAACACCTCGGTGAGTAAACTGTGCGGAAGCTTTGAAGAGGTGCCAGGTTCTAGCTACAGTCTCAGCTCCGTAGCTTTCCCCCTCAGAGGCAAAGCGGTGCGGAGCATGTTCGCCCGAGTCTCTGCACGGTGAACATGTCAGCAAATTACACACTGTGAACAACTGATTGAGGCTATGAAGAGGGAGGGCATAGCAAAAGATAATATGTTTGGTTTGGAGCCGATCCGCTGAACATACATTTTTTCTCCCACATAAATTTTCCCTGGTCCACCCTCCTCGACACAGTCCTCCTCCTCTCTAGACTTCACATCTCTGGATTCAGCATTTTGACTTTATACATTTCATCCCCCTTTCACCTTAGGGTCGCATTCATAATCAGAAATGTGAGTTTATGTTCAGTAAATGATGCATTTGAAAGTTTTAGTGTTTCCATACGCCACGGGCCATGTGGGGGCTCCGCGAGTGAGGGAGTATCCACCTCCGGACGGATACGGTCAGAGACTCGGATTCCAGGTGGCTTGCGAGGAAACGAGCCTGTGAAACAAATCACGACGTTGTGGTGGATTAAACAACAATAAAAAAATCCAAGTGTTGCTGTAAAACTGTGTGCAGAGGTGAAGTAAAGTTGGACCCTGAAGATAAAACTTCTCAGTTGTTGCATTAAATCCTTCCTGCCCATCACGACAGAGTGAGCAACCGCACAGGACGGGAATACCCGCTGATTTATTTCATACATATGAAAGGAAGTAATCTCAAACGCAACAACCTAGGAACAGGGAAGGCTATTATGCCACTCTTCCACATCGCTTTCTAAGGCAACCTCGCCACTCGCCAGGTAACAACAAGGTATTCATATGATAATAATCATAATATGTCAAGTATCTCCAGCCATCAGAGATGCTAGTCTCAGTTTAATGATTCTGGGAAATTGAGGATTACCGAGGATATGAGAGCAAGCCTACAGTTTTCATATAGTGTGGGAGGTTGCAGGGCTCTGTATTAGTAATCACAGGGGAGAGCCGAGAGGTGGGAGAGAAAATCTGCTTCTTCTCTTCTCTCATTCATCATAGCAGTCCTCTGGTGAGGAAACATGGCAAATGGCCAAATGAATGCACTTCATAAAGCGCAAATGTCTCCTCTGATGTGCCTCTCACTGAGGATCTGGAGAGAGGGGGGAAAAGATTTCCACAGATATATTATTGTCAAACTCTGCTGCCCCCACTTCCGAGTGTTATTATGATATTGTAGGAGATTTTACAATAAGATTTGGTGACTTCACTCAAGCAGTTACCATAACAATGTTACAATGATGGCAGCAGTTTTCAATTGCCGCCCAAACGTAGTCAGGCATATTGTCAGTTCTGGGATGATAAGTTTTGCAGAAGAAGGAGCCCCCTCTTCTTCTTCTTCTTCTTCTTCTTCTCCTTCTTCTACTTCTTCTTTTTTTAAGGGAGAAAAAACATGTTTTATGATTCTGTAATTTAACTGGGTATTCTTAAATAGAAAGGGAATTCTCACTAGGCAGATAAAATTGACTAAAAGTAGAGGAGAGGGAAGATAAGATATTGAGAGAGGAGCCAATTCACACCACACAATAGGATGGTCAGCACCACAGGGAGGTGCTATGGATCTGTATCCCCTATTACATGCAGCTCACACACACACACACACTTGCTCTCTCGCTCACTCACTCTCTAACACATGAATTACCAAATTTCTAACACAATTTCAACACCTGGTAATCCATTTTACATACTGTGCTTTTTGTGTGGCGACATAAAGCGGGAAATGATTTGTGCATCATTTAAATCACGCCTTTATTGTGAAAGAAAAGGCACAAAAATGCATTTAGATAGATAGATAGATAGATGGATAGATAGATAGATAGATAGATAGATAGATAGATAGATAGATAGATAGATAGATAAAAAAGTAATACACCTAAATTCTATAACATGTTTGTTTAGTTGTGCTTTAAATAATGAAGAATTTACATGCATGGTGTAAGGTTTGAAAATAAAGCAAATTACCAGTAACACGATACGAGCGTCTTTATTAAATATTGTTTACAATGTAATCCCGAACCGCGCTAATGTATCCGAACATGTTGTTAAATTACCGCAGCTGTGTGGATTTTTCCTCTCGCACACGCACATGTTTACTTTCTCGGCGTGATTAGGCCAATTATGCCTTTTTACGTATAGTCCCTTATTGTTTCAGAGTATTAATTAGAGTATTGATTCAACTTAACACCTAATGCCCAAAAAGCATAAATCACATTTCCCTCTTAATTGTTTTTTGGAACTAATTAAGAGCGGAGCCGGAGCTGCTGTCTTTGAGAAAAATAGTATTTTTATTTATTATTTATTCCCTGGGCTGTCACAATGCAATGCTAACGTGATTAAATGTGTTTGTACGTGCACAGGTTCACACGTATATATGGTTTTTTTTGGGGTTATTTTTTGTGCAGCTATGAAAACATCATTTCTAGCTCAGATGGGTTTTGACAGCACTGAGGTTTATCACTCATTTACATTAGTGAGAAGTGGACAAAGCCTCGACTGCAACATGGACGCCTTGTCAAATTAGATCTTCATTTTCTACCATTCCACTTGTCCTAACAATGCTGTACACTTGCCAATCATGGCATACGTGCAGTATTGTGCTGCAGCGCTTGCGCCATTCGTCTTGCCAACTTACAGTTACATTTGGACATCTAAAGTGAGGCTGTACGGGGGGAAAAAAAAATGAGTGGCAAGAAAGGGCAAAGGAGGCGGGAGAAAGGGATCCAAGAAGGCTTGGCTTGTATAATTACACTCTCAAGATGGCATATTTACCGTCTCTGCCAGCGAGGTCATGCCTTCTGTCGTAGTAAACGTAGTGAAGTATGAAAGAGCCAATTACAGCACACTGGGTGACCTTTTAACAACTATTACCACATCCCATCAACACATTATCATGATGGAGATTGTGATTCGGCGAGAATTACAACTTTATCCTGTCACATCGGGGCCCCGAGACGGGGGGCTTGTTGTTGTGTGATGGCGGTGACAGGCCCCGGCTTTGAAGAATCAGCACAATAAAGGGAGACAAGTGAAATGAAAAAGGGAGTGAGACAGAGAAAGATATGGAGGAAGGATGAGAGGGGAAAGAGAGAGAGAGAGAGAAAAAGAAAGCGGTGGGGGGGGGGGGGGGGGAGGTTAGAACAATAGCCCGGTACAGTACATTAGCTGTGGATGTCAAGCACCCCAGTCGTTCCCAATGAAAAGCACAACAAATAAGACGTTGGCCTGTTTGTATTCATTATCAGTCAGCACATGCCCCGGCTCCTGCATTAAACATTAGACTGCCTCTGATGTCTGCTTAACAGTTTAATTCCCTCCCCGCCGCTCAGCCTGTCATAATAAACCCAGCGAAGCACACACAAAGTCAAATAAGAGTGTGAGGGGGCTGCCTTTGTGTGTCTGTGCGTGTGTGTTTGCATGGCTGTGCCCCTGTTTGTTGCTGCACGTCTGTATGCATGCATGCATGCGTGTGTGTGTGCGTGTGTGTGTGTTGTTGAGTGACATACAGATCATTCATAATATTCCGGTGCCCTTTATTGCCAGGCCGGCCGTCATTGTAGTTTATCTGATCACAGATTAAGCAGAGTGGCAGCCCATAGTGGAGTCCACAATGTGTGTGTGTAAGAGAGTGTGAGTCCAAAAAAAAGGGGACTATTTATATCTATGCAGACATCAATGTTAGAATTATGTGTGTCTGTGGGGGGGGGGGGGGTTTAATGTAATATTTTCTTATTTTGGCCAGTCTCTCTTTCTGTGTGTGTTTGTGTGTGTTTTTTCCCCCGCTCCCTATCTCGCCACCGCAGCCAGAGGTTGGCACGAACACCACATGGTCATAACAGTCTCCTTGAGAAGAGGGGACCAGGCTCTTAGGCTGGCAGCCTGTGCAGCCTGGCACAAAGACGCCAATCTCAGTCAAAAAGGAGGAGACCAGTGGGCTCAGAAATCCCCATTCAAAAGAGATGATTGGATTAATTAGATAAATCCACTGTATCCAATGCAATTGTGTGTTGTCCAGAAATATGTTCATGTTATTGGTAAAGGTATGGCCTCTGACACGTCGAGCGTTCGCGCGCTAACACTGCCATAAGGGTGACCATCTGCTCCCTAATCTGACAGCGCCGGCAAATATGAAGTCCTTCACTTCCAATGAACGTTTATATTATTAGATTTATTCCACTTTGATAATTTAATCCACTTATGAATTTAGTCAGTGTAGCAGCCTGTGCTAATCACTGCGGCGATGGAGGAAGAAGAAGAAAAAAACACCGCTGCAACAAAAGCTTGTCTTCTGATATTAATAAATCACAAGTTGTGGTTGCACTGTAAATATGTTTTATCAAAGAAAGGGGAGGGTTTTATCTTATCTCTCTGTCTCTCGCTCTCTCTTAGGGAAAATATTGTAATTACCCCTTGGCGTTGTAGGAGAGCAAAACTGTTTTTGGATTTTTTTTTTTTATGTCATTTGAACAAAGACATAAAAATGTGAAAAGAAAAGAATAAGAAGAAGGAGAAAAGAAAACAGTGGTTGTCTATTATTCATATGCTAATGTGTACTCCCTGTAAAAGGGTGTGACATTAGTGATTCAACACGTTATTATTGTATTTGGGGTCTTTCTTTCCTTTTCTTTTATTTCTCCCTCCCTCTCTCTCTCTCTTTATTTGCCCAGTAAACGAGAGAAGAGTAACACAATGCATGTATGTCTTTTAAAAGGCATGTTTAGCCAGCAGAATGTTAACTAAGGTAAGCAGTGTTGTTTTAGCCCCTCAGTAACCACGCCAATTATCTGTAAACTTATTTTTTTCGACTTCCATGCATACTTAATGCATCCCCTGTTTCCCTCTCGCCATCTGCCCCCCCCCTGCATCCCCCCGCCACTCCCCCCCCCACACACACACATGCAACCCCCACCACCCCCACCTCCCCTCCCTCTCCAACACTCTGGAATTTTTATGAGATAGGACAAAAATGGGCACTTCCCTTATTAACATCTCACAGTGGAAATCAAATATGCAAGGAAAGTAGTGTATCTACTAATTAGTGCTGAATTCATAATTACTGTGCTCATTGATGGAGATACATTTGAATACGTTCATTTCCTTGGGGAGAGAGGCAGGCTGTCCGGGATAGACTGGAAGAGAAAAAAAAAATCCCCTTCAGCCCCCTCCCCTCCCCTTTCTTTTGGAAATTAGGGATCCGTGGCACATGGCGATACTACCAGACTAAGATCCGAAGTGCCCGCAATTTTCTTCAGATATAATTAATCAAGTGAAGCATGTAACCTAATGAATGTGTTTGATATCCGCTCCTATTCAAATATGGGCTTTATCGCGATGTGCGCCGGAATTGCTTGGAGCTATGCACAGACAGTGACATTGCTTGGAAATGTTCTTCAACAGTTTCTTTTTGCGTGTAAACAATATCCATGCTTGTCAAGGCATGAAAAAAAAAAAAAAAAAAAAACAGACAGAGAGAGAGACACATTTTAATTGCAGTAAATTAATAACAATTAAGCCGCAGGATGCTTGGTATCTTGACAGTGCTTTGTTGTTGCCCTGGAGATAATTTCACTGAGTGCCTCGCAAGTCTGTCATGCAGGTGAAAAGGTAGAGGAGGGAGAAAAAAATTGACATTTTTAACGAGAAAACAAGAGCGGCCTGCGTCTCTTACACAGTAGATTAAAGCAATACAGACTTAATTAACCAAAACACTGACTCTGGAAGTTGCTGGATTATTTCAAGCCTTTGACCGTTTCAAGCCTTCTGTAAAAAAAGAAAAAGAAAAAGTTGATGGACGAGTTCGCCGTTCACGTGACGAACCGTCCACAATGCACACACGTGAGAAATGTGAAACGCGGGGAACACACTCGTGCCGCGAGGAGACAGATAGACAAACGGACGTTGCGGCGAGGAAGATCCATAAGTCCTTACTGTGACCTCAGAGTGTCAGACCAGAGGAGTCACGTGACAAACAAAGGCTCTCTAATTAACAGAGAGGACTCTGGAAAGCCGCTCTGTAATGAGGCACCATGCTGGACCGGCCTCCAGTGAGGCACTCGGCCCATATGCAAGGCCAGCATTGCAGGAATTTACATACTGCAGGTCAATTGAACATATGCACACTCAAAACTGACTAATGACTTCCACTAGCGCTCTGATTCCATTTCACCGCCTGCTCTCAGGATGAGCGCGGTATAGAACACTAATGAGGATAACATTGGGAGGCGTATGACTGCAAACATTAATATATGTATTGAGACATGGGTTCAATATATTAAAAGTGGCTGCTGAGGGAAAACCAGTGCGGCCGCAGCATCTTCCGCGGGTTGCAACTCGGAGCCCCGCCGGCCCCGCCAGCCCCGAGTCTTCCCACACAAAGGCAGAGCTGCGTTCCACTGTGTGGCTAATCAGCTGGGAGCAAAAGCCAATGTCCAGTAAAGTGCCCATCCTTGTCTTTGTGCCGCACATTTACTCCCAGACAGCTGATGCCTTTCGCTACCTGTAAGGCCACCCATTCACTACTAAAGCCTTCCCTCAGCACCCCACAGTTTGGACAGTTTGGGGGCCTCGGCGGGAGCGTGCGTCCATCTGTGTGTGGCTGCGTGCCGGTGTGCATGACTGCACGCGTGCGTATGTATGTGCGTGAAAGAGTGCGCGTGGGGGGGGGTCATGTTGTGGAGGGGGGTGGCGGCGCGGAGTTGGAAGGTGTTAAAAGTAGGAGTGCTGGTGGTGGTGGTGGTGGTGTTGGAGGGGGTGGCTCTTATTTGGCTGGGTGTAAAAAAATGCCCCCAGGTCTCCTGATGGAAGAGACAGGTATTAGCTCTGAGACCTCCATAGTCCCAGCTTGCCATTAGTTTCCTCTCCAGCTGCACCAGGATCCGGACTATGAATCTGCCATGGCTGGTCATTCATCAGTTTCACAGTCCGCACCAGCACACACACATTCCAATAACAACACTGTGAAATAGTGAGTGAGTGAGTAAGAGACACACAGCGAGAGAGAGAGAGAGAGAGAGCGAGAAAGTGTGAGAAAAATATCTTGTCATACACAGACTTTTACTTCAGCCGGTGTGTATGGCCACTCCGTACTGTACCTTTGACTCAAATGGGAGCCACGTTAGTCCAGCATGTGTGTGTGTGTGTGTGTGTGTGTGCATGACCGAAAACATGCCGCCGCTCAAATGTTTGTGTGCATGTGCGAGTTCAGCCTTCCACAGAAAAAGGGGCGATGAGACATGATATAAATTAACTGCGGGTTCTGCACGCTGCCGTTTCGCACAGTTGAGCGCCGGGCCCGGTCCCACAGAGTGATGTGGAACTTCCTGTCAAACAGGAAGCATTTAAATGTTGGCTGGAGAGTTATGGAATTGCCTGTGGAAACATATTAGGGGAGGTCAAACGCAGAGGTCAGCACTCCAAGACTTTTCCATGTCGAGGTCCCGTCTCTCGTCGCGACCCCTCGCGCTTTCTTAGTTCTGCCGGTTTGTTTTAATTGCGGCGTTCCGACCGCACCGCTCGCACTGCTCGCACCTGAAATATTGAAATGTGCCGTAAATCAATTCCTATTGACGCCGGGCTGCTTTTTCTTTAAATAAAACAAGTGAAAGTATGCTAAAACATAACAAATCAATAAAATATTCCGTTTCAGACCAACAGAGCTCTCTCTTTTTTTTTTGTTTCCCTTTCTTGTTGCCCTGAGTGGGAAGGCCACACGCTCTGTCATGTAGTGTGTATGCTAACTCAAAAGGAAGGACAGGTCCTAGCGATTCGGTCGCTTGGGTTGATGTGACCAGGACATGGCCATGGCAGCAGTGAAAGCCCGGTTGAGCCACAGTGACACGTCGTCTCCATCCATCTTCAGTCTGAAACATTTTACGCTAACTGACAGAGCGTGGCGCTTGCTTACCCACCTCCCAGAGGAAATAGTCCAGACTGGTGTCTTCTTGACATGCACTAAAGAGTGAGCAGTCCAGAGGTCCAGGGGGGCATTGTGTATTCAGTCTAAGACGAAAAGGTTAGATCCTCTGAAAAGAAAGTGTAGTTCAGTATATATATATTGTTGAAAGTGACAATGACTCTTTTTTTTTTCCGGCTGTGTTATTCAAGCAAATAGACAATTCTGTTTGTCCTTTCAGATATTTTTGTTGTTGTTGTTGTTGTTGAGCACAGGCCAAGTTGTGCTCGCTCTCTCTCAGTGTGTGTGTTTAGTTTTAGTTAGGATAAACTTTTATTGTCCAAAATTGTTTTTGGCTCCACATAACAAAAAAAAAAAAAAAAATACAAAAACAAACAGTGGAGACCAATGAGTTCACTTAAGGACAGTTAAATCCAGTTTCATAACTTAACAATTTTAAAATTTCTTCTTCTTTTTTTTTGGTAGATTGTCAAAAAAACTCCTTCCTGAAGTGAGCACGTCAAATCTCTGAGGCAATATCCTGATTCAATATTTTCTTTAATTAGTCAAATTCTGATGAATTAATGACTTTAAAATGTAGTTTTTTGCCCCCAAAATTAATGAGCAAAAACACTTATTTTGGTGAGTAAAGTAAAAAAAAGAAAAGAATATCCTAACACAGATGTACAATGCTCACTGACAGACAATTTTTGTCCACACTTCTGTTCATATCCTGTATCTCGGTCAGGTACCAAAAGAACGGGGGGGGGGGGGGGGGGGTAGAAAAGGAGAATTGAGCAGTGGCTGTAGTAATAAATCACAGGATCGCTGGTGACATTCATACAATACGGATACAGTGTTAACTCAATGAGTCGGACAGCCCTAGCCTGTTCCTCCATCCTGACCTTGCCTCCCTGTCGTAATCAATCATGTTGGCACGGCACACACGTTCCTTATTTATTATTACTCCGGACCCACATGTACAGTAAACAATGAGTAGAATACATTGGAAAGACTGAGAGAGTGGGGTGCTAGTATAAGAGAGGAGGTAAAGGTCCAGTGGAATAACCGGGGGGCATATGTGTCCAGCTGGCTGGTTAAAAGACTACGGCACAGGACGGTGAGCAGCCACCGTGGCCGATAACGTTTTTCAGAAATGACCAATAAGTGCCCACTGCACCACAAAGGTCACGGTGTTGTCACTGTTTAAAATGTACGCGCGTTGTGAAACATCACGGCGTCGTGTCCGCGTATCACGGCGCCGCGTGCACGCACTTTAGAGAAAAAGGTGCCGCTGAAGGTGTTTCCATGTCTCTTTCTTTCTTATACTTCAAGATCACATTAAGAAGCTGTCAGACAGATGTCATTCAATTCCGGGCCTTTTGACTGTCCCCCCCCCCCCACACACACCCCTCCCTTTTAGAATGATTGCAATCTTTCTTCTTGTTATTCTCAGGTAGCAGGTGTATATCCTGAGTGACAAACCACTTTCTTTGTATAAACTAATAGCTTACAAAGTCAGTGTAAATTAACAATGACCCCAACGCGGAGCCCTCCACAACACCAACACAACAATCCGTGAAAGCCGGCCAACGCGCGCCAACGTCATATATAGTCCCATATGCAGCCTATGCAGGGGGCCTGTCTTGGCAACAAAACAGGGCCCCCATGTACAGCCAAGGGCCCCTGAACTCTTCATGAAGGATGGCTGGCTACGAGGAGGGCCGAGGGGGAGTCAGTTTAAAACACATACCATATGCAGTTAGGAAGAGCCTCATTTATCAGCCCCTGAAATTCCTGGGTTTTTACACCTCAGACCCCCCAGCACTTTCTCTCCTCCCCCTTGGGGTTAGCCACCTCCTCACTGTACGCCACAGATGACAGGGCGCGGAGACCTGGCTTTAACTGCACACCGCACTAACTCTGATTTGTCTCTGCGGTGAAATTACAAAAAGGGGACTGATTATGTAAGAAATCAAGTGGCAGGTTATGCAGCAGAATGCACACAGTGAATAGGAAATTAAGTCTTTTTATTTGTTTTCTCTTACATACATATATATATATATATATATATATGTATTCAGTGTTTCTGTTTAAATGTTGTCTGCTCTGAGATTAATCTTTGGTGATATTTATGAAATTATTTATACAATAATGTTGGATGGGCGTCTCTTCAGGAGAGATGTTTCATTGGTATTTATTTATTTTATAAAACATTATCTCTCTTTTTTTCCACCAAACAGCTGGACTTCATATATCCATCTAAATATATATTATATATAAATAAATAAAGATCTGCATTCTCTGATGTGCAGCTGACTTGTATTATTATTATTATTATACAATATACAACACATTCTGACATTAATTACACTTTGACATTTTGGAAATATGATGTGAAACCTTCCAACTTCTGTTTTATATAACTATGTTTATTTTAGATGTTTAGATTTTTTACATTCTGGTCTCTCAGATTGTTGTGATTTAAAGGTTTTCATTTATTAGTTTATTTTCATGTGTCTTTGTTGTTATTGCTTTTACTCCCCTTTGCAAATGAGTGTCATCCCTCACTGATTTCTGGGGTATAAATAAAGATTGTATGTATGTAGTATTTCAGAACCTGTGTTTTTTGGGGGTGTTTTTATACTTTAGTTTTTCTTGTAAAGTCCATCAACCTCCCCTGTCTCCTTTGCCCTTCTCCTACCCTTCCTGTCCAAGCTCTTCCTCACAGTCGGACATCATCTGGCCCGTGAATGGCACATTGTTATGCCTGTTCCTCAGTGGCCGTCTGAGCAGATGCCACGAGCAGCCGCAACACTGGTCCTCGCACAAGGTTGGTAGCTCGTATACGCCACAGAGGCCGTAAATTACATCCCGCAAACACACAAACACTTTGCGCTCAAGTGAGTTTCGGGCAGTTTAGAGCACCATTGAAAGAGCACAGCATATCCGGATTTTTTTGTTTGAGCAAAGACTGGTTTCAGGCAGCAGGGGGAAGTGGCCCCGCGGTGCACGATCTCGGCCTAGACGAGGAGATCACGCGCGGACAGCTGGGCTTTGAACTCCTTACCCTTGCGTTCCTGGGGTCAACAGCTTGGTGGCCACAGAGGTCAACCAGCAGTAAGAGGCCATCTTCTAGTGAACTGCCGGACTTGTTTTGACTGAGTCCCTGTGGCATGATTACGTCACGGCGACTGGAGGTAGTGCTCGTTGGAGAAATCTGGTAAAGCAAAGTTTAGAAATAACATTTGGATTGTACGCAGGCACATCCCTGACTGTGTTTGGACAGAAAACTATGATACAAATAACGTTGTTTTGGAAGTCTTAAACCATTACGACGTCCTGCCAACACTGTGAGCCTTTATATGACGAAACCCCTCTCACAAAATCACGGAGTTGAGCTCACAAGAAGTACAGTAAGTAAGACTATAGAATCAAGATGAAGCACAATAAAGTGTGATTTGTTATGATCTTGGGAAATACATGGCTCAAAATCCAATCAAACATATCACCAAAGTGTGTTTGAGAGAGAATCCCTCCTTGTTGCGACTCACTACAGACAATATTTACACACCCAAATCCCTCATCTAGTCAACGGATGCATAGACTCACTAAGATATATGGGTTACTTTATTCATAGCTCTTCAATTACAAAATCATGTATTGGGGGAAGAATAAATTAATAATAAAACCCCCTATCTGAACTTCTAATATTTTGCTTGGCGAAGGGAAACGAATTACCCTTTTCAGAACTGATGATGTATTACTAGCGTTTGATCCTTGGAGGTTTCACCATGCTCACATTCATTACTTTCAAGTGCTGAGGTGTATCTGCAATTAGAAGCACCTTGCAGTGGATTCCTGACACTCCGGCAGACTTGAAACACCAGATCATAGAATCATCGCAGCATTATTCTGCAGGAGAGAGGGGACGCGGTGTCTCCTTCGAAACGGAGGCAAAGATGGCGGTGGGGGAGGTGGGGTGCGGGGTGGGCTGGTGTCGGCTGGTGCTTAATTTAACCATGTGCCCGTAAGTGAGGGGAGCCGGTAAGCAAATGAGGACCTTTCATTAAATCAAAGGTGATTTTTGTTCTGCTAATGGGTGCCCCAAAAATCTAGTACAGCGGAGGAGCATGTGATCATTCTCTGTGGAGCTACGCTATACTGCCACAGACCGGTCATGGCTATTCTTATTACAGTATGCATAATGTAATGAGCATGCTTGTTTAATTTAATCACACTGAGTGGACTGTGTTAGTATTTCCTTGAAATGACAAAGACATACATGCATGTGGCCAGAAATAAATAATACAATAACTCACCCGGTTTGTATAGTTAATGCTCGGTGCTATTTTCACAAATAGCAGCCATCTGCATGGTATATAGTGAGTGCATGGTATGTGTGTGCCGTGAAGCTTAGTTATACATTTTAATGTCTAATTCTCCGATGTCTTCTGAGTTATTGTCCTCAAGAATTGCGACCGTCTTCAAGTCCGCCGCTGATTGGTCATGACAGGGCCAAAATGGCCACTGCGGCGAAGCACCTCAGAGAAGCAAAGGAAGTTTAGCCAAAAAACACGCTGAGCCATTATGTTAAAGTAAACGACAGCACTTCCTAATGTCATTTGGCAGTGCTAGCACTCAGCAATTAGGGCCTCTCTTAATGCGACGCTGGGAGCATTTCTCCTCAAGGTTAGCGCCTCATTTCCCCACGATGGGTCTGCAGGGCCGCACCAGATGCATTGTGGGAGCTGGGGGGCACGAGTTAGGACAGGTGTCCGCCACCTTGGATATCTCCCTCGCAGCTGGCACCAGCTGGCACCCCCAGTGCCCCATCCGGACGGTCTGCTCTCTCTCTTCTCCGTGGAGGAGAAGGAGGAGGCAGGGGGTGGAGACTGAGAGGGGGGCATGTCAAGGGCAGACCTGGTACAAGCTCACTCACAGGGCACCCATGCCATGACATGACCTGGCCACTAGGGGACCTGCCAGCAGTGAGGGGTAGGAGTAATGTGGTGCAGCCGTGCCCGTTTTGAGACCTGCTCCAGCGTCCCTAATGGACCGGCAATGATGAGGCCCAGCAGTGCCAGCGGGTCAGAGGCAGCTTCTGTGGAGGACGCTGCTCTTCCCACTGGAGAGCAGAGGATGTCATGTCTGAAGGTGGTCTCTCTGGATGCACAGCAGCCATTTTTTGCCAAGAGGTATGTGGCAGAGGAATCTTTAAATGACTGAATTACTGAGGTATGTACTCTGTGTTTGCACATGCAGCTCGCCTATACACACACATACACTAACTATATCCACACCAATCATATTTTGTAAAACAAAAATATCACATTTAGAAACCTAATTTATAATAGAATATTTTTATAGCATTTATTTGTACATACATACACTGCAAAAAAAACAAGCTTTAAAAGGGTTTGTCATTAAAATGAATTCACTTCACCCAAAGCATAAGTTATATGCTTACTTTCAGGTGTTACTAATTAAAGTAATTTGTTTTGAGTTTTTTAGTTTATACTGTATATATATATATATGAAGTTAATTACAGGGCTGTATGATATCAGGAATTAAAATCTGAGACAAAACAAATTCATCCACATTACATTATTGAACAAAACACATCATTTGTGTGGCATAATTGTTTTTCCTTATGTGCAGGAATATATTAGAAGACTTTTATAGTAAATCCTGCAGATTCACATACACATTTTTCTTTTAATATTTTTGTCAGAGGTAAGGGGGCTAAATGCTGCGGGGTGAGAGTGAATTATTAAGAATGTAAAGTGGCAGACATGTCTCCAGTCAGGAGGAATCACTTCACATTATAAGCACATTATGTTCCAGGCAATACCACACAGTAGTTTGCTACTCATGATGCGAGTTAATTCACTTAATATGTCTTTAATGGGGAGCGGCTTTTCTTTGTATAAAATGGTTTTCCACACTGACCATTATCTGAAATCAAGCCTAATGATGGCTCCAGTTTATGATAATGACCATTATCACACAGGCCGCCGTCGCGTGTCTGCCAAATGATCAAATGATCTTGCATTTCTTACGTGCAATATGAATTCGTTAGTCATGTAAATTTAAGCCCTTGATGGAGCCACTCCACGACACACACACACACAAACACACACACACTAATTTCTCCTCACAGCCTCCTGTATGTTATTAAACATCTGATGAATCTGTGGCTGTTGTTTAGACCTTATACTGAACTAAGGCTCCTTTTGAAGTTGTTAGCAACACATCGCACATCATCTCTGCCCCCATCAGCCCTTAATGGCCCAAAAAAACAAAAAGAAATAAATGGTGAAATCCCATAGTTAACACAGTCATCAGCTTCAGTATGTGTAGGTAACTGTGAGGCAATAATAATAATTTGTAATAACACATGCTGGCTCTTGGTGTCTGATGCCACATGAATCCTTTGAAGTGCAGACTGTTGATTACTGTAAATGAGAGCTGTTTCAGGGTGGATTGTGGGTAATTATATGCAGTGCACCCCAGGGAGCAGTGCTAGGACCCAGGGGACAGCGGTTCCACAGGAGAGAGTGAAGCACAGACAGAGCAACACATGCTGGGCCACCGATTCCCAGCATGAAACAAGTCAACAGGCCTGTCTTTTATTTCTAATGTCTGTGATTTACATGAAAGAACCACTGTCACCCAACCGCAACAGAGTGTTGCACATGCTGCGGTTTTGATTGACAGGATTTCATATTTCACATGTCCCTGTCCCTGCCCCCCCCCCCCCCCATCACCACCACCACCACCAGTAGCGCCCCTCCTCCTCGCTCCCTGAACAACTTGATGATGATTGCAGCATTATAACATAGAACATATTGTCAGTCTGTGAAATGTAACTCCTCTGTATTTAGCATGTGCGTGTGTGCAAATGTATTATTATCTATTGAGATAAAAAAAAAAAAATTACTACAACAGCAATAAGTCATCGTCGTCTTTAATCTCTCTTTGTAAAAGTTGATGGTTTTCTATGAATTGTTAATGAATAACAACACATTTGTAATAGTTTGATCTTAATGAGGAGGTCGCAATTGCTGTCCATATACGCTGGGATTCCAGCTACATTATGCAGCGTTGTAAATCATTTATTGTATGTTTATATACTTCTAATAAATATTAAATACCGGGGGGTTAAAGTCACCAATTTTTCTAAGTACATATGTATATATATATATTTTTTTGTTATAATTGTTCTTATCTATCACATATACATTGAAAATTGAATTCAAATTAGGATGCAATGTGAGGCAAAGTTTCCAATCACGCTGGGAGCCCTGCAATCTCTTTCTCTTCACTTGAGCTCATTTCTCCACTAATGACTTTGCCCTCTGATGCAAGCCAAGGGATCATCAAAGGCCCTTGAAACAAAAAGGGAAATATAGCAATTACTGGGACTTTCATCGGCAAGAAAGAGATTAAAAACCCTGTGGTTGTATAAGCACCCGAGAAGCAAACCGAGATCTGTTTCACTATTAAATGTATATTCAAGCACTTCACCGCAGATGTTATTCATCATCAGCGTGTTCCTCCTTTCACCACCTTAATTCTTTTTTCCTCTTTTTTTTTTTTTTTTTTTCCCAAGCATGATAATAGAATCAAATGTATTATGTATTACTAATCACATGATAAAAGCCTGTGGTGCTAGTAATGCATGTAGATTCCAAAATGCTGCGCATGTACAAGAAAAGTCATTGCCTTTTTAACAGTGGCCTGAGGGAATGGAATTGTCCCTTAGCCTCCATAACCATTGACACAAAAGGTCCCCAAACAATTTCAAATTACTGCTTTATTTCTCTCTCTTATATAATCCACCCACATTATTAAATCTACCACCTTCTGGGACTTTACTGATACAATAATATTACAGTGCTAAGATGTTTACATTCGAGACCGCTAGCTTTCCTTGTTATAAACATGTATGCCCTAAGGACTTGTACAATACGTATGCATACTACTTGGCCTAAATGAGGCACAGGTCATTTTCTTTTTAAGGAATGGGGGAGGGGAGGGGGGGGGGGGGGGTCAATATTACCTCAAGCGAAGGGTCCAAGGCCAACACCATAACCTGACTGAGCAGAAAATGGCTCCTGATGCTCACAGATGACATCTATTATACATTAAACACGCTTGTAAATATTCACTCGTCGGGGCATTCAAATGGAAAATATGGTTTAGGTCAAAGGTCTATGAAAATGTTGTCTCCAGAGGAAGTCCCCTTAGAATAGAGGCAATGATGATAACAGGGAGAAACACCCATAGGGGACTCGGGAGAACATTAAGAGTTGTTTTACATGTTTGACTGTGGGACAGCGATGATACCAGGGAGATAAATGATGGGCACTTATCAGACTGGACTGACCTAGAGTTATGTACCATGGCTAATGGAATGTAACGCTCCCATCAATTATACACCCAGGAAGGCAGATTTACAATGAATTAATGTCCAGTATTTTTTTAAGTAATTATTTTAAGCATTGAGAAACAATTAGAGCACACACACACACACACACACACAGAGAAAACTATGATAATGACACGAACATTATTGAAACGCAGGAACGCACAAAAGCACAAAAGGTGGCGGGACAATACATGTGGACGTCAGTGTTATTAGTGGTTTGTCTCGCTGACAGGATCACATGGCTCGAAAATTATTTCATCATGTTCGAGTCCAACTGTGGGACTATGGTGTTATCTTCTATTTTTGTCTCTCTCGGCCGTATATTTCAGAGGCCAGGAACAATGTAGTCTGACAGACATATTCTTTATGAGGGGCTCGTGGTCTCTCTAATTTGACACAGTTGTCAGAGATAAAGCTCCTTAGAGAGTGTGGCCATGCTCTGGGTAAGAATGGGGATTAAATTAACACCCCCACCTTCACATCCTGTGACCCCAATACTGGAGAATAAAACATACATGGTGATTCACTTCAACACCCGTGTACATCTCCCTTCCAACTTCATCACTGGGTGTATTCGGGGGGTTTATTCCTAAATAAAGTAATACCGCACCACTGTGCTGCTTTTTTGTTGCCCCAAGATTGTGGCTTTAATTAAATAAAATATGACATATTCACATATAATATAATTTATGTTATGATTGCAATAAAGTCAAACGGCTATACAGGGACACCGGGCTGTTTATCAACAAGCATCCCTGCAGTAAATGTGGCGTGTGAGAGTGAGACGACACCTCACACAGCTCGCACACGGTGTAACAATACACTCCCTCTCCTAGGTAGTTTCCTATCAAATGACCCGAGCACACGAAATCAAATCAACACTGGAATGGATCATATCAAATTCTAATGAAAACATAATGTGCTCTTAAAATGTGTGTTGGCCCGGCAGCCAGTCATCCAGAGAGTCTCCCCCCAGATGACGTGATGAATAGGGAACACCGATCGAATATGCATCAAAGTCGAGCTCATGATTTATGTAATAGCAGTCACTTGGACACTGATTAGCTGCTCTGTCAAGCGTGTAATACGAGAGGCACAACCCCTGGTTTATCAGTCATTTATCTGAAGTGCGTCCTGATATTATCACTGGATCCTAATGTCATCATTATGCCGCACAGCATGTGCGGGCCAGTGTGTCATGGTGCCGGCGACACTGCCTGTCAGGAGTTCAAGCCTCTTCATTTGCAAAGTGCTCAGACATTCATAGCACAATGTCAACAGTAAAATAGAGAAGCCACATCATATCAGAGATGGAGGGACGGCGGCGCAGAGGTACACTAAATAAGTGGGCACTGGAGGGTACAGGGAAATTTTGTCACGTCTATAGTGGCTGCGGCGTGTGATGATCAGGCTAATTCTTCCGAGAGGAGTGGAATAACAAAGTGTCAAAGTAAAAAAAAAAAAAGAACAAAATAACATGTTTTTTTCCCCATGCCTCCTTTATAGTTTGATTTAGAGGAACACACAAAACATCTACTGTACACTGGGTTTATACACAAGGAGAACACCCAGACCTCCTTGATGTGCAATGTGAGGCCCACAGAGCCATTTCTCCTGATTAAAATGCACTCACACACACACACACACAGCACTTTGTGTGTGTGTGTGTGTGTGTGGGAGAGAGGATGGTGGTTGTTGAGTCTGTCAGGACTTTCCTGCTCTCCTGGAGAATATCTGATATCACAAACGACTTCAACTCCTCCCACGCCAACATGAGAGTGAGACTGCAAACACAGGAAGAGGAGAAGCAGACAGGCAGTGTTTGACTGAGCGGTGACAATCATACATTATACCGGACGGACAAAAGTGCTAATAAACAATTTCTGTCGCGATGACAAAAAAGGGTCGGGTTGTTATTCCCACAAACATCTGGTGCTGTACACTAAGAGGAAGCAGTGCGACATATAAGTCCATCAACACCTCACACAAACAAAAATTACGGGGGGAAACTGAACAGGAAAAGGAGCTCTTTGAGTCTCGAACAAAAGATATCAGCCCTGGCTGCCAACACAGACAGGGCACCACACCTTGGCAATGATGCGGCTCACAATCAAAGGAACAGTCGTCATCAGTGGAGTCGTGTTTTTAAAGGATATCTTAAAAAGATTGAAAATACGTGTCGTTATGGAAAAAAACAATGAGTGTGGAGCCTTTAGTACACAAAGCTGTTGTGTCATTCACACGCACTTCATGGCTGTTTATTTTGAAAGTATTTCCTGTTGTTTTATACATATATATATATATATATGTATATATAGTAAATTATTTGCACTCGTCAGAATAAATATATATGACTGCACCAACAAAAATGCAAAATGGTGCAAAACAGCCTTCAGCTTTAATTAATTTTAATATTCAATAAAGAAAATGTATCCAAAAAAAAGGGAACAAAAGCTGTTTTAAACTACATTTAAAATTGCACATTTGGGACATCTTTTTCTTTTTTTCTTTTTTTTTGGAAATGTAATAAAGCAAACACAAAAACATCCAGTGTGACTGCCACATAAGATAATTGTCTGGACACTGAAAGGAGCATTAAAATGAATTCTAACAGTATGGCTCAGAAGATCCAGCAGAGGGGGCTGCTTACTGCAATCATATGCTGATTAATTGAGCTTGATTCTCCCCATGCTGGGAACATAAGTTGTCCCACACTGTAGGCTACATGTTGGTATGTGGGTAAAGGTTACAAGGCTTTATGGAAGTCACCTCTTACCACAGGTAGCCCCTCATATCGTTTCTGATGAACATTAAGAAAACATTGATTTTCTGATGATCCCCATCAAGCCTTTATCAAACTAGGTTATGTTCATTTTTATTAATCGTGCATGTTGCTCTCTAATTAGCTAATGAGAGACAAAAAGCAGGTTTAGAGCAGAAAAATGCAAATGACTCTTAGAAAATAGCACAAAAAAAGTAAATGGCAAGGCTGAGAATCATTCTTCATTGAAATGTCAGAGATAAATGGCTCAAATGTCACATCAATTAAAACGGGGGACAGTTAGTAGTTCATTAAAGAGAGAGCCATATTGCACCGTCGGGTACCGTTGCCAACCCTTACTATCTGGGGCAGACTGGCAGCGGGTCCAGATGGCACGGAAATCCTCACAGATTTCAAAATGGTCTCTGCAGGGGTGGCGTTTTCTCCCCCCCCCAAACCTCCCCCCACTCCCACCCTCACCGCTGAGATGGGGTGTGGGCCACAGGCCGGCCTACACATTCCAAACGGAGGCATGCAGAGAGCTGAAGGCAGCAGCACAGAAATAAAAATAAAGGCTACAGATACTTTTTTAAACAATACAAATGAGGCCACACGCTCGGTCATAGTGACTTGAAATATGTGCTTCAACTAAATCTCTGATAGCTCCAGGCAACATCAGGCAAATCTCTTGCCTTCAAAACTGCATGAAATTCTAATGAAATGAAACGACTGAGCACTGACTCATGTGCTGCTGCTCCTAATAACATGCTGACTGTATTAGTGGCACTGTCGTCATGGGTGCTTCTTTTTTTTTTTTTTACCCTGGAAAAATTATACCTGGGATCCTTGAGGCCTCGGTAATAATCTAACACTGGAGATACAGAGCTGGATAAGTGTCTCAGCAGCCTGTCCTCAGTGGACGAGTCCAAGTCAAATCCCAAGTCCCCATTGTCCGTTGTCAAAGTCACCAAAGAAACAAAGAAAGGTTACATACAATTAGTTATATATAATATTATATCATATGTTATGATATAATATAATATAATATAATATGTTATAATACAATATAATATAATATAATATAATCTGGTGTTTACAAACAAAGATGACAAAAACAAACATATACAAACAGTCCCTATCAGTAAAAGTGTCCACAATGTGCCAGAATTTATTCATTTATATTCACATTACTATATTTCCTTTTTCTTGCTGTAAAACTATCACATTTATCAAATACCTAAATTAGTCTTTGGTGTCCTGGAAATCTCCTGAAGGACCCCAACAACATCCCCAACTTGAGCCCTTCAGCGTCTGTCCCTGGCGGGAGGCAGAGGGGGTGGAGGGAGGGGCGGGGTCTTTATATTGACCAATTAGGGAAGCGGAGCGGGACTGTCCCTTCTCGTGATTGGCCGATACGACCACGCGGCGCGTGAAAACAGGAAGAGACGTTCTTGTCACGTTTGCTCGGCTAAAGAAGAAACGCGGCCACCGCACACGGATGTTTGAGTCTCCAACGTAAGCTACAGTGCTAATTTATAGTTACTGCAACAGAGCTTGTCATAGTATTTTGTTCATAAACTATCTGTATGACCTCAAACTACCCAGTGCTTTACCTCAAGGAAGTTATTTGCTCCTGCTGAAACGAATCCCCGCTTAGTTTTTACACAATTTAAATGTTACACTATCCCTTTCATCTTAACTGTGTGTATTTCCGTATCACATGTACACCTAAAGGATTCCGGTGATGTTTGTCTGCCTTTCGGCTCACATTTCCCTTCATCTTAAATCGCACACTGAGGACACATGTTGCATTTTTACACCTGCGCGGTCTCACTGCTCTTTCTACCCAATTAATCACGCAGGTTTGACCAGGAACTGGTCTAATGAGAAACGAGTCACATGATTGACGAGCACGAGGAAGCTGCCAGTGTGTGTGTGTGTGTTTGTGTGTTGTTGTTTTTTTCTTAAACAACACAAGCTGCTTATTGCTTGTTTGTTCCTTACCGTGAAGAGCTGGCTGTACCTTCAGCTAGTCAAAAGTAGTCACTTATTAGACTAGCTCATTGCGCCGAAAAAGGCAGCAAAACAAACATGATAGCATTATTTTTAATCAGTGTAGACTATTAACCAGGGCCATTATTGCCAAAGTCCATTATTCCATCTATGAGTCTATTACCAGCTTGCTAAATGGTAGGCAGTGAGTGTGTTCAGCGCTTATCCAAAGTGCACTGACTGTACCATTGTTTGGCTCAGAAATTTCTCGCCTTTATTGTCAGTGCAGGCAAACCCCTGATGAATACAGTGAGAGAGCAGCAAGACTAGAAACAAGAAAGTTGAAGGAGACGCATTTGTGATCGCACACCATGACAGATGTGTGTGTGTGTGTGTGTGTGTGTGTGAAGAGGTGTGGTGAAGGGGTAACTCAAACCAACTAAAAGGGAAATACTGTAAATGCACGGCTTTCCTTTGTTACCTCCTTTTAAATCTAAAATTACACATGTCCATTCTTTATTTTAACTCAGAAATGTATTTTAATGCTAAAGTGTAACATCATGTACAAACAAAAATGTCCATTTAAAAAAAAAAAAAGGTCCAGACCATGTTAAGTTAAAACCATATAGACACACGAATGAGAAAAAACATGCACTGTTCAGCCACAAAATTAAAATAGCTACCTGGTTTAAAATGTTGTTGCAGCTCTATTCATTTACCTATTGGACCACATTCATTCACATTAAGCCAACTACAGAGAGAGCTACAACAATAAACAGGTACTTGTTTTTAATTTCGTGGCCAGTATAGTTTCCCCAAACACAACGTGACATCATATAATTACTTTTAGATTTCACTTATCCGTCTATTTGTTTTGGTCTTTCAGTCTAACATAAATATCTGTATCTCTCACTTGTGTGGCTCTTGAGCAAGAAGATTGAAGAAAATTATTAAATTAATGATAAGAATAGTGGTGATTTGGCTGCGAATCCTTGATTATCTGTAAGCCCGGTTGTTTTTGTTTCTCCATGTAATAAGCCATTTACTGGACTGAATTTAATGACTGTTTAAAGTTTGAAATGTGTTGTCACTTTCAGTGTTGTTTATTTATATGCCCTACAGATAAAAAACATAGATTAAAATGTCATTAGTAGAGAATAAAATCTCCACCGTATTATACTATAGCTGCAACATATAGTCAATTACTTGTTTAGTGGACAGAATATTAGTACTATTTATTTATGTACAGCACAAATACACACGCGAGTCACTTTTGAGAGAAAAACTTAATTATGTTTGTCTTATTTAAGCTACTTTAGTCTGAATTATATAATTATATGCTGTGCAGGTTATGCTGGTTGTACATGATGTATTTAAAAAGATTATTTTTGGGGTCTTGGAAACTACGACAGAGCTTTTCACACTATTTTTCTGTTAATTGGCTTAGTAAAGGGTTAAAATAATTTATGGAGAAAATAATGCAGATTAATGAGAGTAATGGTTAGTTGTTGCGCTGCATACATCTCAATTAATATACAAATGTTTGTTAAAAATGCATGACCGTGGATTACAAGCGCCATTAAAACCAAAACAAAGGAGAAAGATGTTGTGTGTTTGTAGCCTTTAGACACTTTTCAGATCAAGGTTCCAGGAACGAAAGGTTTCCTTGGTTGAAACTCTTGCAATCAATGTGACCTTTATTTATTATAACCCCCATCTCTCAAAAACTCACATATAACATAGTCAATCATCTCTCCTTCCCTCAAAGTAAAAATAAAAAAGGAGCTGCTGTCTGGTTATTGCCAGTATCCATCTCAGTCGTCAGAAAAGCTGCACGTTTTTGCTGTTGTTAAGGGCTGGAAACCAGAATCCCATCGGAGTTGCACCCTAAGGAACAAATTTAATGCTAGAAAAACATCCCGGCCATCAACCAAAAATGACGGATTGAAAATAATGTCGAGCTATCTTGGGAATCCCCCACCAGACAAGGGAACAGACTGCATTGTTTTTCTCATTTATGTGATATATAGAACAGAAAGAGGGGAAAAAATGGGCGATTTATTGGTTAGATAGGCGTATTCTTTCCCATGCACAAAAGAAATATTGGATAGTAATGTAGGGATCAAGTCACATCATGACATTGTTTGGAGGCTAGGTGTTCAAATATGTAAGTCATCATCCGTTGGTGGGCCGCTAGGTTTTCAATAGATCACTCAATGCAAATATGTGTGGGAAATTGTGAAAGTTGCCGCATGAATATGTCAATGAACGCTGTGTAATTTGTGCTTCCTTAGCAGGGCAGCGAGATGAAGAAGCAGAGGGAGAGCCAGTGCACTCAGAAGACCATCTCATTGCTGAGCCCCCTGAGGACGATCCAAGTCAGTGGATGTGAGAATGGTGTGCACACCATCCGGATCCTAATGGATGTCGCACCTGCTGAAAGGTACTGTACAACAGCCGGGCTGGTGACGTGATAAACAAAGGTGTGAAATTTACAGGCAGACAGAATCCACTCCTGTGATGGAGTGCCACCATTCCTCATTGGAAGCAGGGCATTTTTGTAGATCCCACAAGAAATATCCTGGAGAAAGTTGGGCAAATATGAGCCGGCGCTAGAAATATGAGGGGCACTAGAATACAGTTGGGCTGGAAATTAGATTTCTGATGGCATGTGGTTGTGATTCTTCCCGCAGTATATTTGAAATTTCAGAAAAATAACTTGTTTATTACCCACGAGGGAGTTGATTAGAGCTGATGTCTGTAGGGTCACAAAAGGCCATGGGGAGCATGGACTGTTCCCTTCCTGTTTATTTATGTTTCCTCCAAGTTGAATGCAGTCGTTCCGACTGTCAACCGACGCTCAGAAATGTAATATGTGATTGCATTTCCTTCCCTGCCCATCCCTCAAAATTGTTAGAATGCTGACATTCTTACTGAAGCGACTGAAACTGATTAAACCCAGCATTAATAAGTACTTACTCCATATTTTTACAGGTCCACATCCTACATCTCGGATTAGTTTTGATTTGATTGAAATTAAATATCCATGTATTGCCGATTTGCATTTGATAACCTCGAATGGTTTGGGAAATTAAACCATTTTCAAAAGCACCCGGATAGGAAGTTATCCTTTTCAGAACGTATGTTCAAATTCTAATTTATGGAAACCCATTAATGACCTTGTATATTATACCTCAACATGTGTTTCCTCCTCGACTGTCTATTTCCTAAAATTCATCAAGCAGTGTAAAAAAAAAAAAAAAAAAAAAAAAAGCATTCCACTTGTTGTTAATGAGTTGAAGTGAGAAAATTAATAATATGGAATTTTGATTATGGAAGATGTCCTGTAACCATGCACAGGCACCTTTTCTCCGTCTCCTCGTGAACGGGGTTTAATTTGTGTGTTCAGGTTCAGTAGGAATATGCAAATGAATTTAATGATTCGCATCACTAGATCATTTCTCAGTTTAATATCATTTGCTATGTCGGTCATAAGCGAAGCTTCGATCACATCGCCGCGAAAGGTGTGAGCAGGAGAACGACCATAGCAGATGTTTAGATTTTTATCACAACCAGTTGAATAAAATGTCATTGTCGTAAGACGTGGGGTGTGTACGGGGGGGGGGGCGGCTGGCGGGCGGGCGGGGGGAGCGGAGCCGCCTCAGATATATGGAGTAACGCCATGTAAACAGGCATTAAGGGAGGCGAGATAAAGTGACAAAATATAGGCTTATCTTTGCAACTGGCTTTACATGTAGATCTCACAAAAGCCCGCCTGTAGCAGTAATAGTTCAGATCAGCCATTTCCATTGATTTATTTATGACATACTAAACAAGGCTCTTTCCAGCTTTGGATGTGTTGTGGCACACAGGCTTAGGAAGTCAGCGTGATAAATGATCTCTAAGAGCATATTTTTGGATAAGGGAGGTAGATAAGGTCCATGCATAGCATCAAGTCAGACCTGCAGCAGATATCTGTGAGCCCCGTCAAAAGATTTACTGGCATTTCCGAGCGCCGCTGCTGCTGTGTTTTGTTTTCCAGAACTCACTGTTGGTCAGCGCCGGACAGCCGAAGCAGGCACAAACGCATGTGTGGCATTGATAGATAGTTATTGATAAATGCCATTATAGCTACATAAATGCCCTTGAAGTATTGCTTACACACCATGACCGTCAGCTCTTTCTAATAGAAACGTCTCAAGCCCCTTTTGCTTCCTAACTGATCTTAGGAACATTTCCTGAAATCAACCTCCTCTGCCAGTCTAACGACAGCCCTGAAGGCACCATCAGATGAACAAATTCATTACATCTCAACAACCCCTGTTGGGGCCCTATACGCACCAGCCTCCCTGTTAACCGCCTTCTCCCCTTCTCTTTAGTTTTTTAGCATGGCCTCGGCGTTCGCGGGGAAAAATGATACGCATTTTGTTTACAGGAGATTACTATTATCTGAAATATGACGCCTCGTGCCTCTTTCATACAGAGCACAGACACATAATACAGAGGAAATCGTAGAGCACTTTTTTTATTAGGGTGAAAAATGAAAAAAAAAAGGGCTGGACTCCTGCCCCAAGACATTTTGTGAGCATATTATTTTACAATGCTTTGATCAATTTGTCTGTCAAGCTGGCTGAGATGTGGGGGAGCAGGAAAAAAGCAATTTAGCTTGTGAGGTCCTCAATAGAAATGTACTACAGGAGCCTGTGTATGACATGTTGCATTAGAACCTGAGTAGCCTTTATTGCTTGATAATGTCGCGAGGCAATGCTGATATCAATCACCCTTTAACGGCACAGTGTGATGTGTTTTTATGAAAAGCAAAAAAAAAAATGCATGAAGCATTTCTTGGAAAATAATTGATTTAATTCTGAGCTGAGGGATTTCTACTTTTAACAACATAAATATATATTTTTTAAAGAAAATATTGTGTCGAAACACACACACACAAAAGGCACAAAATGTGCTAGAAGCTAAAACATTGTTTAGCACAGACTCTTTGCATATGCTCTTATAGAAAATTGTAATTAATTTTACATGGATAAACATTCCGTCTCATTTGCATATAAATATAAACAATATATTTGTGCGTTTGAATTCCCAGCACACTTGAGTCACGTGAGCTGCCTAAAATCCTAAGTGGCTAAAACCAAAAAAAAAAAAAAATTATCATTATACTTCCCAGGCCCATAAATCCGCCTTTTTTTCTCTGACACAAAGCCTTATAAATCTGCGTCTGATTTTTTCCACATTGCACATTGTTTTTAGTTAATGATTTTCATCTGTTTGTTGTTGCTGTGATAGCGGGGAAATGTACCATATGCTCCTGCAAAAGACAAATGATTAGCAAATGAAATTCTGGACAGCTGTCTGACTGAAAGTGTTTGGTTGATAGCATTCTGCTACCATAATTAGCTTAAGCTTTGGGTTAATTAACTTTCTACCTGGATATGCATAATAATAGCATTCTGCAGAAAAAGCCAAGGAGCTTCCAGTGTATCAGCAGCAGAGGCAGGCGATTTTCTCTTTTCTCTTTTTTGTTTTATTATTTTGTATTACAGCAGCATATTTCAATTCCAAGAGGCCGATTTAGCTCGGGAGCATCGTCAAATATTGTAGATTTGACTCCTCGCGCCAGATAATTCTGAAACAATAGGGGCGTATTATGTGGCAGAAATGCCATTTCTGAATGTAATTAAAGCGGATGAAAGCAATCACCAATTTTTAAACGCTTTTGTCTAGCATGAGGCCTACTTGTAAAAAAAAAAAAAAATACCCATCAAGAGGAGAAAAGAGGCAAGAGAACCCCCAAGTCCTTATATAAGAGGCCTTTGAGACTGAAGTGAAGTACAACAGTAATTAGTCTTTTGTATGAATTTGCTGGCCATGGTCATGATTAGTTAAGCATATGAGAGGACTGCAGGACTGTATTGCTCTTAAGGAGGAGGGTGTTAAAGTCTATTTATCACCAGTTATCCTCACAGCTTTCCATTATCACCGACAACACTGGATGGGGCCTGAGAACAGCCTAATTGTTCCTGAGGTGGAGTGTTTTTGTGTCAAACCTGTCACCCCCACTCACACTGGCATTCATAAGCAGCCAGACATTTTCCATATATCTAGCCCTTAATACCCAAGCTGTCACAACAGCTTTTTGCACACTAGTACCAGTGCTGGTGTGAAATATCTGAGGCGATGCATTTATCGTTTTTCTCACACTCGTGCAGTGTTGTGAATCAATGTCCTGGTTCACACTGAATAGCAGTATGGTAAATGTGCTCCCTGTTTGGGGCCTGTTTACATGATGTGCTCACACACCAGGAAACGTGGCAACAACTTATTATATTTTTTTTCTCCCCGCCCCCCCCCCCCCCCCCGCTGCCGCTATAATTTCTCCTTTTTCCTCGCTGCCTCTCTGTCTTTCTCTCTTTGGGTGTGTTATATTTAGTCTCACATATAATTTTAATCAATTTTTCTAGGCTACGTCGACACAACTGTGTGCCAAAGAAACTGCTTACATTTGTAACTAAAATGCTTTGTCATACAAACAGTGATCCGCTGAGGTATTGAATGAAATCATCAATAAAGCAGGGGGGAGACATTTTGACGTAGTCCCTTTAGAAGTGGTATGAATAATTCATTGTGTAATGATATTCAGATGATTTTTTTTTTGTTCTATTTTTTTATTTTTTATTGTGGCCTTAGAATATTGTTTTGCATGTTGTGAAGTGTAGTACTCAGCTGCGTATTCATTAAGGTGCTGCTCCCACTGGCCCTTGGACCCATCTGTGCTTTATGTTTATGCGTCCGTCTCCCGGGACTGGCCCAATCAGGCTGCATGTGCCATTTCCTGTGTAAACCAACACCTGTGCAACGCGCTACCTGTAAACCGCCCATGTAGACGAGACAGCGGCGTTTACTCAGATGAAAATCTGCAAATGTTGTGGTTTGTGAAAAGGACCCTCCAGGGTCGGGACAGGAGCTGAGTGAGAGTTGCCTCTCGCTCTAGACACGAAGCCAAAAGCAGCTCCAGCTATTTTTCCTTTCTTTCTCCCTGTTGTCGTCCAGGAAGTTTTTCAACCGCGAGGGTTCGTGCTAGTTTGTTTTGGAACTTGATTGGATTCTATATCTGCAACACGCAGCAGCGTACAGTGTGTGACATGCTCACGCAATATGCAGGGAGATGATTCCGCTCTGACATCTTGGAAGGGGAGTACGAGTCAATTATGCCCAAGTGTTGTTCTTGCTTATCTTCCTGCGGCACCAAACAAGGATTTAGTCAAGGATTTAGGGGTGAGGGGGCGGTGGTGGGGATCATGGTAAGCGGTTCACAACAAAACACTCAAAACTCCTGGGAGCGGGCACTGATTTAAAAATAAATTACAGAAGACGAAGCGCTAACACTCAAGGGCCCTCAGCAGTGCTGGCGTACACAGGTGAAGATTAGCCTCCTCGCTAATCAGAGGAACAAGGCAGTAATTTGCTCTGAACACAGACAGTAATTAGGACTTGGTGACACTGGATTCCCATAATGCCTTTGTGCTTGACGTGGTCAAATTTTGACAGAGGCTATCCATGCAGGGTCACTGTCCCTCCAGTCTCTCGGCCCTCTTCAGTTGAGGCTCTAAAAGGTCCCTGCAGTTACAGCGGATCCCTAATGTACTTTATGCCTCCCTCACTGGCTCCTTACCATTCGGGTAATTGGAATCTCTTACTGTGGCACTTGAGAATAGAGGCTAAAAACGCTATTTGAAACTGCTCAGTAGTCTGTTGTAGATAAACATTGCTGTGTCGGAGCGTGGATACACTACATAATGGAGTAAGAGTTAAGGCTCTGGTAATACATGCCTCCACTGACTCCTGTGGCTCGCCAGTTGGGAGAACACCTAATTGTTGTGTGCTTTGTTGCCTACTCTGCACCGTTTTACCACCACCTTTATGTGTTGTAGTCGAGTGTTTGCGGCCTCTTTTCTCGCGGACATCCACTAATAAGAGTTGTTGGGATATCAAGAGGGCAGTTTACCCGGCCCGATTTGTTTTTATTTGGAAACGGCGGAGCACAAAACGTGCCCGAGTAAGAAGCCCTTTCTTGCAGCTCATGCCACTCGGAGAGCTCTCGACTTTAGTGCTGCAGTCGCCAGATAGGCATCTGAATGATCTTCAAACGGTTGAACAAGCCGCATTGAGCAAGTGGCTTACAATTGTATCACAGCCTTTGGCTCAGAGACCATCAGGATCTTGACATTCATAGAGACATGCTGTATTTTTTTCCCTTTTTAGACAGTCATTTTAGGCTTTTTTCATGCTCTCTTGAGTCTTTGACGTCTGTGAGTTAAGTATCTGGAGCTATAAAGCTGAGGAAAATATTGGACTGCTCTTGGCCTTTTCTATTTCATCCTCTGACCCGCCATGTTACCCATGATCGGTGAAGGAGAACTCTGGCAGGCTGTGTCAAAAGTGACAGCCGATCGAGTCAGGATGAGCACCATCACGCTTCACAGGATGGAGGCATGAGTTCTGAGTTTTTCCCCCTTTTTGTGCAATATACCATTACACCCTTCGCCAGATCCCTTTCAATTAGTTCCTGTGGTTAACCTGTTTCATTCTTGTGTCTGCAGCTGATAGAAAAAGTCTCACTGAAGTCTTGTGCAGCTGGAGATACAGGAATATGCCTAAGAAAATTGACAAATTTAATGCCAGCTTTTCTCTCTTTTGTCTCCTTTTATTGTTTCTTCCAGGTTGAATGAAATAACCTCCAACATTATATAAATGCTCAATTCATTCTGTATATTAGAGTTGGAAAATAAGTAGCACTCCAGATGACTCCCACTTTACGCGGCAATGATTTATGGTAATTGGAAATTGATTGTGACAGGAGCACAATATTAGAAATTTTCTCAAATCACAATCTTCTATCAAGGGAAATATTCTTTTTAGTGCAGCAGGTACTGGCTACTTTGGAATTAGTTTCTTATTTCCTTACTTGTGATGAAGTAATAAATGTCTGAAGGACATGGAATAAAATATGACTTTAACTAGCCTAAGAATAATAAATACATTTTAAAACTCTCTTGTAAAACTTATTTATTGAAAAACTGTTTCATTGTAATCACGGCTAATTATTATTCTCCGTTTTTCATACAGGGAATGGCAGTTACTTTAAGACAATATAACGATGGCTCCTCCTCGGAGAGTTTCTTTGTAATTAGCCCCACATTTATTACACATCTCTAATCTCTCATTTGAAGGGCACAGTTTTCTAATGTGCTATAAGTCTGGACTCTGTAAAGACCACGTGACACGGCTTGATTTGTGATTCACCGAAGCCTGAAGCGAGTGGAAATGTTGGCAGTGCAGCAGCTACATCTCCACTGCTCGCAATGCTCTTTAAAAACGAATCCCTCGTCGCACCGCGAGGTGACAGACTTCAGCTCCACTGATGTTGTTCCGGTTTTATTTATTTATTTCGGGTGTTGTTTACTGGCCATAACATGTACTGCATTGCATTAACTTTTACTGCTGTCAATGTTGTATCACTCAGAACACCTTTAAAGCACAGGAGCATCCATATCGCAGGGCTGAGGGGAGGAAGGGGGTGAAAAAAAATTAGCCATGGTGACAAGTCTGAAGTGTGAGCTGGAGGTCAAAGGTGCCAAGCCTTAAGCAAAGGTGCTCTAGCCTTTGTCCGGTAGATTGTAAGGGCCTGCGGGTCCAACAGGAACATTTCCACACACAATATCCCCGAGCTGTCAGTGTGCAGTGGCTGGAACATCCTCTCAGAGAGAATGGGGGGGGAGACGGTTCGAGGGGGTGGCGGAGGAGGAGGAGGAGGCACATTGGGGCGGAGGGGATGGGGGGGCAGTGGTAGAGAGGGAACAGTGGCCTGAAGATCCTTGCTGAGAGAAAAGAGAGGGTGGGGGGATGGTGTTGGGGTGTAGGTGGTGGGGAGCCAGAAGAGCTGGAGTGGGAGGATAGAGAAATGGAGAGAGGGGGGGAAATGAGGGAGGGAGGGAGAGAGAGCTGGGGGAAGAAGGGGAGGGCAGAGAGAGAAAGGAGAGACAATGACAAGTAGGGGCTGGCTGGGCACTCACCCATGCCGACAGAGATTGCCATGAGCCATGGCCATTGTTTGAGCGGGTCTCAGCACAGGACCCGCCAGTGGGTTCCCAAGTTTTCACCACTCAACTATAAACTGCTGTGTGGTTTATTTAGAAATGAGAGTATTTACACCTTTTACTATATTTACACCCACGGTTAAACGGCACCCGGGAGGTTTTCCCGTCGCACGGCCACAAACGAGCGCGCCGAGCGGCTCCTCGCGCAGACTGACCTGCGCTGTCATAACACTCCAGTAAACCTCAACTTCACGTGTTCAATATAAAGCATTGTTCAAACTGTGACCTGCGCAAGTGTTAAAACACTTGAGGGGCCTTGTTGTTGCGGCGGGGCGGGAGAGAGAGGGACGGCGTATGTGTGTTTAACAAAGCAAATGTCTATTATTAATACCGTACAGGATAAGCCAATTTTGAAAGAAGGGGCACTTAAATGGTGATATTATTTATTTATAAATTCTGTACACCAGTTAATGGAATTGGCGGGCCTGCTTTAGATCCACAACACAGCTTGAAGTCCACTTTACAGTGATGCACATGCTAAGAGAAGACCTTCCCAGTAGGGTCTTTAAGTGTCAAATATGGGTCAGTCTGCTTGTGTTGACCTGGGGGGTGGTCAGCAGTGAGAGAGAAATGCAGCTGTTAAGTGATGCCAACTCAACCATCGGCAAATCCCTCCAAGCATCCACTCATGCTAAGATGAACGTCCAAGTGCGGCGCTTAGCTGGCCAGCACCACTCTGGCCAAAAAAAATCCATTTATTCTTGTCATGAACTATAAACTAGACCCAAGCAGAGTTGAAACTGTTGTTAGCGCTGTGCTATTTCCTTCTCTCTCTTTTTTTTTTTCCTCCGCCATATCAACTGCGAGACTTTTCAAAACTCTCTCAGTTTTTCCTTTGAAAGTGGTTCCGCTTGAAATAAAGTCTAGTTCCCTATGACCCAACCAAGTTCTCTTTCATATTCTATCACATAGCACTTCATATAAATAAATCTACTGTATCATTCCACGGTTGCGGTCAGAGGTCGACTGATGGAGCTTTGTCAATGGCCGATGCTGGTATTTTTAGTATTTCTATGTATGATGCTCATTTTCTGGACCAAATTATTATTTTTTTAACTCCTCTACTCTACAATCTGCATTTTGTGTCGTATCTTATAAAAACAAAACAAAACTTGAAAATCATCAAAAAACAAAATTTGTCAAATGAATTTTTGGATAAAAAAAGTTTAACTGACTTTTCTAAGTTTCTGAGAACAAATATGTGTAGTAATCGAGCAATGCCGATTAGGGAAAATCAATCAATTGATTTTAAATCAACATCATCATTTTAAACCTACAGTGTGCGATTAACGAATCACAAAGGCTACAATTTGGAGGATGCAACCATTTGTGGTAGTTTTATGCAAATTAAAAAGGTGATTCATACATGTAGTTAACATTTTATATTAATGCCATCACCTTATGAATCTATTACTCACTATTATACTAAAGCCAAGAATCTATAATAAAAGAAATTCCATATTGTCCTTGAATAGTTCAAAAACCGTCATGTGAACAACTGCTCTTCGTGCTTTACATTGCCCCTCAGGGACTAATGAAGTTGTTTGAATCTGAATTCTAATGCTGATTATTATTATTATTTATTTTTTTTTACATTAAATTCATCATTCCCTCCTCATACCACTTCTTCCCATTTTCCGCCGCTGCGATATCCGTCGCCGCCGAGCGACACGAGGCGCTGCCAGATTGTGTAACTTTGGATTTTAAACACGTCTCGATTAACAACTTTTGTTTCACTCGACAAATTATGTCATCGTGCATCTGTGTCACCCGTGGCACATTATTGCACTCGGGTGACACATTTTAAGCACTGCTCAACCAAGAACTGGGTATTATGATTGCTCCTCTGATCCCCAACCTCACCTCCCCATCTTGCCTTATATCCCTCGCAGGAGCAGCGCGGCCCCCCTGAGCTGTGTGGTCAACGATAGCCCGCCAGAAACGAGCCCCGAGTTGCGGCGCTGCGTCGAATGGCTCCAGGCGTACTTCAGTGAGCCACAGACCACTGGGAGTCTCCCGCTCCCTGCCTTTCACCACCCCGCCCTGCAAGGAGGTCTGTCATGGATAAATATTTGCAGAGCCATGACTGGGATCAGGCTTTCACTCTTAATTGTCAGTTACATCACTTAAACTCACTGGCTCACTGTGTTATAATGAAGTATTTTATGGCTGAGAGAGGGAGCGAGAGAGAGAGGGAGCGAGTGAATGAGTCGAGGAAAGTGAGTGAGTGAGAGAGAGAGGGTGAGCAAAGGAGAGAGAACAGAACACAGAGCTGTAACTTGGTTCAGTAATCTGTGGCAGCTCTTACCACGCGTGTTAGTCTTGGCAAGCTTTTCCATGATTCTTGGCACATTCTTTGAAACTGATCGAATTCCACTCTTGACATTTTCAGACAGGAAGCTTTATTTTTTTTGCCTTTTTTTTTTAATGAGAACATGTGAATGGTGCTAAAGTTTGAATGAGCTTATTGTTGGCTTGACCAGTCACCGAGGGCGAGTAAAAATGAAAGCACCCCGAAAAAAGGGACAATTGGTGTCCTTTCAACTGGTAGTTGGGACGGCAGAGTGAGAGTCGGCGGTGTGAAGGAAGAATGAATGATTTGCCTCGAGGCCTGGACTATCATTCAAAAACTAAACATATACACTAACATAGTTTTCTTCTATATCAATATAACAAAGGTTTAATGTATCGATTTAACGTTTTTCCCCTGTGCACACTTTCAGACATATTATATATCATATATCATATACACAATTAATCGAGTACTTGATTGATCTGTAAAATTTTGAAAAATGTTGATTGGTGGTTGACAAACCCCGAAAAGACGATGTTCTCGAATGATTCAGTTTTATTGATTTCTTTGTCATGTGAAGCAAAGAAACCAAAAAATCAGCTGGAAAATCAGAAAGCTTGTTTTAATTCTTGAAAAACAACAACACTCAAACCGATTAATCAGTGATCAAAATAGTTGATTGATTAATCTAATAAAACACGGCACATAACGGTGTAACGCTGCAACTAATTCTAATCTGTCGGTTATTTTCTTAATCAAGTACTTTTAAGTAGGGTTAGGGTTAGGGTACACTTTAAATGATGTTCTTAATTTTATCCACAAACTAAAATGAATCTGTTTTAATGATTTCTTTGTTATTTGGAGCAAAGAAACCAGAAAATATTCACATTTATGAAGCTGGAAAAAAACACTCAAACCGATCAAATGAGATCAAAGTAGTTGACAATTAATTTATGAATTGATTAATAATCGATTAATCTGAAATGGTAATGTGGGAAACAATGTAGTTTGCTTTCAACTCTTACTCAGGACACTTATCGTTGAGAATCATCTGTACTGACTGACTGAGAGACTCTTATCATGATTTTTGGTTAACAGCTCTAGTTGCATCCATGCAACTCTTTTTTTTTTTTTTTTTTTTTTACCTTTTTTTTCCTGAAATCATAAACTTAGCATGCTTGAGTTGTTTTCAAAACAATTACTCGCCATTTCTTTGTCACACTGAGACATTGATTGCATTTTAACTTAAAGATTTTTTTTTTTCCTCTTTTCCAGAAGTGCTCATTTAGAGTCAGAAGCACACCTACACAGGGAGGCAGAAAAAAAAAAATAAAAAAAATAACTCTAATATATGCATTTAACAATTGTGCCTCTCTTCCCCTGCAATCAGGCCTCAGTTGCTCTCTAATTTCATGCAGATCTGCAGTGCTTGAGTGATGGCATTTTCAATGAGCAGGTACTCCATCGAGACCCTGTATACAGCTATGAGTCCCACGCTCCCGCAAAAGGCAATGCAGAAATACATCAGGACCAATTACGATATCAACTTTCAGTGTGATTCCCTTCGCCACCAAGTGCTTGTGTACCAGCCCCAGGCTCTTTCAAATCGCATCTCATCTGAAGTCTTTGGGGTTTTAATTAAATTTCAGGATAGATGGAATTCTTCATTAGTACCTGATCTGAATAGGTGATTGTGCTGTGTTCCACCTCTCTCCCTCGCCTGTTGTTTTGGGGCTCAGTAAATACAGGGTTTAGGCTTGGATTGCTCTCAGTAGTCGGAACCATAGGCCATGCCGGTGTAAAAATGTTAAACGTGAGCATCAAGTGTATTTGTCTTTTGAGGAAGAGGAAAATAGAGGCGTTCTATCTTTTTTTTTTTTTTTTTTTTTCTTTTTTCTTGCTTGTTGATTCACAAATATCAAGGATTTGTTTTGTTTTTTTTATTCCTGTACAAAATCCTTCTCTGTCTAGTCATGCCTCTGCCGCCTGCCTGGGAAAGGGGGAAAAAAAGAAAAAACAACAAAACAAAAAAAAAACACAAGTTTAATCAGGTCATTACAATCTGTGACAACCAACTTTTGTTTGCTCAGTTATCTTGAGGGAGAACCCGAACGCGACAGCGCTCTCGCAAGCACCTGTCATGTTATATTGAGTTGTGACCTTCACTTGAAGTGTTGCCATGTTTATTTACACATTTCTGACAAAACAAGCCACTTTTCATATTAGCTGTCACGGCATACCTGAGCAACAGAGGTGACATAAAAGCTACGACGCGGGGTTGCTGTTTCCTATACTGTCTCGACTGATTGTCGCGCGACGGAAACATCACACGCGAGCTTGGTCGACAGCAGTAGAGGAATGGCGAGTGTCACGCTCAAGTGAACGTGTGTGTGTGCGCCCCCCCCCTCCATGAAAAACACAGACACCATCGTGAGTTCTTAAAACGATGCATATTCTTATCTCATTAATTATACATCCATATGTAACAGACGAGAGGATCTTAGTCTCGGTAAGCGGCACGGGGAATGTGCAGGGAGGGGGCCCGGGCAAAAGTGTGTGGGGGGGGGGGCTGGGGGAGGGAGGGCGGTCTTCAAAGCCCAAATGACTGTGTTCCTGCAGGAGCTTGAACCTCCCCCTGTGCACAGCACAGGGCGAGATGAGACACTCACCAGGACTCGCCCCTGTGATGTGGAGAGGAATTAGGGAAATGAACGTTTTCAGAATATCGAATAATCAGAGAATCATCAGCACCCCGTCAGCCTTCAAAAGTATAGATCCCTCAAGACTCAAGAGACACTTTGACTGGGAGTCAAAGTCTTCCCTCCCATTAGACACAAAGGATAATGAGGGCGCTGCATTTCCACTATTGTCTTTTTTTTTTTTCTTAACTCTCACAACCATGTATGAGGTGAGTGTCAGCTGGAAGTCGTCTCCCACCCCCAAATCTATCATTAGCAGCTGCTGATGGAATTCATTTTTTTTCCCTTCTTTTCAAATTGCTCTCGTATACAAAATTATGAGCGAATCCATCACAGATGTCAATACTTTCATAATCAACAGAACCGTTCGATTTTTCCCGGGGTCAATCCGTCTCTGCTTCGGCAGCGGCCCTATCACCTGGCCTCACAGTAGGTAATGATCTGTGACATAATTATGGGATGTCCGTAAACATGTAAGTGGTTCCTCTCAACTTTTATTTAAACAATTGACATCGCTGCTCCCCGGATCTAAAGAGGGTCCTGACCCCAGACACACCATATTAGGTTCTTTATGAAGTATGGGGCTCGGGGACTGCTCTCCAAATCATTGCTGGTCACCTCGAATGACCCACATGAAGTCTCTGTCACTAACACTGATGAGGGCAAAGTTCTTTTAACCTCTGTGCCGGCAGATAAAAGCACAGACTTGCTCTTGCGTTTGAACTGTTGGAGATGTGAAACCTGTCCGGGAGAAAAACAGCTGCCCGGGAGTCTGAGAGCGGCGTAAACAAGTCCGGGCGTCTGTTGCTCACTCGGTACATTTCCATGCACAGACTTAACTGTGCATGGAGTGCGGCCGCGGCGCTGACTATGGCATTTAATTGGTCTAATGTCCTTGTCTCTATTTACAAGTATTTGCGGTTTTGATTTATTGAACGTCCGCCTCTGCTGCACGTTAGGTGATTTCTGATTTGCTTATTATGTCACAGACCACAACAACTTTCACTGGCGGCGAGTTGCAACTGCACAGTGTCATTCTGTGACCTTCTGACATCCATTAAGCTTCAAAATGTTTATTTCTTAAACTCGGCAGAGCATACATGTGGTGTACTTTGGTGCATTAGCTGCTTCTATTATTTCTGCAGGGAACTGTTGAGTGTCTAGCACCTAGTCCAGTTTAGGACATTATCTGGGTGCATGAGACAGACTTTGAGAGGTTAAAATCCACTTTCAGTTGGACGGATTAAATTAGATTTTTGTCTTAACATCGTGTAATGTCATGAAAGTCATGTCCGTTCAAACTTGTGCGAGGAAAGAGAATAATCTGTGTGCAGCAGCCCATGGAAAAAAGTAACACGGTGACGTTTTGTTGTGAAATGAGCAAAACGGTGACACCAAAGCACCCAAAATTAGCCGTGTGGAAGTATTTGGGGGTTCTACATCAAACTAATAGTGGTTAATAGTCAGAGTAATGATTGATAATGTAATATGTTTGTGTTTGCAGGTGGTGGTGGGTGGGAGGAGGGGGTCATATCTGAATATCTTCAAAGCCTGAGTACTGACTGTGCTTGTTGTTTGGGAAAGAAAGTGCTCATCTGCTGGCATGACACTGACTTTGGTTTGTTTGTCAATAACGTTTGCATCAACAGGGATTTGTCTGGGCAGGTTGTCATCGGCACACTCGTGACAAAGCGATATTAATATGTGCCGCACACACGCATCCTGTGGCCAAATCCGTGGCTTTATGAGCGAGAATAAACGCCTAAAAAAAAAAAAAAAAAAAAGAAGAGAGAGAGATTCCAGGGGTGTATCTTATCTCCTCATAACATTAAGTCTGTCTGCGTAAGAGCCCGTCATCTCGTTGACAGCGTGATTATTACCTGAAAAATTATTAAACAGTACCTACGGGCCTTGTTCAAGACAAAGAACTCACATGGGTGTGCATCAATCAAATGTATCCCCTTTAGGTTTTACACTTATTCCCCCCAGTTTAGGCAAATTGCCTTGTTCACGTGGCTTTGTGTAGCGGAGAGTGACTATAAGGTAGCGAGGGAGCCTGGGGAGCAAAGGATGTTCACTCTGTAGAAGAGAGACAGGGGTGTGACATGTTTTCACACAATGCCAATTTAGAGGGATTTCTCATAGATCAGTTGTCATGTGCTCTCTTAGACCATATAAATGAGAGAGAATGGGAGATCACTAATTGAATTTTCATGACTGAGTACATGTACATACTAGAGGAACCTCACCCCCCCCACACTTGATAACGAGACCATTGTTCCTCATCTTCTTTCTCTCTCTCTCTATCCAAAAGAAGAATGTTGTTCACTACACAAACCCGGTGCGCCTCCGTGTCTTAAGGTTTTTCCGAGATGCTTCAAATACTTAACCCTTTTTATTCTCTGGCAGTCGGAGCTGTAGACAAACATGCCTCTCAGTCACTGCGTGGTAATCCAGAAAAGAAGAAGAAAAAAAAGAAGGGGAAAGATAATGCTACTGCTAAAGTGCTAATGGAATCAAAGCCGTTAATGTGGTCGGTTAAGCTGCGGATGATTTGAGGAATTCTGCCATTTAAGTGAAGATGATATAATGAATCTACTCTGAATAGAAAGCAATTAAAAGGACAAATTGGTCTGATTAACCTCAAAGTCATCCCACTGCCACGAATGATGTGCAACATTCAAATTATTATTATTAAAAATCTGGAGCAGATTTGCAGTCTTTTTGGCCTCTCTTAATCCTTTTAAATGAAGCAGCGAACTTTTTTAATTTTAGCTTTGACCTTTGCAAAGCATAACCTAGATTTTTCTGCTATGGAAATGATTTTCTCCCATCTACAGCTTCTGTAGCATGCTAATACTAGTTCTAAGGTCAGACGGAGGGACGTCAGTATGTTTGGCTGTTTTTAAATGAGGATTGTAGAGCACACGTTTGCAGGAGACCTCAGACACGTGGTCCATTTTGGCCCTAATGGAAAATTAAGTGCATCAAAATGTGGTGATCTCTTGATTTTAAAGTCAAAAAACATTTTATTTTCAGCAGAGGATGATCGCGAACTGTAAACACTCCTCAGTCAGCTGTCTCCGTGTGTGATAAATGAAACCAGGGGCTCTCTCGCTCGTTCTCCCGTCCTCTCCCCCCTCCGTCTCTCACTCTCCCCCCCTCTGTACCTCTGCTTTGTGGCAAAGAAGCGTTCACCTGCCGTGTGCTGCGCGTTCTCCTGGAGGATGTGAAGTTCGGAGAGACGGTGTCATACAAACGCCTCGCTGAGATGGCGGGAAACCCCAGAGCGGTGCGAGCGGTGGGAGGAGCCATGAGGAGGAACCCGGTGAGTGTACATGACATTGATTGACAGACTTCTCTCTCTCTCTCTCTCTCTCTGTCAGACAGGAAAAGTAATTGTGTGTTAGTTTTATTTTATTTTTTTTTTATGTTGACTACACCTTTTTTATCTGTGGTGTGTGGATAAGCAGACAAAAAAAAGTGGAGCTGCTTATAGGCAAAAGTTAATTAGCAAATTTTTTATGTGGGGTAATAAATAAGCAATTTTAATAAGAAGCAAGGGAGAAGCCATATCTGACTCCCTCACAGTATTAAATGCAGATCTGTTGTTTGTTGATTGGCTGAAAATAATGTGAGGATTTGCTGCTTTTTCTCTGGTCTTATCTGAAGTAAACACAGTATTTTTTGGTCTCTTTTGTCATAAAAATAAGGAAACTGTTAGCCGGGAAAATATTTTCTGGTGTTTTATTTGACTTCACAGTGTAATTGACCATGGAAAATAATCATGTGATTATTCCTGTTATTTGCACGTGAAAACACCACAAAATTATGTATTTGTTGGCCTAACCCTGCGATGGACTGGCAACCTGTCCGGGGTCGACCCCACCTTATGCCCCGCGTCAGCTGGGACGGGCTCCAGCTCTCCGTGACCCTCATACGGAGGATAAATATTAAGTAGTATGAATTATAGGATAAATTAAATCATAAACATGTAGGAAAATAATCTGTATTTCGTGTACTATACCACACAGCAGTGTTTCCCAAACCTTCTATTTATAGTGACCCCCCCTAAATACAACTTGTGACCCAATTCACAATAGAAACTGTCATATTATAGTTTATTTTAACTGTTTTACAACTACATTACAGTGAATACAGTCATTGATACGTTAATCACAGCACGTTATTTAATAATTCTTAAGTGAAAGACATAATTCAAAAAGTCCTGACATTCAAGTCTCTGGGAAAAGACTCACGACAAATTACTGAAATGTTCCACATGAAATGGTTTTTCAGGAGTTGTTTCAGAGTCGTGTAAGCCGAGGATGTAGGTTGAAAAGCTCGCGATGACGAAATAAAAGCCTCCCCCCCGACCCCCGACCCCCGAAGAAGTCAAACTATACCTACAGCGTCATTTTTATGCCCACATGTTTGACATTAAACTTGCTCGAAATGAACACTCACCAATTATATCCAAAGTCCTATAGGAAACCTGGCCCGCCGAGGTAAACTTACCACGTTCCATTTGTCGCTCGTAAAAACAAGGAAATTGTCGCCCTGGCAAAATATTTCCCAACTATATTCTGATGGTTTATGGACTTTGCAGTTAATTGAGTATGAAAATAATCACCCGGTATGACTCTAATTATATATATATACATACATACATGTGTATGTATATACAGTATGTTCCTGTGATTTGGATTTAAGTTGGGCCGTGTGAACCCACCACGTGGATCGATCTACGTCGATGTTTTAGCAAAGAAGAAAGCTGAATAAAGGAAATAAACAGGAAAACAAAGATATACCGTAATAGAAGAGAGGCATTACCTACAAAAGACTGAAGTTGTCCAATAAAATAACTTTACAGGAGTCGTTAACACATAGCGTGTGTTTGAAAGACGAGATAAATGCCCCCCCGCGAAGAACTCAAGCTCCACCCACAGCTGCGATTTTAAGCCCAAACCTTTTGTTCCCGTTTCCCTCAAGTCTTTGCTGAAGATGTTCACTCACTGCAAATCTCTTATTCTTGTCGGGGGAGAAAAAAAAAAACCTGGCCCCGCATCATTTTGCCCACGAATCCACTGTGTGTACAAAATGGAGGGCTAGAGGGCAAGTGGTGTGTCTTCTTTTGATCAAACCCTTTGATCAAAGCCCGTTTAGCTCTGCCCATGTAGTGCTGTGGGCACCACCGGTGTGCTCTGCGAGGCAGAGAACACCGCCTTGTGCAGAAATGCAGCCGCCGCTGAGATGTTATCCCTCGTTCGTACAGTGTGTGCTGTGAAATATCTGCTTGTGTACAAAACGACGTCTCTTTTCCCTTCTGATGCCATTCGCGACTAAAGACGGGCGGTAATTCGTGTTGACGGAAAGCCAATTAAAACGTCTGATAATACAGACAAACCACAATTTTTTTTATTTTTTTTAACAGTCTGTACACTTAACGTGATACATGAGCCAATGGCATTGCTTCTGGATGGGCTGTCGAATTCTTCTCAGTCTCATGTTTTACAGACGTTTCTCTCCTTTCGTCGGGGAGGCTGGGAGCCTGAGCCCTCAGCTCCTGATACAGATCCAGAGTCAGATTGTCAGTGTCAATTACTTGTCAGAAAGCGCCGCTCCACTCGGGCTTCAGCTGTGAAAAGCTCAGTGTGTTCAATCGATCCTTCCCCTCTCTCTGTGGCACTTCTTCTTCACCAGGATTTGAGTATTGATAAGCCTGGTGTAGTGCTCTTTCCCCCCCAAGTGAAGAGGCAGATCCGAAGGCCTTGAGGGTACCCAGCTTTCCCTCCAAACCCGGGGAAACGGTATTGATCCGAATACTGGAGCAGTATTTCTCTGCCTGCAAGGTTAATCCGGGGCTCGGAAAGTTTTATTGCTGTTGATGTGGGACCGGGTTTAATGATGGATTTGAACTGAAGCACACATCATGCCCAACTTTTTTTTTTTTTTTTTATCTATCTATATATATATATATATATATATATATATATATATATATATATATATATATATATATATATATATATATATATATATATATATATATATATATATATATATATATATATATATATATATATATATATACATACATATATATAAAAAAGGCAGGACGTGCAGCCATCAAGTCAGGATAACTCGGTTAAATTGGAGAAATATAGTCACAGTGCAAGGAGAACACAATGAGGGCACCATTAAGAAAATGCTAAAAGCAGTAATTGCTGTGATTCTCTCCAACCGTCGCCACTCTCCTTGTTCTGAATTCACAATGATCGAAGTGTCTTAGGCTCGCTTGTTTAATCTTTCTCCAGCCATTTAGTTTACAAAGAACTCGGGACCCCCCTGGCATTCGTCTGCAACAAGAGTAAACGCTCCACCGACTTCCTCTTTTTAATGATCACAGGGTTATCAGATCTTAATGTTGACACCCTCTCGATTGAATATTCATCCTGCTGGTGTTTTTGCCCATTAATTTTTGATTGCTTCTTTGCTTTACACTATTAAAGAGTAAAAAACATTTATACCCAAAGACTGAGCCTTCACCCTGAATGTGGATTTGTGCAGGATCAAACCAGGCACTTGTAGTGTGGCACTTTGTTTTCACGCAGTGCACATGAACAGGAAGGGAAAAAAAAAAATGCAGATTCATATTTTCTACATGTTGGTTACTTTTAAGTGACACGTTTATGCGGCGTGAATACATAGAGGTGTTGCTGTGACAAGAAAGCAGGTGATTTGCAGAGCTCTGCTTGTTATACTGAGGTGTTTTTGTTTTTTTTGGTAAGACAGTTCATTATTTTTCTTAGTTTAAAGTGTGTGTTTTAAAAAGAGAAAGAGAGTATATTGTTATTTACTGGAAAATTACAAATGACATTTTTACAAGTGTGGAAAAAGTCGCACATGTTTATTTCCTCAGAGTTGAATTCCTGTCTCTGTCTGTCTGTGTGTGTGTGTGTGTCAGGTTCCGCTCCTCATTCCCTGCCACAGAGTCATTTCCAGCAGTGGACAGAGTGGGCCGTACATGAGCGGCAAGGGCGACCATCTCAAACAATGGCTGCTCACCCATGAGAGGCAGCGAGGGGAAGGCTAAAGCATGACAGAGGCCAACTGTCCTTCATTTACTGCACACACACACACACACACATATGTACGCGAGGGGAGGAGGGGGCGGGGGGCAAGGCCAGGATTTTATTTTATTTTTTTCGACCACAAAGCAGGGCCATAAAGTTGATCGTGCTTGGCACACACTATGGAACAACTGGAGCTACTTGTAAATATTCATTTTACACTCCTTTTTTTTTTTCTTTTTTTGTTTGAAAAAAATAAATAAATCTAAGAATAGAGATGCTACATTGTTAATGTGATACAGAGTTGTTGCAGAATTAGAATGTACAAAAATAACTTAAACAGAGAACAGTAGGAATTACAAACATATGCTCCCGTGGGGTCTCCGTTGCCATTTGCCAGATAGGGCTGGAATGGTTTTTCTAAGGAATTATTATTCCCTTAAAAAATATGTCTCTTGCATTGTTGTTGTTTGTTTTTGTTTCTCCTAAGCAGAATTAGTCTTTGTACCTCTCGTTGTTTTTTTTTTTTAATTTCCTGCCAAGTGGATGCTTTGTTCAACATCCAGTGATAAAGGCTCAGAATTTTTCCACCGCTACAAAGCTTTTGTAGTGAAGCATTTGTTTTGTCTTCATTTAAGATCTCTCATTGTTCGCCCCTCGCCTTACGAGCCACCTAGACAACAGACGTCTTATGCATTATATACCGCGCTTATGTTGCGTTTGACGTGTGCAAATAAATACATTTCAAAATGACAAATATTGGCTTTTCATCATTATAATTGTGTTTAATTTAAAAACGTTTTTTCATGTAGCGTTCACTCAGCTCCGCTCATAATTAATTATGCTGTATGTCTTCTCTCTCTCCCTCTCTCTCTCTCCCTGCTGCAGCTCTGCATGTCACTGCTCCCTCTTTTATTTCCGAGTGGTGTTTTCCATTAGAGGGCAGTACAGAACGGGAAACAGAAATCAACATTTCAACCTTGAAAATCCATCCTGCACTTGCACAAATCTGTAACTTAAATGTTTATTATTGTGCTGCGTTATTTTCCATTACAACCTCCTTTTTAAATCCCTTTGGGGATAAATTATTCATTCCCTAACAGAGCATATGGAGAGGTCACTCCGTGGTGGCGTGTGTTTAGAGGAAGCAAAAAAAAAAATCACTGGCTTTAATTGAATATGTCCTGTACCTTCATTTTCTCACAATTATCTAGAGTAAAGCTGACACTAAAGCCCTTTTTTACCCGCCTTCTAAATTTGTGATTCTCCTCACTGTCGAGTGCAAAGTGACCCTTAGTTGCCCATAGTTATTCCTCCTCTCTTCAGCCCAGGTAGCCTAATAATCCATCCTCCAAAAATAACCTCGGCTCTAACCTTTATAGAACCAATTCAAGTGGCCCCGCTCGCTGAATACATTTGAACTTTTTTGCTGCATTTTTTTGAATTTCTTATCCGATCAGCTTTCGTGTCGGCTGTCTTCGCTGCTGCTGCTGCTGCTGCTGCTGCTGGACTCACTTACTCTGCCATTGGAGCGCCATCGCCGTGTATAGATGTTGAGGCAGCAGACAGGCAGATGAAGAATGAGACTCAGTCTGTGGTTTCACAGAGGGCTAATGATGCCTGTGGTGACTACAGGCTACAGTCAGGCCCCTAACGAAGGGAGCTGTGACACAGCCACAAGGGGTCCCATTTAAGCCAGGCGCACTGTGAAGTGCACTGTAAGCACCCTCCTTTTTTTTTTTCTTTTTTTTTTCTCCCCTTTGCTTGTGGCTAAGTAAATTCTATGGAATGCTATGAATTTAGCAACTCCACTATGATGTCTGTAGTTGGTGCAGCTGATATTAAAAAAAAACAAAAAAGAACAAGTTCAGCATCAAAGCGCTGCCAGTAATTGGCCGCATAAATGCTTAAAGGTACCCACAGAAAAAAACACTTTTTTTGCTTTCTCAATTTTACCGGAAATGTATCCGTATCAGCTGCACTTTTGTTATTATTATTATTATTATTATTATGTCTGTATTATTTTGTGGTTGTGTACTATTTTTTTATACCACTTCCACATCATGCAGCCATGTCGGACATATAAAGGAACTGGATGAAAAGAGCATCTCATCATCCGCGCTGTTAATCTCCGCGAAACCTTTAATTTTGGCCTAATATCTGCCTCCATTTCAAGAAGAGTGAGTGCACGTGCGTGTGTGTGTGTGTGTGTGTGATAGAGGGAGAGAGAGAGCATGTGGCAACGTGTGCTGTGTGTGCACATGTGTATGTCCATATGTGTGTGGGTGAAGTGGATGATATTGAGTCTGACTTCATAAATCACCCAGACACTGATAAACTCCCCATGCACCCACACACCGCTAATGGGCAACCCTTAAGGAGTGTGAGTGTCTCGTGCGGCGTTTGATTCAACATTTATTAACCCCCTCACACACACGCACACACGTGCACACACACACACACACACACATGCACGCGCACACTCATTTGAGCCCCAGAAAGAGCGAGGATGTGGTTGGTGGCATTCTCCGTGTTAGTGCAGGGTTCTGACCTGGCCGTGCTGTATTAATCATAGAGGATAGTAGCAGCAGCAGCAGCAGCAGTAGTAAGATACATTTAGATTTTACAACCACAACACCAACGCCGCCCTCTTGCTTTTGCCAACATTAGTTTCCTCCTCGTAACTTATATCCTGTCTCCAACTCCCCATCTCATATCCCGGGCACCCCTCCTCATTACAGAACAATCTTCTGCCCCCACATCAAATATAAACACCCTGAGCTTCCATCTCTTGCTCTTCATACATGTCAGATCGTAATTCTACTGATATCATAACCTGCACCCCTTGGTAGAAGACGCGAGCTTAGCGGGGACCCTGCAGAAGTTAATCCTGCAGACACAACAACGGTGATTCATAAATCGCAGCTTCCTTTTTTTAAAAAAAACAAAAACTTTTGTAGTTTGTACACTAAAAAAGAGAAGTAAAGTTTTTGGAGCATATCAACTCAGCTGCAGGCAGTGCACGGCTGCTGGGAAGACACGAGGAAAGGAGTATCCGGCATGCAGATAGGCAGTGTCCAAGAGTCAGTCAGACAGATAGACACAGGGATAGATAACTGGATAGACAGACATTAGAGTGGAGCTTGGCTGCACTATCAGGTTTCCTCCCCCTCTGTCTCTCTGCCGGGACAGCCTGGCCTCAGAGGCCCTGACACCGAGGCACCGCGCAGCCAGCCGCGACAGCTGCCACAGCAGCATCTAATACCAACACACTCCACGCTACGCCGCAACTACAAAGAGAAATATCATTTCAAACATGGCATACTTTGATGCTCTTGTAATGATCTTTGGGTTTTGAGAGCAACGTATGGTGCATTTATTTTGTTTTGTTTCTTAAGAACAAAGAGACACCACCATCACCATCACACACACACACATGCACACACACTCCCCAACCTCCTCCCTTCGTCGCAAACAACTTTAGGACAGCGGTGATGAGACCGAGCAGGATTAAATGAGAAAGTAAAAGAAAACCCTGAGTGGTACCAGCATGCGGGTGTGTGCTTTAGCAACCTTGTACCAGTGTGTCATTGTGACCTTACGAACCCAAGTGCTGGTCTGGGGGTCCCTAATTAGGAACGGCTGATGAGCGGCCATACATTACGTGAGAGCCGGTGCCTGTGTGTGTGTGTGTGTATCAGATCTGCGACTGTGCGCCGCAGTTGTCAGCGTGGTAAGGAGAGTGTCTCGGGCTGGAGAAAGTGCAGGTCTAGCCTTGGTCATGTTGACGGAGGGGGCGGCACTTCAGAGGCTCCAGGACCCCGTGGCACCAGTCGCCCCAGTCCCCCAGACAGACTGGGAGCATCTGGGCTCTGTCAGCGCCTCTGGCCCCCGCAGACTCCGATCTATATGACGGGGGAGAGGAGTGGATTGGATCAGGGAGAGGGAAAATATGAGCCAGATTCCTCAGCCTCGTGCGAAGTGCACGCTCTGCCAGTTTTCTTGTTTACGCGTATGTACGCGTGCATTAAGGCCTGATAACAGGTCATGGTGATTAATTTTGTATCATGAGTGATGGGGTGGGGGGGGGGGGGGGATATTGATTAGCGACTAACGCTGGAAGTATCCTGTCTATAAAGTCTCCAATTAGGCATTAATTAAAAGTGTGCGGCTGAAAAATATGCAGCGCCCGCTCAGCCCGAGCAAAAACATCCAGATCAGAATGACAGATATCATTCCAGGGTTTTCCTTATGAAAGCGACGAGTGATTTGATCAAGCTCTGCCACATGGAAACTGATACACACACTTGCCAAGACTAATTAATCCATACACTAAATTAGGAATATAAATTGTGGTCCCAATTTAACAAGGTCAGTCTTAACTTCTCCCTTTACACTTTATTTAACTGTGTAGGAGAGTGGTGGAGAGGAGAAAAAAAAAAGAAAAGGAAAAGGCGGCCCTATCAATGTGCTTCGCTTATTATGATTGACGATTGATGATTAAGTCCTCCAGCTGACACACACCACCAAAGCCGGTGAGTTGGAATTGGATGTGACACATACACAGTTCTGCGTGTTAGGTAATTCGTTGACGAGGGGCCAAATTCATTTATGGAACAGCGGTATTGGCAGGCATGGACACTCTCTGCAAAAACAACGATAATCACAGAGGTTTGGCGCCGTGTGACAAGGACTCTTCAGGGAAAGGCCCTTACACGCTGCTTTGTTGGCCGTCCCTCCCTAAGATGGAGGGAAACATCCGCCGCTGTTCTTAAGATGAGCGTCGCTCCGACGAGGAGGTTCAGAGAAGGTGTTGATGACGTTCAAAGGGCTTGATTAGCATTCATTGGGTGCTGTTTTAACATCTGCAATCGTAAATATGTAAATAATACATATATGGAAGGTATAGATTTTTGAGAAATGTATATTATAGCTACAGTGTGGAGTTTTTTTTTCCAAGGGGGAAGCGATGAGTGAATAGTTTCTCATTTTTTTTGGTGGAATGGATGAAGTAAAAGCCCTGATAAATACCTCGTAATGAAACATGAGGGGGACCCTGTCTCAAGCCATTTAATCTCTTTTCACATTCTCCATTTTTTCTGCTAATGAGCCTTATTGACAATCAAACAGAAGCTGTCATCCCCCAGGATGCAACACTCCCAGCCCCTGCGTGTTTGTCATAGTGTCCTGGCAATCAGAGCTGCCTGCAAGACCAGGCTGGCAGTTAGTGGTTCTCACAGCAGCGCTGCCTGAAAATGGCACACTTCCTGTAGAGTTGCAGCTGCCACCTCTGCTACTTCCATTACTTTCTATAGCATGCAGATGTTGTATCAACATTCCCTGCCAAGGGGACTGCAATAACTGTGAGATTCATGCCATGTTTCAGAGGCACGTCAATTTCTCAAGTGGCACAATTAAAGAGGGAAATACAGTACCAGGTTTTTCACAGGCGCTGAAATCGGAAAAGGGCTTTTTCACTGTTTTTTCTTTTATTTTTTTTTTGAAGGGTGTGTGTGGGGGGGGGGTGGGTATTTCATAAGGTTTCAGAAATCCACCCGATTTTTACTGCCCTTTTCCTGAGTTGAGCTGTTCTGTGAGTCTTTGTGCGGCAGACCTGTCGTGACCCACAGCGGATATGGAAATGGGGCTAAGGTTTTATGGGCCAAACGGATTGGACACAGTCAAGCTCAGGGGGCATGAATATTGGATGTTATTTCTGCTCCCTTTTTATGTAATCCATTGCCAATACATTATTAATAGATGATATCATATCCAGAACTACTGGACAAAGCACTACAGAGCGGTGCTATGAAAGGAGCTCTATGTGGCGGAGACTGTTGCTGAAAATACAGTTCAAGTGATATTATTTTATAGCTGTAGCCTAACACTTTCTGACCAGGCAATCTTCACCCTGCAATTTTTTTTTTTTTTTGCGGCGAGTGAAGTTCACAAGGGGGGGGGGAGAAAAAATGTGGTGAATACTGTGTTTCTCCCAGGTCTAAATCTCGTATTTGTGGGTTTGAAATACACTGAGACATTGATGAAGTATCAAATGACACCCAAATACAAGTTTAATGGATTTTAAAGCACCGAGATACTTTGCTCATCCTTCTCAACTGCAGCGAGTGAAGTGGAAATCTTTCCAATGTTCTTGAGGTTTCCTTTGCAAGGCAGACTCCCAGTGTACGGTAGCAGGGGAGCAGCGTCTTATCTGACGCGCCAATTCACTGACAGGAGACTAATCTGGGACTATTAAAAAAAAAATGAAGAAAAAAAAAAGGTCAGATTCCCTGCTTTGATTCAAATGTGAAAATTGCTCAAAAAAAAGGTCAGATTCCCTATATTGATTCATTGTGATCTCAGAGTTTATGATCTCGGGTTGCCAGTGAAGTTTTTATGAGTCACAGCAGCAGTGTCCTACTCGTGTGTGTATAAACTTCATGAGACTTGCGGCCGCTTCTTCTTCTCCTCTGCACAAAACACGTCGCTCAGCGGTTACACAAATCCCGCCTGTTCCAGAGCAAAGCCTGTAAAAAAGAAGCAGTGTCCACCGAGTGCGCCGGATAAACCACCGTCCTGCCTTAATACTGTACACACACGAAGGTGCTCTCACGTAAGCGTCAATTAAAAGTGAATGTATAAGCCCCTCAATAAGGGTTATTACATAGGGAGTGGATGCGTAAGGTAATATTCTCCTTTTAAGGTCAGTTTGAATTGTTTTTCCTCATGGGAAGCAGTAGATTGATAAAGAGCAAACAAAACCTCTTTTCTGAATGCTTGTCCTCCATGGCCTCAATGAAGGTTTCATTCCTTTATATCATCCAGCCCAATTCCCAGCATGCACGGCCATTGTGGCGCTTTCAACTGGAGCTCTCCATTGACTGGCTCATTGTCCGGCTGCTCTTTTGTGTGCGCTATCACCGGAGCACAATCTTTCACCTGAACAGCACAGGAGCGTAGCCCCGGACATGGTCACGTAAGGCTACCGCTTCACCTACGTAGATCTCAACTGACACCGCTAACTTAGCAGCTAATGGGGGTGTACACAGATATTGTGTTTACAGTGACTTGATCTTGTCGATAACGTAGATATTAAAGCCCCTTTGACACCAAATTAGTGTTTATATCCAAGCGGTTAGCGCTATTCCCCTTGTTGGTAGTTCTTCTGGCTTGTGGTATTATGTGTTTGCACCCATGTGTGACATGTGTCATCACAGACGTGCCCGCAAACACAAAGCAGCCCTGTGATGATGTTACACTTGTTATTATGTGTTGTACAAATCAGGGTTTTTAGGACGTTAATAAAATAAATATTAAGTACTGAGAGATAACCCAATTCGCTAAATTGCTAAAACCATTAGTGGCAAACAACTTTGCTAATGGCTGAACGATGAATGCATGTTGTAGCACTGTAGCGGACATGATGACGGAATTTTTATCAGTGTCAAAAATGAAGCACAAGAAGACGACGATGGCCTCGTGTTCCCCACTCATGCCGATCGTTGCCGACGCTAAATAAGGCAATCGTCACCATTCCCATTGTCAGTGATGGTCACTATTTTGTGTCTATTGTTTCAATTGATTCAAATAATGATGATAATGAAATGTACTGAGCGCTGACCCCAAGTTGTACCAAAGTAAGGGTTCCTTAAAAGTATTTCTGGCTAATGGCGACGCTAACAGCTGGATCCGAGCGCTTTACGATGCACCGTACAGCATACGATGTGGGAATTTGCGTCGCTGCCAAAAAACGAAGCAGACGAAGAGAATATTAGCATGTTCATCTGGGTCTTTTGACCCGAGTCGTTTGACCCGGGAGTGAATTAAAGCCATTAAACTTATTCCCATTGGTCAAAAACCGCCCGTTTAAACCCGCGATGAAACACTTCTTTTCTTTTTGACCAGTGGGAACGTGGTAATAGTCATCGTCGGGCAGACTGCGTCAGACAGAGACGCTCGATATTATTGCCCAGGCTTATATTTTTTTTAGAAGAGTTTTTTCTTTTCTTTCTTTTTCTTTTTTTTTTAAAATATAACAATGCACAAGCAGATGTTTGAAGCGTGGCCCTCGGCAACACAAGGCTAGTTAAGATCGATATTGCTTTCAATATTTCTTTCCTTTGACAGATAACCAGTACTGAGGAAAGTCTTGATAAGAGTGGCAACATATGGATGTGGCGAGCCTCGCTCTCTTTTGATTGCGCGACCCCTTGACCTTAGCCTGTGTTTGAGAGCGAGGCAGCCACATGGTACGGTGGGGGTCTGTCAGGCTCTGGTTATGGGGCATTATTGACCCAGGATTTATAAATATTTAATGCACACATTAAGATCATGGTGGAGGGTGGCCATTAGAGTTCTCCAATAAAGAGGCTCTCACAATGATTGAGTGGTGTGGCAGAGCTCAGGGCTTGGTCGTTGGGTACAGAGAAACTTGCTGAGACAAAATACTGTATCTGCCAGACGTCCGTGCTCTTAAAACTGGCAACAACTGAGCAAACTTGTCATTTTTTTTTTATTATTGTGCTCTCACCCTCAGAGTTTTCTCTTTTTTTCTCTTTTTTCTTCTTCCCTCAGTTTCTGTTTTTGCTCTGTTGGCTGTTGTTTCCGCGATGAGAGACAGTTTCCTTGGTTTCAGTTGTAGGGCAGTTAAGACGAAAATAAACCACAGTTTGTCATTGAATAATAGAGCAGTAAGGAGAGGCAATAGAGCCAAACCTGCGCTTGTGTATCTAAAACAGATAATACAATGTCAGGAAGCAGATGTGTGGCTATTGTTATCAGACACGTCGGATTATCGGGGGAATGATTTGAAGGCGCGAGGCGATCGCAGCCGAAAATTAAATCGCTCTTTTGAGTGTCTCCGTCCTCAGCCGCTATCAGCGACTCGCGGACTATCTCCCGCTGCCATGAGAGATCCGTGCATGCCGGCTGACATAATAAGCTGTGATATGCTGATTGCCACTCAGGCTGCGGACGTTTAATTGTGCATTAAAGGCAGACGTGGCTTTGGACAATGTTGCCTTGATGAGAAATTGACATTTTGTGACCTACTCGGGATGCCAGATAAGATGCTCAGTTGTTTTTGAGGGGGAACCACTATTCTTCCCTCAAACACTCCTCTCCTCCTGTTTGACCCACTTGATGAGTATAGATTTCACCGTGCGTCCCCCCCCCCCCCCCCCCCCCCTCCTTTGAGTGCTCAAACTATAAGAGGTTCAAAACGATACCAGCCCTTATAGACAAAGGATAACCTTGCTCTTTCAATGTATCGATTCTTTATTAACTAGGTGGCTTAATGCAATAAAATGAGGGATTTGAATGAGCCCCGTTTAGGGTGCTTTGAATAAAAAGCTTGTGATGTTTATGAATGACTACAATGAACCGTTTGAAGCACCAGCAGATACATGTAGAGACCAGTGGGAAGATGCAACAGTGTCGTGGTGCTTTGTTGGAAAAAATGTCGTAGAGTAAAAGAGCAGTTTTCATCTTTTATGGATGTTACACTTTTTTTCCACAGGTTTTTTTCAAACAGTTATCTCTATGGCAAAGTCATGGCAAGCACTACAACTTATAGACGAGTCACAGGTTAGGTTTTGTCCTCCGAAGTGTGTCTACTGTCTTTCTCTTTAAGTCCTGATTGTCAGTTGGTCTGCCAGCCAAACTGCACTGGTAACTGAAGAAGTCCACAGTTGAGGAGCTGGTGAGGTTTTTTTTACTGAAAATTTTAATAAAACATCACTTATTTCATTTCTGTTTCCATTCCAAATGTTGACATTTTTGAATTTTTCTTCCCTGTAAACACATGTAAGCTATGTGGCAGAGTCATAAGTGGTGAGTAAAAATGACTTCTATACATTCTACAAAACCGAAAACGAAACGGGAAAAGGAAAAAAACAAACGTACAACCACGAATGGAGTGTTTCTTTTTATCTCCAAGGTTGTCCCTCATGCACATTAGTCTCTATTGGATCTTAACAACTATCATATGGGTCACAAACAATTTATTTGACAATACAACCAACAAAGTTTTCTCCAAAAATGGTCTGTATAGATAATTTAAAATCAATATAAAAATAAACAATGAAGTTTGACTTCCCCTTTTAAGAAAAAAAAAAAACGAAAAATGGACAGAGAGTCTCGACGGAGTAACAACAAAAAAAGATGTTTTCGAGGATACACGTGAAATATATGCACATTGCATTTCATCAAATACAAAAAGAAAACAAATGAAGGCAACAGTTCTTGGCTGAATTATCTGTGCTGCATCACTATATTAAGGGCAATGACGATTAATACATACATAATGAAAAGCAATATACAAAATTTCAGAGATAAATACATTATTTATAGTTGATATGTTACAAAATTTCCCTCAGTGAGCGCAAGTGTGTGTTTGAACGGAAATATGACGATGCTTTTTTTTTTCTTTTGTTACTACACTCCTACATTCTCGATGGATTTTCAATTTTTCAAATGTTTTTTTTTTTTGTCGATCTAAAAGAACATGAAAAAGACAGATGTATAAATATTTAGCACAAGTTTGGCAATATCACAATAGTCTACAATTTTTTTTAACCACATATAAAACACATAGGGGGGTGGGGGGGGGAGGAGAGCTGGAGCTAGAAGGGGGAGACTGCTCCTCATCAACAAGAAACAGACTTCACAGTAGCCTAGGAATGCATTAATATACAGTGCTAGCAAAAAAGTTGAAAAACATGGCAAAACACACTTGCTTAAAAGGAAGCTCTAGACATGGAAGTACATCATATTCATCAACAGAGCAGTGTTTTGTACACGTCAGTGTGCTTGTTGAGTCAAAGTGGAATTTTTTTTTTCTTTTTCTTAACTTTTGAGGATGATGATTTCTACCTACAATAAATTACAAAATTTAAGTTAAAATGCAGGAATGAAACATGATACATCCGTACCCACCCAGGCCCCCACCCCTGTTTTTTTTTTTTTGTTGTTTTTTTTTAACTCTTATTTGTTGTACTTTTATGATCGATTTTTCTACACGATATATATAACTCCATATATATTTTCCAGTTGAAATGTTCAAACTGTCTTGGCCCCTGGTGTATTTTTCCTCACACGTAAAAATACAAAAAAAAAAAAAAAAAAAAAAAAAATCACATTATAAAGACGCACAACTGTTGTGGATCTGTTAAAAGAGAGAAAAGGAAACAAAAACATTTTTCTGAGGCAAACAAGTTCATTGGCAAATGTACTGTACATCAGTGTTTTTACTTTACAACCGTGATGGTGAGTCCACAGAGTCCCTTCCAGTATTGAGTGTGTGTGGTTGATTGGACATGTCCGAAAAAAATCCCAACAGGTATACAAAATAAACCCTTCGTCATCCCCGTGTCCTCTTCAAGGGTGATAGAATGGAGAGGAAAAAAAACAATAAACAAAGAAACAAAAACAAAATCCCACAGAGAAAAAAAAAATATTGTTCCTTTGTGAAATCCTTCTTTTTCTGTAGGTTGGACGAAAGTCTTTTTTTTTCCCTCTTCATCTTTAAAAAACAAAAACAAAAACAAGCGATTGACTATACATTACACCAGCGTTTTTGTGGTGTGCTGGAGAGGAGGGGGGGCGTGTGTGGGGTTTGGAGGGGGCGGGGCTGCGGGGGGGCAGGTGGCGGGGGGGCGGGGTGGGGCATTTTCTGTTGTCCTCTGAAGTGGTAGAGTGTCAACTGGTGCTTGAGATGATGAAAGTGCATTTACATTGGAGGGACAACCAGGCCGGACATGGCTGCAGGGAGAGAAGAGAGAGAGAGAGAGACACAGAGATTAATTTATTGAATTAAAAAAAGACGTGGCTGTAAATGTACATGTAAAAAAAGACATTGTTATTTACTGTGTATGTGTGTGTGCATGCATGCATTCATGTACTGTTGTGTGTGTGTGTGAATGTTGGTGTAAGTGCAGCCCTAATGTGCCTGTTTGCGTCTGTGCCTGTGAGTGTTTGCTGTGTCCACCATCCTCCTGCTGCTGCTGCTGCTGCTGCTGCTGCTGCTGCTGCTGCTGCTACACATCCCTCCTAACAGGGAGAGTTTGAAAACCTCCCTCCTGCTCTGACATTTCAGCCCCCAGCACGCCACTCTTGCCATGTGTGATATTTCTCCTGGCGTTGGAGGTGGCGGCGGGTGGAGGTGGTGGAGGTGGTGGTGTGGGGGGTAATGGCAAACAGTGGCCCAGACTCCCCGGAGAGGCTGCCGTGGTGACGGCAGAGCAACAACACGGTCACTTCCCACAATGCCCACAATGCTGTACAGCACGAGACGGTCCTCAGACGGACTCCCCTCAGATCCCTGCTGCCGCTGCCTCTCCTCCCCTCATCCCTTCATCCTCCACCCTTAAGCACTGTACAGCGCATTAGTCCTGCCTTTTCACTTTCCCCTAAGTCGTCCCCGTGTGTCATTATCCGAGAGAGATTAGTCAAGATCAAAGGTAGCTTCCTTTATTTTACCAGGACCATCTGCTTAGGATATCATTAGCAACTGTACCTCACCCGGCGAGTTTATTTATTCAGTATTTTCACACGTTTTAACAATTAGGCGACTAGTGAAGTGCTGGGATGATATATTATTATATTGCTCTGAGTATATTTGTAGAGTCATGGTTGGAATGCTTTTAAGTTTGCCAGCGCAGATGATGGCAAAGCATTGCTCATTAATTTCTGCACAACATGTATTAATAAGTATGAACGTGTAGCAAGATGAACTTTAATTTCCCACTTCATTAAGCCCAATGTTATTAATCTTGGGGCACACACACACACACACACGCACGCACGCCACCAAGCTAAGCTTGTTTTCAAAGCAATCATGTCGGTCGTGACACATGCACAAAACCTAATAAACATAATTACTAAAACAATTCTGGGGAGGTCTTATCCCGCGACATCGGAGCACATCATTTGTACGAAAGGGCAACGAGGATGCGCGTTTGCATGTGTGTTTGCACAGGCGGCGCTCAGAGTCCTATACAAGTGTGTGTGTGTGTGTGTGAGTGCATGTGTGTGTGAAGACATTCTGTGTGTGTGTGTGTGTATGAACTGAAAGGTGTAAATTGGCCTGTCAAAATGCATATATTCATAATGATAAATCCCTCACCGAACCGGACAGAGGCCTGAGCAGCGGTATCTGACCAGTAGTCCGTAGGGAAGGGATGAGGGGGTGAGGGGGGCTCACCTTGCAGTCCGTTGCCGTTGGCGCTGGTGCAGGAGGGGGGTGGGGAGGCCTGGGGTCGGACCACAGGGGCGAAGGCGCTCTTTTGTTTAACTGCGGAGACGATAGGGGGAAAGGAAAAGAGAGGGAGAAGGAGGAAAGGGGGAGAGGGAGAACGTGCTGTGAGTAGTGCTCAAGACAAGAGGGAGAGGGCAGTTAAGGTAAGACGAGGATAGTATTTCTGCCAGCGGGTATACACGATCGGTACTCACAGGCCTCTACCATCAACATTGGTCCGGTTGAGCAAATACAGGTGGCACATGTTGAAATGCACATAAAAATGACTACTCCTTCTATTCCGGGGGACTACACGTGTGTGTTCTCCGCGGCACTAAAACTAAACAAGCCCCGGTGAATGAATAGTAATATATTATCACCATCAATAAAGTTATAACCCTGTCAGGCGTGATTCATCGAAGTGAAAACGAATGTGGGGAGCTGGAATTAAATCAGCAGCAGCTTAGTGCTACTACGGCGTGTGATGGTGGCAGGCTACTCACTTCCATATGGGGAGTTGGCAGAGGATCCGTTGAGGAACCCTGGGGAGCTTGGCACGCCCAGGTTCATCCCGGCGTTGCCGTAGCCGTTCATGCTGTTGCTGACGGTGTTGTAGCTCGACTGCTGCGGGGTGCTGCTGGAGATGTAGCCCCGGGGGGACACGCTGCTGGTGTTCCGGCTGTAGCCCACTGGAAAAACACGGGGAGAAGATGGAAAAGGGAGGGAATTCAATCACCTACTTTTGTACATTATTTGCCAGGAAAACAATACTCGGGCTAAATTAGTAGTAATCACAAGCAGGTAGTACATTTGTGGCAATTTAATCATATTATAGCTTGTTGTAGGAGGTTTTTTGTCTGTATAATTATATTTAAAGGTTTGTAAAAAGAGTTCCCTCTGAACTACGGTGGCCTCTGCACACCAGAAAGGTTGTTATCCTGGTCACAAGCTGCCGCTTTAGAACACAGAACATGCTCTGGCTAGAACATACATAAGTATGTAGAACAGGCTTACGCTGAGGCTCTGGAAACCATAGTTTTTATTTTGAAGTTCATTATGCACTAATACAGACGTACTTAAGGGTAGAATATTCAGTGCCTGCCAATAACGCTCTCACTGGATCTTGAACTCTTTATGTTGTCAGTGAGGGTGGAAGCGGCGAACCTGCTGTTCAAAAACCACAATTTATATCCCTTTTTTTTTTCCCCGTGCTAATAACTGAAAAGTGAAAATCTAACTATTACTCATTTTGCTGCAAACGCCCCAGGAATCCCCTCAAGGACCCCTGCAGCTCCCTGGACCCCACTTTTAAGGACCCACTCAGTTGTGGAGCCATACCCTAAATCACATACCTTGGTCATTCCCTTGTGACTCAGACACATTGACTGCTAGCTGGCTGCCGAAGGAGTTAACTCCCATCATGCCGTGGGAGGCTGTGTTGGCGAGAGAGGGGATCTGGTTGTGGTTGCGGGGAACGCTGTACAGGGCCTCGGCGATGTCAGCTGCCCTCTTCAGAATGATCTCCTGAGAAGCACAGAGGAGAAGGCAGAGGTTTTCTGTTATTTATGGTTTTTGCGTTTGGCTTTGATGCATGGTTCATGGCTATATGGTTAACTCACTACGCATGTGGCCTACATTGTTCCACATATAGTGGTGGAAATACCCTTTGGTGATACGATCGTCAGTTAAATGTTCAGTGGTTTCTGAAGCAGCTGTGCGAGTACAGACCTGATTGTTGTGGGGCATTCCATACAGGGCTTCGACGAGATCGGCCGCCCTCTTCAGCAGCACCTCCTGACGAGGGAAACACAGAGAGTAAACGTTAAAGCTCAGCCGTGTCAAGCGCGTGAACCCTCGCTGCAAACAATTTTCAAAGCCAACATTACACGTCACGGCTGCAGAGATGTTTAGTTGGAATAGTTGTGTGTCTAATGCAATACTTATCTCCCAAGAACATATCCCAGATGTTCTCCAGTGCAACATAATGGCAATTTTGTAAATGATGTTCCCATTTAGTGGAGAAAAATCCACAATAAAGCATATGAGTGGACACCAGTGTGGGTGATTTTAAAGTATTTTTATAATAATTACAGTTTTGTGGATCACATTGGATTATACCTTTCTTATATAATTTTTCGATATCCAATCCTACGATGTATCCGACCGTTACCTTTACTGACACTCGTTTGGCCGCACCCCCCCTCCCAATATCTAGAAATGTTAACATGTTCAGCCAAATAAAAGCCACTGATTTAAGACGCCCCCATTTCAACAGCACGACCACTTTGCTCCGTCCAACCATGCCGAGCAGTGAATAGCGTTCCCTATCTTAATTAAACTGGCATAGTCCTTTAAAAACCCTCAACACCTTACCCCTGATTCTAGGCTGCACGTTTTGCACCGGAGTTCAGTGCCGCGTCCCCTCTCCTCAGAACAATAAAGTGAATTAGCTGTGGGTTAATCTAGTTCTGTTGTAATGACATTAAGGAATTTTTCAATTAACCTCTTTGACTGGATGTTGCAAAGGACTTCACAAATGACTTCCCATCCAGCAAGAGCTGGGTGCTTGTGCCTTGGGGACACGGATGCTCGGGATGTGGTCTTATCCATGTCTGCATGCTTGCCCCTGCTTGACAATGCGGATTAGCTGTGTTGCTTTGGCTCTTAACAGTGAAAATGAGTTGGCCCCAGATCCTGTTTCCCCCCACTCTGGTTCAGGCTTTCAGCTCTAGGTGGGGTTTGGCCCGTCGGTGTGTCTTTATCTGCTCTTTGAATTCACCACTTACAATTAAATCCCTCTCAAGGAACCAGACTGCTCCCTTTGTTTTCCATAATACAGAAGGCAATATGCTCCATGAAAACCCCTCTGCTCCTTTAAGAGTGTATTTAATCTGACAAAGGCAAGTTGCAGACATGGCTTTTGCATGTGTTTTGTTTTTTTTGTTTTTTTAAAAAACACTCTCTTGTTGTCACCTGCTGCAGAGCGGAGATTTGTCGACGGCGCTGTTAGAACCCGTGGTTAAAAGCAATGCAAATCTGTCACTAGAAACATCTCAGATGGCGCTTGTTTTCTTCCCACATTCGCTATGTTTTCTTTTGCGGGCCCCGGTAATTTGTCTGAAGTGTTCCATCACTTGGCAATAGCAGTGTGGGATTAAGACGGCAGCTGCCGTAAATGAATGTAAACACAGCCTTCGCGCCTTCAAACAGCGGCCTCCAAGACTTGGCCTGCATTTGCGAGGCGCGGCGTATGTAAGTGTGTACGGAGCGTGTGCGCGGGCCCTTTCATCCTGAGGAGCATATCTACCACAGCCCTTGATTTATCAAGATGAATCACTGTAGAAGCCACTTCCAGCGTATGCCATGCTCTCTTATAGAAACATATCGCTTAATCCACCCCACGTTACCGGATGGGTGGCTCTTAGAATGGGCATTTACCTCTGAAATTGGTGTGTATGCTCAACGTTGCATGCATCTAGTTTGCATACAAATAAAGAATTATGGTTGTCGTGAGGCAGGTAGACTAAATGAGAGGACCAGCTGTCTTGATGTGTTCTCATCAGGCAGAACAGATTTCTCTCTCTCTTGCTGAGTGAGATAAAGTGGTTTCCTTTCTTTTTGTCTGCAGTTAATAATTACCAATAATCTATTCTATCATATTTCAAGATCTCCTACATGGTTCTCAATTTTAAACAACAATTAAAGCAATTAAGACTGTCACATCCGCGCGCCATGTTTCATTCTCTTTAAAACGTCCTCGCCCTCCTCGTCCATATGGTACTTTGCGGCGGTGACATAAGGACAGCTTGGAAGAAGGAGGAGAGGAAACGATATTGCCTCTCATCCTTAATCTGTCGTTTACCGCGCGGTGTCTTAACTAACCACGCTGACTCGCAGGGCTATGCTTAAGTGGCAACCTAGTCATATCGGCGGATGATGAGAAGTGCTGCACCCAATCAAGGCAGAAGTTTGTTTTTTTTTTTCTCCTTCTGACGAAACGCTCCCATGCATATCGGCTCACGCTGTGAATACGATTAGCGCGGAATAGTGTTCCGAGGGCATTTCCATGTAAATCTCAATACTACTCTAGCATAAGTGTAATTGGCTTTCTTGTCATGGAGACATATCAGAACACACACCCATGTAAATTGAAACAATTAAAGGCCTCAAATGATTTCTGTTGTTTTCTGTGACAAATGCGTGACAGATCCCCCTTCGCCATTGTTCTGCCTGGTTTTTGCATAAAGGTCTCGTGTTCGACAACAGTTTAAACGCCGGAGCTGCGGCGCTGACAGATCACCTCAGATTTAGGAGCGGTTTCACATTAGCGGAAAAAAAACAAGAGAGAGGAAGTCAAACCGTAACAAATGACGTGCTGTAACAATAATATCTAACAATAATACAGTGTGGCCTAAACGTGATTCTTCAAGCACTAGATTAACATGGATGTTGTATTTATATTATCGCGGTTAATAAAAGAGGGCCTAGGTTATGTAGCTCGGAGTGCTAATGCCATTTTAAAACTGTAAGGCAATTACTCTGTTAGCTCTAGCCCGAGGTAATGAATGCATTTAGAAGCATAGGGCCATTAGATGAAGGTACTTCAAAGAGCACAGGAAGAGAGATTCATTTAAATACATGGGTAATTGCTTGACATGAACACATTTGTAATATTTTCTCCTTGTGGATTACACAAAGAATTGGAAGAGAATGGGCTTACGCTCGTTTTGGGGGGGGAAAGCAAAGAAAGCAAAGCAATCAGCTTAATAATAAAACAATATTGAGTTTCCACTTTTAATTTCATAATGAATCTAATTTGTTACAGAAGAGAGAAATTGAGTGTGATATAATGTGATATCCAGTCTATTTGTCCATTACTGCCAGAGGGCACAAAATGGTATTATAAATTGTCTTTTTTATATTATGAATAGAAAATTGTTTTATAACAAGATCTTAAAAAGGAGGGTGAATTCCAAAGTCTCTCTTCACTTAACGCGATGCCCGCAAACCAATCTCCCTTCTCATCACTTGACTGCTCACACTTATTACTTTCATATTCACCCTGGACTTTGCATTGAATTTTTATATCTCCACTCCTCCCACAGGGTCAGACTGTCATCTGCGATGTTGTCTTAGAATTACGAGGTAAACTTCAATCAGAGGCAGCTTCCCCCTCCGTTTTCTTTTTTTTCTTTTTTCCTCAGTGTAGCAACAATATTAGCGTGCATCCCTTGCTATCCATGAGCACTCCCATATTGGCTTTCTGTCTCCTTACAATTACCACGTGTCTTACTGGTCCCAGGGAGAAGGCTGGTGGAAATCAATAGCGCAGTAATATTATCAACTGAAGGGTGAAGTCATGGGGAGGAGGGAGGGAGGGGGGGGAGGGAGCGGGGTGCGAGAGGCGGCGGTGAGTGGGCCTGGTGTCGATTTGCCTTTCCGCTAATGCACACCGCGCGTCCTCCAGCTTTATCTTCTTTTTATAGAGTCTCCCTACCTCACCTGCCCCTGTAATGGCTGTTCTCTATATGCCTGTTTCTGTTCTCATTCCAAACGTACACGCCGGGGCTCGGCGCGCCGCGGGCTGTTTTATTGGGAATGTGCTTTTGACCCCGAGAGCTGACCCTCAGATGGCAAGCTTAACAATGACGAATCACTCGGCGGGATCATTTACATGCCCCCTGAACCCCATATTTGGGTCCATTAGAGAGCAAATCAAATATTTATGTTGTTTATTGGAAGTGCAGGGTTTCATCTCACTCTGTGATTGTTTCATGCAAAGGCTGGGAGAGCATGCTATATTAAGTATACGCGCACCCAGGAAACTAATCTCGGGTTCAGTGTCAAAATCTGTCTGGCGGGGCCAAAAAACAAGAGCCTTTGTATCCAGAGAAAGAAAGAAGTGAGGTTTCTGTGCAAGCAGGGCCGTGTTTAACATCGCCCCGTTCCCTTTGTTCAAAAATCAACAGATTTTCCACACACACACACACACAAAAAAAGACACTATGACTTTATAACATAGAAAGAGTGCGCCTAGATTGACCAGTGATGCCCGCGGAGATAGAGAGCGAGCCGTGTGGATATTAAAGGTAAGTGTACTCAGTTGAAATTAGAGTAACATTTCATGTCCGGGTGTTGTTTCCTGTCTCCACAGGGATTGAGTCTAATTGAAACACTTCATATACTGAACCAGCGACTAACTGTGATGTTCCATTTCTCCACGTTGCCTTGGTCAAACATCTATAGCTACCACACAGTCTGTTCTTTATTAAATTGTCCATTGGACCTTAATGATATTGCTGTGTTGCATGCTGGGATTTAATAGATAAGGTCTTTAAAGGTTTTACAGTATTATTAAAGCTCCGAGGTGGCCGCCACTTTACTACTTTGCCGAGGGGTTTCTGAGCGGACTAATCAGTCATATTATTACACCTCACACATCTGGAATGTCAGTCAGTGGAATGGTTACTGGCAGGGCAGCAATTAGTGAAAACACAGATAGATTTTATCAATAGGAAATGAAAAGAGTAGACGAATCAAAGAGAATGAAAAAGACTCAGAAGAATCAAAGAGTTTCTGAAGGAAAAGGGAAGTAAAAAAAAAAAAAAAAAAAAAAACTGAGCACCTTAGTTTCCAAGTCTTTCAATATGGCAGCCTATTGGTGTGTCTCAGACTGATGAGGCTTTCAAGTCCTTCACCCAGGTTCAAAAGAAAACAATAAGAAAGCCAAAGCATAATAACATGCAGTCTTTGTCTATTAGCTGTAGTAAGACGAGGGGGTTTACGGCACAGGGTTCTGTAAACAAAAGATTAAACCAAATCGAGCTGCAGAAAATGAAAGGAAAACATGAGTGGGGTAATGAGGGCGCAGACGTCGTTTCTGACCAGATTACCATCTCCACAGACTACTGGAGAGGAAAACGCCTGATTGAGCCATTTTACCACACAGAGAGTTTACGCCTCTCGCCGCACACAATACCAATACCATTACCACGCTGGTTAGTGGCGGAGCCACATATGTGAAGCAAAGCTGTTACGGTTTGCGGGTCACAGTGCTGTGTGGATGCTGATGTTTTTGTTTATTTATCACAGTCGGTCGGATTGAAAGCTAAAAAACTACTACTACTCGCAGCTCTGTAATTTGCTTTACTGCACATGAAACTGTACCAACCTTTGGTAACCGCTCAGGATCTCCGGGGTGTCTGGGGATGACCTTCTGCAGCCTCTGGAAGCCGTAGTCGATGGTTGGCTCGTTCAGGGCTGAAAAAGGGGGGAGACGGGGGAGAAATTAGAATCCTTTCTAGGGTTCGGTTTTTGCCAGCGACAGAAGGAGCTAATTGAGAGTTTACTGTACAGAGCAGGAGTCGTTTCAGAATGCCTCATTTCAAAAAACCTCAGGGGTGAGACAATGTTTTATGAAACATCAGTGACCGCCGGGGGTTTGGAGAAATGACACGAGCTCCTCTGACACTCGTGTCATCGAGTGTTATTCCATTAACAGCCGCGATGGCCTACATCAGTCTGAGACCCGCCCCCTTTTTATCTGCTCCAGAATATTGACTACAGCAAACTACATAGCAGGGGTCTTTTAATCTAACAGAGCTTTAATAATCTGTGAACGGCTGTCCACACATTGATCTAGTGGAGGTTGCTGTCATTTCACCCTTCCGCACCGACTGTACTGCAACACTGGGCCCGTGAAATACGGCAACAGATCCCATGCAGCCATTAATCTCTCCCACCCCTCAAATAGTAATCTGGGGCATGAGGCATATTGGGCGATGAATCAGAGGCACAAAGTAAATGAATCATAACCCAGACTTTGGTGAGAGCAGGGCGTTTTATGTCTGACAGTCCTAATGGGTAATTGAAGGCTTCCTTACAGCTCCGCCTGATTCTAAACAATCATGTGTACACTCACAGGCAGGACACGGCAAGGGGAGACTGGAGGGAGGGAGGGAGGGCAGAGGAGAGGAGAGGAGAGGAGAGGAGAGGAGAGGAGAGGAGGAGGAGGAGAGCAGTGTAAAGGGGGAAGGAACGACTTAATAGAGAACATCACTTCTCAATGTAGATATCATTTTCAGGAGAGTAACTCCAGCGAGCAAGGCGCTTCATAAATCAATGGCTTTCTATGGAGACTAATAAGAGCTGCCTGCCTCTATTCATTGTTCAGCCTGTAATTTGGCCCATCACTCATTACTCAGCATGTAATTTCAGCATTAACACCGCACAGCTCGCTGAACCTGCTGAACACCAGAGAATGTGAATGCGCCCCCCCCCCCCCCCACCCTCAAACACACACACACACACACAGAGGCAGGCAAGCGGGGCCACTGAAGCACAAGCCAGGCAGTCACAGCAGGAAAATGAACATTTATGTTTCTCACACTTTCTTTTGTTCCCCCTATCATCTACATACACACACACACACACACTTGTACAGTAGTAGTACACACACACACACACACGTACTGTACGCATGCATCGCTTATTCGGCCTAAAAATCCTGTAATTGCCGGCTCGACCGTGATCAAATGGAGCAATTATGTGTTCAAGCATGGACAATGCAGGGCGCTAATCGATAGCAAGGATCTCGCTGGTAAATACAGTGGTATTCACCCCCCTGTAATGCACACCTGAATAAACACCCACAACAAACACAGCACACACACTGCAGGAAATCTGATTTGACATGTCATCACGAGTCCCGAAACGACAAAAGGTCTACATCGGTATGTTGGGTTGGGGGGGGGGGGGGGGGCACCATCTTCTCCTTAATAAAGGATTGATCTGCCGTATTGATCGTACATGACAAGGCTGTAGCGAGGAATTTGCCCCCTTTTCTTTTGTTATTTCCACCTCCTTTCTTATCTATGCACCCTGGGTGTCTCATACATGTGTACACACAGGAGCATGCATATTGGTGTGTGTGTGTGTGCGTGTGTGTGTGTGTGTGTGTGTGTGCACGCCTGCCTGAGAGAGAGAGAGAGGGAGAGTGTATGTGCATGTCAGCCCTGCCAGACCCTGCTGCTCAGTGTGATGTAAATTGTGTATGTGTAAAAAGCACTCCATAATCAGGCCATCCATCATCAGAGGCTGTCAGTGGGCTCTCTTAGGGTGATACATCACGCTCTCCTGTCCTCTGCCTCAGCTGGGGCCTGCGCAACCCGCTAGGCATGCTGGGAAAGCAGCCGGAGAGACGGTACAGTACAGGACGACGCCGAGGTTGCACGAGTGTTTCTGCCTGAAGTGCCTTCCCCCCCCCCCAATGATAATGATGCCCGACTGTAAGCGTGGACCTCAGGAGTTTGATTTAGGGGAAAGTAGGTTGTGATTTTACTTTCATCAGTAAGTTTATTTAGATCAAACTTAACATTTCCCGCGAAGAAACGTCAGCGCGAGGAAGGAAATATCCGCCGTACAGGTTTTGTTTTTGTTATTAATTGTCATTATTTGTTTCGTTGAGTTCATTTGTCAGACTTGTGCGCGCTGCGGGGGGGGGGGGCGGGGACCAAACAAGACAACAATTCCCATGATCCCACGCTGCTTCCTGATGTCAACAAACTAGGTCTTTTGTTATTGTTTTGATTGAGAGCCCAAAAAACGACACACTGTGCATTTTAATGAGTAATGGGCCACATATTTTCTGACACATGTCTCCGTGTGCGTCTAAAAAAAAAAAAAAACGGGGGCCCCGGCGTTTGGCCAGTCGCAGTCCAGCGGCGGGCATGATCTGCCCATGTCGACGTGTCGCCGCCTCATCTATCATGGAGATGATCTTTGTAACAACCCCGGCGTAATGAAATTGGTGACACACACCGCCATCTGCTATTGATTTCATGCAAATGCTTGTGACAGCTGATGGAGACTTGCATTAGCGCTAAACGGTGCTGTCAGCTGATGAGTTGACACTTTTGTAGTCCCGGCATGTACGCGCGCCGCAGACAGACACAGACAATGTCAATAATCCTGTAAGAGCGGCTGATGATATACACTGAGCACTTATATTCAATCTGGAGCGATAAATGGCGTTATGTATGTATGTGTGTGTGTGTGTGTGTGTGTGTGTGTGTGTATTCATCGCGTTGTCGCACATTTTTTTCCGCCCCGTCGTGCAAAGATTTCCTTTCAGCCGCTGAGCTTTTACAAGAATCATTGGGGCTCCTCCTCTTTCATACACCACACACATTGACAGCCCCCCCCACACACACACACACACACCCCCCCTCACCCTGTGTCTCTTTTTTTAATCCTTGGCACATCATTATGTTCCAACTTCACACTCCGTTGTAAACTTAACTTCCCTCCACAGGCCCCGTGCAGCTCCGCGATGCACTTGTTTGACTCCACGCATGCCAAAAGGAGTTTGGCCCTCCTCATCCTTCCAGCACAATAACGTTGAAAGAGGAGGGAAGGAGCATTTCCACCCCTCCCACCCCTCCTCTACACTCACCCTACTCTATTACCCCTCCTGTACGGGTTCTCAGACGCTGCATGGAAACATGAAACCCTCCACACACATCCCATAAATCCTCCACTGGGTGGGGAGTCTAGCCGAGGGGAGGAGGGACAGGGAGGAGGTACGGTGGGGGTGGTGGCAGTGTGTGTGTGTGCGTGTGAGGGGTGTGGGGGGTCGCTGGCACGTTCCAGTCACGCCCGCTTCCCGGCCCGCGGCCAATCAATACCACTTTCCTGTTTTAGAGGCGGGTAATTATGAGGTGGAGAGATTGTGTGACCTCTCACCCCTGCTGCATTACTCGCCTGATATTAAGATAAATTGCCTGATTTTGGGTAAACATATGCTGCAATTCAAACTGTCAGCACTGGTTTGCTCAGGGATAATTTGTATTGATCTCCTGGCTTCTTCCCCATTTTGCTTACTGACCTCATGGATAATTAGAGAAAAAGAGACACAGGGAGGTATAAGGCAGGGCCTGCATTTGAATACTTTGCAGGGATGAAGAGCAGGAGGGGAGGGGAGGAGCGGTGGGGGCATTATGGACTAATAGAATTTTCATTTTCTCTCATCTTCCGCTCACATTTTTAGACAAGTTACACGTTTTGTTCAATTACGTCGCTCATATCTTTCCTCCCTCTCGCTCGCGCTAAACACCGGGAGATATAATCGCCGGCGAATCGGGTTTCCATGGTTTTCATTTTAAAGATGATTAGAGTTTAACCGACAACAAAGTGACGGCGCATATGTCTCCGATTTCACGGCAGAGATGAAAAAAAAATAATAATTATCTCCCGACATATGAGCAAAATTAACATGCTAAAGTGAGTGAAGCACGGACCCGCTGAGGAGACTGATTCTTTTTCATGGAAGTACTGAGGGAAGAAGAAGAAGAAGAAGGAGAAATCTTTGTCATGAATATTTCAGTAATTTTCTTACTCTGGAGAGCGAATGATCATGTTTCAGAATATGAAGAAATGGAATGCATGACTCGATGTGCAGCTGTGACCATATCACTTCCAATTTTGAATATGGCGCATGCGCACGGGCCCCCGCTGGCGGAGCTTCAGTGGAATTCCTGTGCCTGGAATGTGTGCACTTCCCAGTCCTTTTTTTATTTTGATCCGATGCCTTAATCTGCTTGCCCTTTCATGCCACTCGCACGTTTTTCTTTCTCCTCACGCCCCCCCCCACCCTCCCACCGCCTTTAGCCGCCGCAGTCTCGCCACTTCACTTAAAATGTAGAGTGGATGGCGAGTACATGGCATCCGAGCAAGGTCTGCTGCTCCTTCTGCCGTGTTCTCCAGAAATAGGACATGAGTAACCGCTCTACAGGAGCAGTGTAACATGGCCGACGTTGGCAGCCAGAAGTGCTTACATGGCAGCGCGCCGTCCGCGTGCCCTCGCTCGGTCTATACGGGAGTGGATTGAACACATGTATCGACTTACAGTATCGGGGTATAAACATAGGGAAATGTTTGAGCAAAGCAGTAAATTTAAGGGAAATTGTTCCTTGTTAAGTCTATGAGGCTGAATGGAAGCTTGCACAGAGTACTGGCATTCCTGCCAGCCATTACAGCTTATTACGATAACTCTATCTTTCCAGGAGATAAAAACCTAGCCTTGTTGCCATTTGCCAGCTATTACTTTCGCTAATTATACTTAACTGCTTCGAGCTTATCTCCACTCCTCCTACACCATTGAGCAGTTATTTTTTTCTTTCCCCTTAACACAAATTAGAGGTGGAGTGGGAGTTGGAAAGGGGGAGACAGATAAACAGCACAGGCAGAAGTTCATTTAAGTGTTATTGCATTTGTGACTTGTCAAACAGTCGAGCTGAAGCCTTCTAGGCACCTGCAGTCGGTTAGATGGATGCAGTCGAGAGCGGCATCAACACACTGTAATGACCTCATCTGGCTGATGCTCAGCACTGGAGACACAGAGGGAGTGGGGGATGTCGTGTACTTGTTACTGTAAGGAGTTAAAATTGAATACTGTGCACACAGAGGGGTAAGATGCTTGGGAGATGCTCTAGAGTTGAGAGGATACAGAACACGCATGCAGATGGAGAGACCCCATCTTTTGTTTTTTTTGTTTTTTTTTAAAAAGCAAAAAACAAACCAGGTAAAATTGGAATTTTCACAGCAAACCCACGCAAAAGCAAACCTCATCTGTCTTTTCTTTTTTCTTTTTCTTTTACACTGACCATATCATCCTCCATCCACTGTAGCCCCCGTTATCACTGAGTGATTCCATCTCCAGCAGTCTCAAGATGAACAGGAAATTAAAATTTCAAAGATCTGCAGTTAAGATAAATCAATGGAGACAGATCAATGATCATTGAAATTTCATGAACTTTGAGCCAATACAGATGAGAGAATGGGGAAAAAAAAAAAAAAAAGCCTAGACAGTTACAGTCTCCAGCAGATATTGCTCCTGCAACAGATAAAATGTAATTAACACGGTTAAAAGGGAGCAATGTTACAGATTGTGGATCCATAATTTCAGACTCCCCTCATATTGGTTGTATTATTAGAAAGGGCCAAAGACACCTGTTCAATCCTCTTAGATGACATCTAAAGTATGTGTGCCACTTCTCGAAGGACGCCGGGGCGGACTCTCGCACATTACCAGCCAACAGAAATCAAATGGGTTCCCTTCACAGCTGATTGCGAGCGCAAATTAATATTGTAAAATGAAGATCAATACATGGACGGGGCGCGGATCGATGGCGGCTAAATTACGGCCACGTTTTCCCCCTCATTCAAGATGAGTTGTGTTTTCCTCTCAAAGTCAATACCGCGCTGCCTCCCTCATTCATTTCTCAATAAACTTGCCGATGAATTTCAATCAAAATGCGGCAGTCGGGAGGGGCGGGGGGGGAGGGTGGAATCTTTTAAGGGCTTGTTGGATGTAGATGATACTAGAAATGGGGGCAGGAAGGAAGAAGAGGAGGGGAAAAGATCCTCATCTGTCAAGATACCCCCACCTCTGTCTGTCTTTCCTGTGGCAGAGGACTGATGCTGGGACTTAGTGAGGACAATCCATTACAAAACAGTCCTCTAACGATACTGTGGGACAAAAAAAAGGGGCCCAATTAAAATCAAATCAATGAATGCTGTTCCTTACTGCTGTAGGGGGTGGAACACGCTCACACACACACGCGCACGCACACACGCGCGCAGGTATACTTTCTCTTGAAAGATAACCACGATACATGTAATGGGAGAAAATACATGCTCAACAGCAACTACTTATTTCAATCAATTTCCCCCGGTGGTGGATTTCACAGGTCACTTGCTGATAACACGCTGTGGAATAATGCCACCGTGTGCTTCTCAAAGCCCCTACCTGACAAGCTGCCTGACAGTGGGGGAGTGCGAGCACGTGTCACGTCAGCTCCTCTAATTGGACACGAGGACCTTCCTTCCCGCGGAACCTTGTCGCGCCACCACACGAGCTCACGGGGGCCTTCAAAAAAAAACCCGGGGACCGTCTGACTTGGCAACGAGTGTCTGCCGCGCTCCCGCCGAGCTGGTGCTAAATACCAGGGTTGTAATGAGACAGGCAGGTACGGGGGACACGGCGAGTGGATAACACGCTTTGACACATGCTAAAACTGTTGTGCCAACTGGTTACAACCCACTTGACTGTGGCGGTGACATTTATAAACGCCTATGTCATCCCTTCTTATTGTAACGAGATTTTTGAATACTTTAAAGCTGGCGGAGCGGAACTTTTGTGGTTGTTAATCTGCCTCTGTTTGGTCTGTGTGAAAGGAAGTGATGCAAAATTGTTTATTCTATTATACTGAGGGAGCATGTGTGTGTATACAGCTCATCCCATCAAACTTTCTGAGTAGTAGAGTTAAGTCCGGAAACTTTTTGTAGTTGCTTGTTTCTGTTTTCAGTCGCACTCCAACTTGTTTGCAGTTGTTTTACTGTTACGAGAGTGATGTCGCTGTTGTTTCCCTCTGTTTTGATATAAAATAAATCACTTCCTGTGTGCAGCTCAGTAATGAGACGTAAACACAGCTTACTTGGTCGTTTGGAGTTGATAGGAACTTTTTGTTGTTTAGATGCTGCATTTTTAATTTGAAAATGAGCTCCGTCAAGCAATACTATCAGACACGACTGAAGGAGCATTTGTGTGTATACAGCGGCAGCACAGAAATGAAAATTGGAGCGCTAACTTTTATTGTTTGTTTGCGGGTCACAGAATCCACTCTCTTGTAGCTGCTTGTTTCTGTTTTGATATGAAGCGAATCACTTCCACTTCCTGTGTGCAGCACAGGAATGTTGCCGGGCAACACAAGATGTAAACTGAGGAACAGGGAGAGAGTTAACTTTATCGGCGTCGCATGAACTAATTTGACAGTGGTTTGAAACTAACAGACATTTAAGTGTTACGCTACTACAGCTTTAAAATTTCTGAAATGTCGTGTGTGTCATAGATTTAGGGATTTCCAACGTACAGTATCCGGAGTGCGTTTGCCAGTCCTCCTCTAAAGCCTGTATCTGTTTACATACCTCGCTGAATGCCTTTGATTAGAGCATATCTCGGCTTCTAGGCCACACCCCATCACTGATCAGCAACCAGTGGAAAACCACACCCAACTCCTGCAGGACAGGAAATGAAAAGGGAAGCGTCCCATCTGATCTGGGACTTCAAAGTGAAGTCAGGGTGGAGGAGGAGACGTTAAGGATTCGCTGGCTGAACCCTATCTGATGGAAGACGTCAGTGTTTGTTTGTTTTATGATTTTTGGGGGAGAGGAGGGTCCGAGATGACATAACATTACATGTTCTTACTCTTTCTAAGAGTGGAAAAGGAAGCCACTTCAATTTTGGATTGGAGAAGTACACGACTATTTATATCTCTGATTGTTTCCTGTGCAAAAACGTTTCCGGTTTGGGTTTTTGGTAAGAATTGAGATTGATTTCATTTATATATGAAGAGATTTTGGTTTTGAGTGAAGGTCAAGACATGATTTGTTTTTCTTCAAAATGAAGAACCTGTAGTTGAAGCTCGACAACACTATCATCATCTACCTTTCCATCCCTTCCACAGGACTGACATTTCTTGATCTTCACCAGTATTGAGTGAAGCACACATGACCTCTTTGTCCTTATGTTGATGAATGACTGCCTCATACCCATTTTGTCAGATTTTGGTGCAGTGGAGTCGATAGCGTCACCTTGACGAGGGAAACTTTGTGATCCATCAGCCCTCAAGGCTGTCTGGCCCTCAACTAGGGCCTGGCAACAGCAGCTCGCTCACTGTATGGGGCATCGGCTCCGTCCAAAATCCTTCACCCCGGTGCGCCGCGAACTTGTGAGGTCGAACGAGCGGCTCTTATTGCTGCCACTTTACAGTGAAGGGGGGGGAGGTTGAAAAAAAAAAAATGTGAGAAAAAAAAAAACACTTGACTTGTACTAATAGCTGAGAAACCATGCTGGTCAACAAAGGTCTGAAGACGAAGCACCCTGTCAGTGCCCAGCTTGGGAAATTAGCAAATAATGTTCCCTTCCCCCTGACAAATGTGTGACAGCTCGCCTTCGCCAATCATTCTCTCGTAACGTTATGATGCATGTCCTCGATCCCCACTGGAGGATACAGGCGAAGTTTACTGACCCTCAATTTACCCATGACAAATGGGGTCCCGGTAAATGTGCGTTTTCTGGGGCACGGAAGGGGTTCATTTTAAGCAATCCTGGTTATGTGGATGTCACTGATTAGGATAAATAGTGCCTGAGTGTGTTAGGACTGCTTGCAGAACCATATTACCAAGGGCCTGCATCGTCGCCCCTGGAGGGCAGCTCTCGTGGAAACTAGGAAACCAACAGCTATGATGCAATTAGGGGCCTAAATTGGATAAATTGTACGGTCAAAGTTTTTATTTATGATTTTCTCTCTCATACAGTGCCGTGACTATGCAGCACAAAAATGCCTAGGATGCTGCAAATTAGGGTGAAAATGGAGCCGTTTTTTTTTTTTTTTTTATCTGATAAAAAGCAGCACGTAGTTCTTGCTGCGCTTAATAAAGCATAAAGTATAATAAAGTATTGACTCAGATACAGCCAGGACTTTCTCCTTTTGATTTTCCACAACCTTGCTGACAGTTGGTTCTACCAGGCTTGTCTGGGACCAATGGATAACCAATACATGGATTAGACAGAGGACAAGCTAGTGAAACCACAAGGGACAACACTTTCCTGAAAGGTAAAAAAAAAAAAAAGAGTAAAATAGTAAAAAAAAAAAAAGATCGGCCAACATGTCATTCCTTTTAAAAATGTGGCAATTAAAGTTGCAGATATAAGCTCCTTGAAGCAAGTCAGTAAACTTCAGCCCACTAAAGTTTTATATCTAATATCTGCTCGTCTCGTTACTGTTTTAAACCTTTAATGGTCAGTGCCAACAGGATTATTTGACGTACACTACAGGGTGCTCTCTCCCGGCGAATGGATTGTGAGTTTTGGAGCGCTTCCAGAGTTCTGACCCCGAATGCGGACGTGATCCTCGGCTGTTCGGATCGACTGCAGTCTCCTCTGTGTTGACTCTCGGTAATTTGTGATAATTTCTTAAATTGAGCGAGTTAAATCTCCACAATTAGAGTGGTGGTGCAAGAAGAGTCAACATGGAAAAAAAAAAAAGGAGAAGGAAAAAGAGGGGCGGTCTTAAAAAAAAAAGAAAAGAAAAAAAGGCGCTCCTCTCAAGTCACGCTTGAAGCCGTACGCTTTGATAACTAAACCTTTGATATGTCGCTCCCTGATATGACAGCGTCACATTCTGTGCCTTTTCAGACCGCGCTGTGTCACTACATCATGTCCTTTTCAGCCCCCATGTAATCTGCTATTGTATCTCCAGGTCATTTCAAATCTATTTCCCTGTGCAGTGCCATTTGTTCAAGTGCTTGGATCACAGGCAGAAATGCTATATGCTTGGAAATGAGCTGTTTCACTCTTAAATACATGATCCACTCTCCTGCGCTCTGCAGAGCCCCATTCACTTTCCTCTTCTTTTTCCTTAAACGTGTGAGAGGAGTAGCTAACATCCTTTCACGTAGCAATTACTGTACATACGGAATTTTAGTGGCTGGAGCGTCATGCATTCTGCTCTCCTTAACAGTTCCATTCTCTCAAGCGTCAGCCCCTCGTACAATCAGGGTGAGCCACACAGGGAATAGCAGAGCCGAGCGGAGGAGCCGGACCTGTCTACTGGTGACTTTCTCTTTTAATTCACCGCACTAATCAATTGTACCACCGTTTGCCTCCAGGGGTAATTGTATCTTTATACTAACTGGAAGTGAGTAGGAACCCGCGGAAGACGGAGAGGAAGAATTGAAGGGAGGGGGTCAACAAAGATAGAGAGAAGGGGACACGTTTCCCCCAGTAAAACCTGATGGTAATCATCCCAATCCGCTTAGCCTCTGTGACTAATGGGGTCTGTTCTTAAGGGACCTGGCACTTTCACCAGGGTGCTATAGAAGCCATTAATGTCTTAACTTATACACCTTCTCAGCGCTGTGCAGTAACACGTGTGTACACACACACACACACACACACACAGAGAGTTTCTCTCTCTCTCACTTGCTCACACACAAACAGGCAGCCACACTACACTCCTGTTTCATTATCCCAGTGCCTTGTTGGCCTCTGCTCCACTCCTGCAAGGGAGGTTAAACGCAGGAGAGCTGGGCCAGACTGCACGGTTGGAGGAGAAGGGGACGGATTGCTGGGGGTGGAGGTTTGGGGAGCAAAAAAAAAAAAAAAAAAGGGGGGGGATTTGATGAGAAACAGCTGCCTCAGAATGGAGGGGTCTGGATTTTTTGTCTTCTTAAGGGTGGGGGTCTAGCCCTCACTTTGCAATTCTGAGGTGCTCAAGGCCACGGCTGTGCTGGAGGCCTGGGGGAAGTGAGAGTGCTTAGTTTTGACGCTCTCCCCCCTCTACTCCCCCCCCCCCCCCCCCCCCCCCACCCCACCCCCGGCTTCATTCTGCCCATCAGAGTTGGAACAGACAGAGGCTTCCAGGTCAGACAGGCTCTGACCTCCGTGACCTCGGCCTCCTCACCAATGATGACAGATAAGACCACCACTTCCGTCTGTTAGCCAAGATAATCAGATCCCTTACTTATAGTGTGACACACAAACACACTCACACTCTCTCCGTCCCACACTTTCTCTTTCTCTCATGAATAACTTCAGACACGCTCACACACTTAACCCACATATTGCTCTTCTATAATCTGATTCATAAAAAAAAAAAAAGTGAAACCACATGTTGCTGTGGAAAATCAGCAAATTAGCAGAAAGCATTATCTGTCTCACAACAGGACAGATTAAGAAACTTGGCAGAATGACTTATCCTGACAGCTTGAGTTTAACAGAGCTTGGCAGCGCCTTTGTATGATGGCAGGTCAGAGGGGGATCGTGTTGCACTTGTAGGAGCCCCTCCATGAAAACACCTTCTCGCTGGCCGTGCAGAGTGCACACATTTAACATTCAGCAAGCGAGGCCCTGGTTAGTCCATTAATAGCACCTGGACGTGGGGCTAAGGGCTCCATCTAGACTAGGGGAGGAGGAGGAGGAGGAGGAGGAGAGGTAGAGCTATAGGGCACAGGAGAAGCCCGGTGAAAGAGAAGGAGGGAGGAAGAGAGAGAGAGAGGGGTTTTTTTTTGACTCACCGGTATAGACAAATCTCCAGGGGCACCTTTGCAGAACTGCTTTGACTTGTAGGACAGCGTGACTTCCACAACACCGGGGATGTGCCGGGGTGGAGTCTGGACGCGGATGGCGTGGGGAGTTATGAGCTGGATTACACGGAAAGAAGAAGAGGGAAAAGGTTTTGTTGAGATTAGGATGAGTGTATAAGAAGAATAGAGCACAAGAGAGCAAATAATACAAGAATCAAAAAAGAAGTTTGAAATTAAATTACATTTGTCCAAGTTAATACTTTATATTTTATTGTACAAAGTGGATTTGTGGAGCGAAGGCACTATATGTAATATGTACATATATATGTATGTATATACATACATATATATATTTTTATATATATATATATATAA